>NC_056746.1:401344994-401557494 GCF_019279795.1 Protopterus annectens | reverse complement strand
ATGGCATTAATCAACTAACAAATTAAACACATAGGACATCATGTGAAGAATGTACATCATATGAAGAATGTACATTAAGACAGGAATGATGCAAAGAACTGTTTGAAAAACACAAGTCCTGGAACATTAAAATGTATTTTACTCTACAAATACCTGTTCAATTTGCCTTGTTTACTAGCATTCCAAGAAATCAACCTGATAGATGACCATTTAGTTAGGAAAGCAGTAACAGAACAAAAGTAATGAGTGCAGCATATGTATAACATGAACAAAGCATCAGTAGAAAGAAAGAAAAATGTTTTTTTCCCCATAGGAAAAATGTTTTAAGATTTTCTTTCCTTGAGACTGATATTTCATGGTTCACTTAACAGATAGGTAAACAAAGAGAAATAATCAACATTGGTGTTAAATTAGGAGTATGAAGAAGGACACTACACTTGATAAAAGGAGAGGTAATTGGAAGCATGATTTCAGGGTAGGATGATTTGAGTTCAACTTGATTAGTCCCAAGGCAGAGATTGTCATTAGTGATGTTACTGAAATTTATGTTTAATGTATAGTGCAAAGACCTTCACCAGTTGCACCTTTTTGGTGGAGTAGGATAGCCACCTCAATTTTTTAGTAAGACAATTCAGGACAAATGAAGGCACAACTGTACATATGTCCTCTGTTGGGAGACCAAATGGTGGAGACAAGTGTTATTCTGGCTAAAGCAGGAACATACACCCAAATTGGAGAAACACACCATAATAATGCAGTGAGATTGACATATGTATAAAATGTACGAGACCTATCAGTTGCAATGTATTCAGGGCTGAAATTATAGTACTGGGAAAAATTATTTATGTATGAAGGCAAACATACTGGACACTTGCATATCAGTAATACTAATACAAAAGTGTAGCGGGCAAGATATGCAACACAGACATGCACCAGTTTGGGGGGGGGGGTGCTGTATTCAGTCATATATTCCTGATGGTTAATATAGGCCATTAAATCTGATTGTTGATTAAAGGTATTTGGGGTGTAGGCTAGGAAGCACCATTTTATATAAAGAGGACATGGTTTAGTCTGCGGCAATAGTAAAGAAGACAAAGAATGTACTATGAATAAATGTAGAGAGATTAAAAGTTTTTCTGAAAAGGATTAGGGCAATCAGGTTATTAGAAAGCAAAGTTGTATCCCGTTTTTACCCTGAAAAGACTAAACTGATGTTAGAATAAGAAAATGTGGATTTATGTACCGACGAGCTCTTTCTCAATCTAGAAACAAGATGCAAGTGCAAAGCGACACTGACCAGTGCCTAAAGCAGTAATAAGACAGTATTAAGAAGAGGGATGTCATACTACACAACTTCTGTAGGAGTAGACTGGTGTAAGTTTTGTTTTGCAAATATAAATACATTTGGATTATGAAGCAGCACCAATAAAGACTCAGAAGCATACAATACTATTGATTCATACTATGAACAAGTTACTTTTATTTATTACCAATGTTTTTAGCTGTGTAACACAACTTAACTGTTCTTTACTTGAGTTCTAGTTAAAAACAGACACTCATGTTACACAAGAACATGTAATTGTGTTTTTTAGCAAATAATTATTTACTAAACAGAAATAACAAGACTTCTTTAGCTTAATTATTTGTCAACAGTATAAACTCAGTAGGCACAATGTGTCGCTCATCAGGTAATCACAGTACTTGTCTCCATGGAGACAAATCCAAGCATACAAAACAACCTAAATGGATCGAAGTAAACGTCTGAAGACTCAATTAGCACAGCAGTCAGGAATGATCAAAATAATGTCTCATTTAGCCTTGTCCTTACTGCACCCAAAACCTATGTTCAGCTAGTGGTAGAGTTACTGGAGAGACTGGGAGTTAGTAGCTAACACCAGCTTGCCCACCCTGGGGCTGTCTAGCCTCTCTGGAAGACAGCCTGGTAAGCTCCATGAAGTAAAACGTGTATTGTCAGATCTGCAAGTTACACATGCAAAAGTGTCCATGCACCACAAGCATGCACTGTGGTGCACACAAGGCTGCTTGTGAGGCGACAGGCATTAAGGCCCCACTCCCCAGCAGCAGTATGAGATTGCACCAACATCTTCAATCTCCTCAACGGTCCCAGACGTGGGTCAAGTTGGACCAGGGGAGGCTAATGTGGGTTCAATAGACCAGCTGAACAAGGAGAGGAGTTGATGGTCAGCTGTGGAGAGGTAAAGCAGAAAAAAATTCATGGTTCATTTAAAGCAAAATTCCTGTAGCACTTATTCTCAGATTATAAATTAGGATGTTACAGGAACAATGGATGATCATCTGATTGAAAAGGTTTTCAGAACACAGAGCTTTTTTGTTCTACTAAATGCATCTTTTGAGGACTTTCCTCATTATTCTGTTTTTGCAACCTTTTATTTTTCAAATTTCTCTTTTTGTTTTTGTAGTGCTACACATTTATTATTGGAGTTAGCTGTATCCATTTTGTGTTGTTATTCTTGTACTCAATCATGATGGGTGTTTGACGTTCCTGTTCCTATGGCTCAGGTCACGGATAATTATAACCCCTGAACAAATTCACCTGAAAAAACAACAGGTTTCTGACTGTGCTGATTAACAAAGCTTAATTATTATAGTAAAGGATAATGCAGATGCATATGAAAAGACAACAAACTGACAGTAAACAGCTGAGGGTGAATTTAAATGACGACAGTATGGTCATTAGCATATTTACCAAGAATGCACTATCACAGCACCAATTCAATAGTGCTGATTAACAAAGCGTAATTGTTATAGTAAAGGAAAATGCAGATGCATATGAAAAGCCAACACATTGACAGTAAATAGCCGAGGGTGAATTTACATGACGACAGTATGGTCATTAGCATATTTACCAAGAATGCACTATCACAGCACCAATTCAAAAGTGCCGATTAACAAAGCGTAATTGTTATAGTAAAAGAAAATACAGATGCATATGAAAAGCCAACACAGTGACAGTAAATAGCCGAGGGTGAATTTAAATGATGACAGTATGGTCATTAGCATATTTACCAAGAATGCACCATCACAACACTAATTCAAAAATGTTATAAATACTTGCATATACAGACACAAATTCTCCAATTTCATACTCAGTGTGATATTTTAGCATATAAACAACATGGTTTCAAACCAAAGTACAGCACAACGGACATGCATTCACTTACATATGACACACACAGAAAGATAAGGAAAATGGTAACGGATAATACTACCTTTATAAACCTAAAGATAACATTCAAATTTGTTAATCACAACATCCTTGTTAAAAAAATATTCACCCAAAGAGGTATGCAACTGATACACATATTCACCAAATTAATTATGTAACTGATACAAAGATTCTTTGCACCAGAACATTCAGCATCTCCAACAGGTCAGGATATATGTTAACAGACTCTTTCAGAGAAGGTATACATGTCAATCTCTTAGTGCAAGACTTCTTGACAAGGCCAAAAATAATGGGGGACTAAGGGCAAAAATAAGGGACAGATTTTAAATACTGCTCTTACAAAATCAGAAAGTTGGCAGAACAGGTTTTGTATCAGCATACATTTTCTAAAGGTTAGGAAATTTGTAACTCAAATGTTTGTCATTATTTAGTGACTTCAATCCTCAATGATTTGCAAAAAGTCACACATTTTAAGAGGAACAGAACAAATACACTAGACAGCAATTTGGACATTCTACAAAATTCTGCTCTCCAATCATCTATTCTCAGCCCATTACTTTTCTACATTGTTTATTAAAGCATTGTCCCCTAATTTACCTGACTTAAACTGCCTTTGTTATGCTGATGATGTAGTCGTATAAAATCAAGCAAAACTTCATAAGCAGCAAACTAACAACTCGAGAAGGACTTTAGTTACCTCTTGAACTGGCTAACAATAAGCTCTGCTAAGACACTAAGCAGCACACAGTGGTGCTCCTTGGTCCATCCAAAAAGACAACAATCCCTATAACAAAGAATTAACTGATCTGGTTGCAACTTACGACCTACAAAAAAACAACTTCAGTTGGGTACTTATAACACGCACACAGCCTCATTGCTCCATGCACCCATCTTATTCAAAATTCCATCTTGAGTACTATGCTCCTCTTAAAAGAATTTTTTTTTCTCTACAGAAGAAACCTACATGCAAATGACTTTTTTACTGTCCCATCCTAAATTCCAAACCACAACAAACAGCCTTCCCCATACTAGGACCTGCACTACGGACTCACCTATCTAATGATATCAAAAGTAATCAGACAATGGAATTGTTCAAAATAGCACTGAATCAACACCTGCTAAAAAGTTAAACACATCTGCTTTCATGATGTTGGCTAAAGTTCTGTATTTCTCTCACTGTACAGTTTACAATTTTGTCTTAACCTAGCTTCTGTGAAAGACCAATACACCAGTAAACACAGATACTTGCATGGACCTATAATTTATTTTTGCATGTGCATTATGCATTCTCCAGTGCCACTTTGTACTTGAGATACACCACCTTTATGTTTTGTACTTCAGTTGTTGTGTCTTTTGGATTTTCCCGGTTAGGGGTCGCCACAGCGGAACTCTGGTTCGCTAATGATTGGCAGTAGATTTTTACGTGCCGAGTTGCCAGGGCTGATGCACAACCTTCAACAAAGGTACGCCCATTCACGCATGTCTCCACACAGACTACGTTCTAGCTGAGAATCGAACAGGAAATCTTACTGTGAGGTGACAACGCTACCGCAGCACCACCACCGCAGTTTGTTTTTTACTTCAGTACCTGATAAAAATGGTGCTTCCCAGTTCCAGGTTATTCCTGATAGAGGACAATCTCACTTTCTTGGGGTCCAGGGCTGAGGCAAAGTAAGCAAAGAGAAACGCACTATACCCAACATTAGGATAACTGTAGTTGGTGTCAAGCCATTAATGGTCTTGATCCTCTCTTGGTAAGTTTCTACTAGTCTGCCACCTACCCATTTTTTTCCCCAGACTATCTGGAAATCAAACCGACTGTCTGGTAGTCCAGAAAACACTGTACAAACTCCAGTATTCTGTTTCAGGAAAAAGAAACTGAATTTTTTTTTTTTTTTTTTTTTTTTTTTTTTTACAGAAAAGCATAGTAAATCGGCAGAAAGAAGGCATCATGAACAGAAAAAGAGGGCATTCCCATCAACTAACATCACGAAATGGGTGGAAAGTGGGCAGGAGAGGGGTAGAAAGTGGGCAGGGTTACAGGTGGTGTGGCGGGTGTGGCCTTGGTCCAGTTTTAGCCACAACAAAAGGTGGCAACCCTAGTTTCTACCTGCCATGTATTCCCCATGGTCTTGAGCATTAGAGTGGAGATCTCAAGGGGAGATACAGTTGGTGTCAGGCCGTCAAATGCCCAAGTCCTTAGTCGTGGGTTGCCCAACATTATTTCTCCCCTGAGGGTAGAGTCTCCAGGTCTAGCTGCGCCTGCTCTCTCTAGGAGGTTGAACGAAAAAGCAATGGAGTCAAAAAATCTCAGGAGGCTGTTTTTTTGTAATAGAGTTCTTTACTGGTGTTGAGACGTATAAGCACTGTGCTAGTCCGATTTGATTACCGAGTTTTACAGAATTTCATATATATGCAAATTGGATGTTCCTCTGGTTCAGCCCACTCCTGGGGTTTGTTCTCTGGGGGGGGGGCATCAGGGGTTCACAATGTGGTATGTCACTTACAAATAATGTTTCTCTTTAACCCTTTAAGGTTGGGTTTCATTATAAGCCTGTTGCTATATTCTTAATAAAGATAGTCTCTGAGATATAAAATATTATTAGCAGATGGAGGAAACATTTTTGCCAATAATACCAGTTAACATTGTGGGTGTTTCTGCTGTGCTTTTGTTAAAGAACAACAATGGAATTCTGTTATTAAATGCTCAACGTCTCTGTCCCTTTTTCTCCCTATTTATTGTCCCTACTATGAATAAAGATCAACACATTTAACATATTTTAAATTGACTGTTTCTCTCCATTAGAACAGTACCTTATTGTACTGTGGTGGTTTCATTTTCATAAAAAAAAATGTTATCCCGCCCTTGCTGCAGACTCCAATTCATTCATGTCATTAAGGCCACTGAATACAGGCAGTTTTCTGATCAGTTGCCTCCCCAAACTGACATCACCATGACTGCCCTAAAAACCCACCTATGCTGTGATGTCACAGCTCCCTTAGTTCTTCCCCTACCCATACAGAACGTAATGGCTAGAACAAGAAAATGGTGCACGAGTCAAGTCTTCTGCTGTGAGCAGTCAATCACAGTGGGTAACAGCTCAAATTACCCTTAGCACTTTGACAGCTAGGGAAGTTAGGTGTGAAGGGGGGTGGGAGACAAGTCAAACCAGTACATTTCAGGCTTCACAAAAAATGCAGTTTAGCCACTCTAAAAAGCAGCAGTAAAAATCACTTTGAAAGTCTTTTCTGTGGCATTGTGTTTTAAGTAGTCATTGAATAGCATTAACGACTGAAAAACAGCAGTGTCTTCTTTTGGCTGTTCCCTTTAGGGGTCGCCACAGCGGATCATCTGTTTCCATTTCTTCCTGCCCTCTGCTAAAATCAATGCAGTGACATGAGCTTTAGGAAGAGAAGCCTGCATGATGCAACTTTTTACAGAGAAGCATTGTGTCGAAAGATTTTACTCTTCTAACATATTCTGGAAGAATCACACCAAGTTCTTGTAAGCAAGTAAAACAGCTTTAATTTTACATGCATGGAGATCTGCTACATGATAGTAATATGCCAGCAGTCTGGCTACTTGTACTTTGAGTTCTCCTTATATAGACCCTCCTGCACGTACATACACGTAGCACACAGAACATTCATTAAAATTGATAGTTTGATTACTTGTTTTTACCAGCCAGTACCACAGTTATTCTTGCACCATTAACTTCCTTATCAGTGGTTTAAGATTAACTCCTGCATTCCTCAGTGATCAACATTTTCCAGAACATTTCAGTTTGCACGCAGTGAACATTTTTCTGCTTAACCCTTTAAATACAGAATACAAAATATGTTGACTTCAGTATTTTTCCACATTTCCTTACAACATTTTGTATACTGTTTATTTTACACAATCCCAGATCGTTGTATACCTTCTCATAATCAGAGAAATATGCTTTTGTAGCATTGGCAGAGATAACCTTCGATATTATCATTTTGATACATGGTATGCAACAGCAGCCAAGCAGCAAAAATATGATTGCACCAACACATACAGCAATTAAAATGTTCATCAAGACAGAACCCCAGTTTCCAAACAGGTTTTGGAAAAAGTCAGTCAAGGGTTTGGACCAGGTTTAGTCAGTTCAGAATCTTGTTGAATTATTTCAAGGTGGCTCTGAATCGCGTGCTCGTTATCAGGGATGAGCGAGCAGCACTCCTCGTGTATCAGAGCGCAAGTACCTCCTTTCGCCGCTAGGGTGAAATCGAGCGCCATACGGTTCTGCAACACTACTGTTCTCATCGCCGTTAATTCGTCCGTCACCAATTCTAGCGCTGAAAATGTCGCATTACTCAGAGTCTCTAACAGTTTTGACAGTTTTCTCAGTTCCCAGATGGATTTTACTGTCCCATATGCTGGCAAAATACCAGCCCAAGCAATTACATCATCGCCTAGGTCCATATGTGAGAGTCCTTTGCTGCTGACGTGTGCCAAGTCATGGTGATAAATCCATGACGCATCAATGTTACCTACGGGATTAATAGGTTTATTAAGAGAACGTGCATTTCGTATTTTACCTTGAGGCAACGCATTTGCGTGCCTGATAGCTGGTATCAGATATCCCAAAAACAACTTCCTGACCAGCCATATGGTAACCATTTATATGCTTTCCTACCACAAATAAAATAACAATCATTTGTTTTGATGGTAATATTGGTTGCAAATTCATAACTCCCATTTGGCTTTAGCCCTTAAATAACAGGCCATATACATACAGCATTTTTTCAACAAAACTAATATCATTTACATTGATGTCTTTTTTTATAGCTCCAAACTTGGTCTCACACTGTCCTTCTAGGGTACAATTATGAACTATTGTCAAATTACATTGGCTCAGCCCCACCTTAACTTTCCCAATCTTTTGAAAACACACTGTTCCATTTTGGCCCCAGAAGAGGCAGCGCCACCTTGTCTCTCAGTGGTACTTCTGTGGTTTCAAACAACAAACTATTCCAAGTATCATTTATTCCCAGAGGGCTGTCCCTAACATTAAGCCACTGTGTACAGTAGGTATTGCAGTACATACCCAACAATTTGAGACATTCATTGAGGATGCATATGCATATTTAATCGCTTGATATGTATTAAAGTTTGGATGCCAGCTGGTGTGTTTGTCTCTTTTGAATGGCTAGCTTCATTAAAAGACAGAAATGTCCAAAACAGAAATATTACAATCACAATAGTTATAAACAATAAAACATTGCAATAGAACCATTTTCTCTTATTCTCATTGTCCTTCATGATTGCTGCTGTCTGTTTGTTCCTCAGGGGAACTCAGGTCTTTATTTAACTTAAAATGTTTTATGATTTTGCAATGCGTTAGGTGGATCCATGAGGACCTTTCTTTAATCTGAACTGCTGTTGGAGTTGCGATTAGCACCTGGTAGGGGCCCTCCCATTTGGGGGATGCCCAATTCTTGCGTTTTATTATTTTGATCCAGACCCACTCGCCGGGTCTGATTTCCGTGATCTTGTCGTCTCTTGAACCTGAAAAACAATCATTCGTTAAACAGCTGTTAGTATTGGTCAGCATTTTCCTCATGTACTCAGCTATCTCCTCACCCTCACGTTCCGCAGGCAACAAGTTTTGCCACTGCGGTCTCCCATACAACAACTCAAATGGGGTGACTCCTTTTGAGGTGGGAGTTGTGCGCATGGAAAGGAGGGCTAGAGGTAGACAGGTAATCCAAGACTGATGTGTCTCAGCCATGAGTTTTCTCAACTTGCCTTTTAGAATGCCGTTATGGCGTTCCACCAACCCTGCTGACTGTGGGTGGTAGGCACAATGGTGTTTCAATTCAATTTGGAAAACTGTAGACAGTTTCTGTATGATCTGATTGACAAAATGCGTGCCGTTGTCAGAGTAGATGCGTGTAGGAAGTCCAAAGTGCGGACGATGTGATTGACCAAAATTTTAGCCACTGATTGAGCATCCGGATGTGTCACCGGAAAAGCCTCAACCCACTTAGTAAATGCATCTACTATTACTAACACAAACTTCTTTAGTTGTGCCGGGTCAATTCGATGAAGTCCATACATATTGTATGAAAAGGATAGGGGTGTTGGAAATGATGCCGGAGCAACTCTGACCCCTCCCCCGTGGTATTTAGCACATACTATGCAGGATAGACAAAAACGCTTTGCATATGCAATGAAACCCTTGGTCCAAAAGGTAAGGTGGATAATTCTAACCATAGCTGCAGGGCCCAGATGGGAAGGGCCATGCACAACTAGTGCTGCATATCTAAAAAGATTAGTAGGCAAAACATATTTATTATCCGGTCCCACATAGATTCCTTTGTTCTGCCTAACACCATACCTAGTCCAGCGTTGTTTTTCCTGTACTGTGCTAAGTTCCTGCATGACTTGTAAGGTTTGCAAATCAAATTTATCTGTTGGTTGTAATTCTGTAGGTGTGGTTTCAAGTGAAAAGGTACTGGACATAGCTGCCTCTTTGGCTGCTTTGTCTGCTAGGGCATTACCAAGTGATACCGGGTCCTTAGCACGGTATGAGCAGCGCATTTACAGATGGCCAAACCCCGTGGCCGTTGGACGGCTTGTAGTAATTCAAGGATTAGGTCTTTGTGCATAATGTCTTTCCCGAGGTTGTAACCATCCCCTATTTTTCCATTGCTGAGCAAACACATGCACCGAGAAAGCATATTGACTATCCGTATAGATAGTGACGTTCCTGTCCTCTGAAAGGAGACATGCCCTTGTCACAGCAATCAGTTCCGCTGCTTGAGCGGATAAGTTCCCGGGAGTGGTCTTGCCTCTATTATCTGAGTTGCAGTAGTAACTGCATACCCTACCTGCGTGGTGCCTGTTTCTGTTTTGCGTGCTGACCCATCTACAAACAGTGTCCAGTCCGCATGTAGTAAGGGTTGATCTTTAAGATCCGGTCTTGGTAGAACTTTAGAATGTATGAGATCTAAGCATACATGCGGAATACCGCCTTCAGCAACAGGTAGCAATGTCGCTGGATTTAAGGTAGTGCATCTCTCAATTGTCATGTGTGGCTGCGATAACAGCGTAGTCATACAAGATAAATGTCTGCTAGGTGACAGAAATGTTAACTTGTCCTGCAGAAGGATGACTGCTACAGAGTGCGGGACTTTTAACGTAAGATCATGGAACAATACCAACGTGGCAGACGCTTGTACCGCCAAAGCGGCTGCAATTACTGCTTGCACACAGTGTGGTAATGCTCGTGCTACTGAGTCTAATTTGCTAGAGTAAAATGCCAATGGTCTTAACTTATCTCCATACATTTGCATTAAAACAGATGTCATAAATCCCTGCTTGCAATCTACAGTCTGTATAAAGGTCTTACTGTAATCTGGAAACCCCAATGTTGCTGACCCAGCTATCAGTTGCTTGATCCTAGTAAATGCCTGTACTGCCTTGTCTGTCCAGTGCAGCAAATCTTTGCCGCCATCGGTATTGCAAAAATTAAGTCTGATAGCGGGTGCACTTCTTCGGCGAGTTGGGAATCCAACTACGACAGAAGTTCGTAATGCCTAAAAAGGACATCATTTCTTTTTTGTAGTTGGCATGGGGCTTGTAAAATAGCATTCTTTCTGCTGTCATCTAATCGCCTGCCCTTCCCAGAGATAGTATAACCCAGGTAACGTACTTCTAATTTACAAAATTGTAACTTAGACTTATTTACCTTATGTCCTTCGTGTGCCAGAAAGTGTAGTAGTCGAATAGTCTCGGACTTACAGAGTTCTTCCGTAGTCGCGCCAGGAGGATATCATCCACGACAGCAGTAGGTGGCACCCTTGGGCTGGTTGGAACTGAGCCAAATTGGTGGACATCTCTTGTGAGAAGATGGTCGGACTTTCGCAGTATCCCTGCGGTAACCTGGTATAGGTATAACGCTTGCCCATAAACGTAAATGCAAACCAAAATCTACTATCTTCCTGCAAGGGAATAGAGAAAAGGCATTACTGATATCAATTACAGAAAAGTAGTTATCCGTTGGAAGGATATCGTTCAGCAGAATAGACGGATCCGGGACTATGGGGCCCGAGGTACCACCGCGCATTTATTGCCTGTAAGTCTTGTACCATCCTCCATGTCCCATCCGGTTTTACTGGAAATAAGGGCGTATTACACGGTGAGTCTGTGCACAGAATTAATACTCCAGCTTTCAAAAGTGCTGTGATTACCGGTAAAATGCCCTCCTCTGCCTTTCTGCTCAAGGGATACTGCCGTTTATGAGGTCTAAATTCTGACTTGGGTGTAATCTTCACCTGTCCTGCCGTTCTAATCAGTCCGATATCGTGCTGACCCTGCGACCATAATGAGTTTGGAATCATCTGCAATTGAGATTCTTCCATGGGGTAAGGAGACATAGTCATAATGTCCCAGGGGATTGTATCGGTTTGTCTTCCCTGAGGTGCACGGTCGGTCTGGCTTGTGTAACCCAGTTAAGTTTTTGAACCTGAATGCCCTTACCTGCCAACTGTTCTGGTGTCCATCCTACCCATTCAGTTATTTTCTTACCCACGAGGTACCATGACATTCCTTCACCCTCCGTGACTGAAATATGTGTGGTTAATTCATTCTTATACAGCAGCTGCATATCCCTTGTAAGGCTACATGTGACTGCAGAATTACCTAGTGTGTCCCAAAAAGGCTATGCAATACTAGTTTGGTGACTTTAAAACTAAGAAATTTTTTTTCGTATTCTAAATCAGGTCCGGCACATCTTCTGTAATACATTGTGCAATGTAATGGATCTGACACCTTCGGATTTGTTATGCCGTATTTGCTTAATGCCAAATTTGTAAGAGCCGTCACTACACTCTGGGGCCCTGTCTCTATCAAATCATTACTATACCAGTAATGTAGATCTGCCTGCCCTCTAATAGCATTGCACTATTCAGTTCTATTCTCCTTGCCACCATCCCCGTGGAGGTTGGGACGGCTGCTATACCGAACACTTGCATTAAATCTCTTCCCAGTAAATGTACTGGGCAGATTTCTGAAATTATTACTCGGAACCGTATGGTTTGGTTCGTCTCTGGGTCGGTAAACCACAGAGGTTTGGACAATGGCTCTTTGTAAATACGACCATTTGCTGCTTTTACAAGCACATATTCATCCGAGGTAACATCGGATGATATGGCAGTACTTCTGACTAACGTTCGAGAAGCCCCTGAGTCACAAAGAAATTCTATGTCTCGCCCTCAACTTGCAATGTGATCACTGGTTGGGATTCCAATTGCATAGTTGATGCTAGTGCTGTTAGATTTACCATTTGATATTTCTCATTTTCTGCCATTTCCTGTCCCCACCCATCGCCTTCACTTATACCTACTTCCCATTCTCACTTTCTTCTTCTTCCTCATACCCTCCATCTACGTCTTTTGACCATCATATAGTCATGCGGTACCACCGAAGCAACCATCGGTTTCTCCGGTCCTCTGCAATCTCTGGCGAAATGTCCTTTCTTACCGCACTTAAAACACTCCCCTCTTTTGCCTACCCTCGAAATCCTCAGAATGACTTATGCCTCCCGTCCTCGTCCTCTTCCCCTGCCACGCCCTCTTCCTTGATTTGCGGAACCTTGAACTAACATTAAAGTTCCATCTTCACTAACTGTAAAAGTCTGGGCTTTTTATTTTTTTTCCTTCAGGTATTTCTCAGCATGTCTAGCATAATCCATAAGGGGCTGTAGACGCTGTCCTGTGTGTGATCATATGCTTTTGTATAAAGTTACCAATGGCTGTCTTGCAGCCCTTTAGAATGCATTTTTCAGTTGCTGTTCATAGGGCGAGTCATTTGCCTGATTTTCTGCCTTAATCAACCCACTATGAGCATCAAAACATTGTGTGAGACGATGTAGATAATTGTCTACGGTTTCGTCATCTGATTGAACGCATTGATTAATGCAAGTCCAATCTGCTTTGGGCTTCCAATGTTCTTCTATTTTATCTCTTAGAGTCTTTATTCTGGTTCTACACACTTGAGTTAAACGGCAAGGCTCCCCTTCCTCTGGTAGCAGGGGTCCCAAGTTCCGCAAATAAGGTGCCAATCAGGTCCTAGGATTTGCCTTATTACTTGTTCAAATTCTACAGCGTTTAATCTATAACTCATTCTCATGCCCCCTACGTCTGTACGGAATTTACATATCTACTTTTGGATGGGGAATCCCTCTACCGCTGGATATCATCACGGGTCCACGGTCGGTAGACCAATATGGTAGGACCCCGCCTGCTTGAGGATTTGCCACTTCTATCAGTGGGTATTCCTCTCCTTCCTGATCTACCTTCTCCTTAATTTTCCAGTCCCCTTCTCTCCTAATACTTCCATCGTAAGTCAAGAGTGTTGCCAGGCTCTCTCTGTAATATAATACGTGGCGGGGGACACTCACGAAGCCTGGTATTGCGGTGGGTCCTGGTCGGGGGCACCTCAATAACCTGTGCAGGGTCTGGATACTGGATGGGAGGGGCCGAGGGATTCTGGTGACTACGACTGACTATGGAAGTTTCATTATCTTCCTTTTGAACAAAGTACACATCTTTTTCACTTGAATTACCACACCCTTTTTCAAATTTTGTTCCTTATGTTTTTATTTGCTTCCTCCAGCCATTTCTGTGCCTGGGAATCCCTACCTTCTTTTGCTTCCTTGTCTTATTTCCTGCCTGTTTGCGCAGTAATCTTACTAGATTTTGACATTCTGACTTATTTAAACATCCACTAAACCCATGTTCCTTTTTCCATTTATCTAAATACTTTACATTCTTTGGGTGTAAATCAAACATAAACTTTTCATCTTCAGTTTTGTCGCCTTTGGCAACTGGTTCCTGTTCCCATTTCTCTTACGAGAAACTATTCCTGTTCCTGAGATCTCTTGTATATGGAATCTATTCACATATACCCCTTATACTTTGAGAAAATTCAATTTCTCCCTTGACTAGTCCCTTAAAATTTAGACAAAAATTCCAATCAGAAACAACAAAAATAGCTTTTCTTTTGCTTACCTTTGTGATTCCTCCGCCCTGTTTAGCTGCCACCTCACGGATTGAATCTGGAAAGAGTGACTGGCCTCTAATTTCAACCTGTTTCAGTTGGAGGTCTTTCATTCGAGGAGAGCCTGATCTCTCTCCACCTGCGCAGGTTTTCAGCCTCTCTTTGTTCGATTCGCCGTGCAGGGGCGCCAGTTATGTCGAAGATTTTACTCTTCTAACATATTCTGGAAGAATCACACCAAGTTCTTGTAAGCAAGTAAAACAGCTTTAATTTTACATGCATGGAGATCTGCTACATGATAGTAATATGCCAGCAGTCTGGCTACTTGTACTTTGAGTTCTCCTTATATAGACCCTCCTGCACATACACGTAGCACACAGAACATTCATTAAAATTGATAGTTTGATTACTTGTTTTTACCAGCCAGTACCACAGTTATTCTTGCACCATTAACTTCCTTATCAGTGGTTTAAGATTAACTCCTGCATTCCTCAGTGATCAACATTTTCCAGAACATTTCAGTTTGCACGCAGTGAACATTTTTCTGCTTAACCCTTTAAATACAGAATACAAAATATGTTGACTTCAGTATTTTTCCACACATTGCATTTCGGGGATACTTAGAGGCAGCCTAAACAATCAGAATTACTTCAAGATGCCAGACCCCATGTGGTCAGACTCAGAATTTACGTATAAAAATATTTAAAAACTTGTAAATAGTCCTAAAATGGTGGTAAAATGTAGGAAATACCAAACCATGACGAAATAAACATATTTTTTTGAATCTGTGGGTGCGGTTCTCCTTTAATAGCTTCATCAGATCTGCCCCTAAAGGGTCTGGCAATGGACTTAAAGAGTGGACTGTATTGGGAGTTAACATTCTTTTAGCAGTCAGCGACAAATATATAAATGCCCATTAGATCAACTAACCACATTGTTCGGGAGAACCAATGAATCAAAGTAAAATAAGCCAAATTTGATTCTTGCCAAAAATAGGGACAGATTTTAAATCATGGCCAGCCTAAGGCATAATCCAACTAGGTGGCCTTCTAGGGCGCTGATCTAGCAGGGGTGCTTTTCCAGTAAACTGGATGGTGTAAATAGGCTAGGATGGGGCAACAGGTGGTGTGAGGGCACTGTGGAGCCCTTTTGCCTAGGGCACCACTTAATCTAAGGCCGACCCTGTTTTAAATATTGCGGTTATAAACTTAGAATGTTATCAGAATAACAGGATATGTGTTATCATGAATGCTCTGAAAAATATGAAATCCGATACTGAAATGTACGCCATTATTTGGTGACTTCAATCCGCAACGATTTGCCAGAGAACCAAAAATTTTATGAGGAACAGACCAAAAACGTGAAGCAAAACCCTGGACATTCTGCAAAAATCTGTACATTTGAGAGCTATGGGCTCATATTTTAAACAGGCAAAAATAAAAGTGATATTTAACAAACTTACAGTCAAAGAATAAAAGTAAAAAAATTCTGTTTGGCAGCAGGATGGCAACACATTTCAACTGCGCATGATACTTCAAATGTCAGCTGGCAATGTTGTTGTTTGTTCTTTCGGCTTTTCCCGGTTAGGGGGCGCCACAGCAGAACTCCGGTCCGCTAATGATTGGCAGTGGATTTTTATGATGCCGAGTTGCTAAACCCGACGCCCAACCTTCAGCAAAGGCACGCATGTCTTTCGGAGGCCACTCGACCGCGGGGAGAACATGCAGACTCTACACACAAGACACTCAAGCCGAGAATTGAACAAGAAGAACCTCTTGCTGTGAGGCGGCAACAACACTATCGCTGTACCGCCTCGGCGGCTTCCTAAAAAGGTTCTGTCACATTTGTATATATAAAATGCGCTTTTTATGAAAATACGTTCAACTCATTAGGTCCCACAGTTTACTGAACGAATTGTAACCACAGGGTAGTCACTGGCAAGTAAACCAATTTGCACCTACTGGGTTTACAGAGCCGAACAAAGCGCTAATCCATAAACACACAATTGAATGACCAAACTACGTAATCACAGGGTAATGTCTGATGAATCAACTCACTTGCGCCTAAGTTTACATTAAGTGAAGAAAAAATAGCTATTTTTTTATTTGTACCTGGTAAAGAATTTACTAAACGCCAGTTACTTACTTTATAAATAATACATCTGTAACAATACTGGGCATAACTGGATTCCGTACAGTTACACGTCTAGTTCGCTAAAAATTACAACCTTCAAATTAAGGAGGACAACTACAAAAACACTATCCTTGAACACACAATAAGTAATTCTTGGGGGGGGCGTGACTTCTCTCTAATACCGTTCCTCGCGTTAGAGTAAACTAAGGAGAAAAACGTACAAATCTTCATTACCTCAATTTATCATAACATTACAGTTCAGGAGACCGCTGTATTCCAAGTTATCGTAGTTCCACTCACGCGCACTCGACAAAGCGGAAGTAGCCCTTACGTACATTCGTGAAAGTAGTAAACATGCTTGGAAGTTGGATGTTGTTGGTGCAGTAATGGATTATATTCTGTGAAATGTTACAGACAGTATGCAGTTAGACTGTAGTGTATGGGAGTTTATTTCTTTACTTGATTTCTGATGTTGGTGTGATTTTTACTGACGGATAAATAGTATCAGGAGATAGAAATACAAGTCCAATGCAGTATCCAACAGCCCACCAAAATTAAGAAGACCAGTGATTAAGTTAAGAGTTTTATTACAAAGCGATAAAACAATAAGGAGATAGTTTATACAGCATACAGAGGCAAGAAATAGCTAATAAATGAATTGTAAAGTATGCTTTCTTAATTCCTTAGAATTTTAGCTTTAAATGAATTCATATGATTCATTTCTATTTACCATGGATATCAGTTAAAAGACCCTTTCAATGTGCAACTTCAAGCAACTTGAACATTTTAAGACTGCAATGAGATATATTCCTCATAATGATGTCCGCTTGAGAGGTATGATTTTTAGCACTAATAGTAAATTCTTTTAGTTAATCGCTGTCAGTAAACTGCATGCAGAGTTTGAAAGCAGCTATTAAAAATCTACATGTACTTTCAGGCCTATAGCCATTCTGTCTCCCCTATTAAAGATTCTTGAAAAGTGCATGATTAACATGCCCCTTATGGCAATTACTTTTGCCACGCCCATTTCTGCACAGAAACACCAGTGGGGTAGTGTTCTAATACAAAGCCCTTGTTAAAGTATAATAACACACCAGATGAGCAGTAGTAAGCACCACCCAACACCCAGCAGCTGGATGATATTACAGTACAGTCATGAATAAATATATTCATGTGTTTGATCAGTCACAGCATGAAGTTATGGGAAAGAGTAGTGGAAGCTAGGTTAAGAAGGGAGGTGATGATTAGTGATCAGTAGTATGGTTTTATGCCAGGAAAGAGCACTACAGATGCGATGTTTGCCCTGAGAGTGTTGATGGAGAAGTACAGAGAAGGTCAGAAGGGGTTGCATTGTCTTTGTGGACTTAGAGAAAGCATATGATAGGGTGCCTAGAGAGGAGTTGTGGTATTGCATGAGGAAGTCGGGAATGGCAGAGAAGTATGTAAGAGTGGTACAGGATATGTACAAGGGTAGTGTGACAGCGGTGAGGTCTGCTGTGGGAGTGATGGATACGTTTAACGTGGAGGTGGGATTACATCAAGGATCAGCTCTGAGCCCTTTCTTATTTGCAATGGTGATGGACAGGTTTACAGAATAGATCAGACTAGGAGTCCTTGTGGACTATGATGTTTGCAGATGACATTGTAATCTGTAGTGAGAGTAGGGAACAGGTGGAGGAGACCCTGGAGAGGTGGAGATATGCTCTAGAGAGAAGAGGAATGAAGGTCAGCAGGACTAAGACAGAGTATATGTGTGTGAATGAAAGGGAGGATAGAGGAATGGTGAGGATGCAGGGAGTAGAGGTGGCGAAGGTGGATGAGTTTAAATACTTGGGATCAACAGTTCAGAGTAATGATGAGTGTGGAAGAGAGGTGAAGAAGAGATTACAGGCAGGATGGAGTGGGTGGAGAAGAGTGTCAGGAGTGATTTGTGACGGACGAGTACCAGTAAGAGTGAAAGGGAAGGTCTACAAGAGGGTAGTGAGACCAGCTATGTTATATGGGTTGGAGACAGTGGCATTGACAAAAAGGCAGGAGGCAGAGCTGGACGTTGCAGAGTTAAAGATGTTAAGATTTGCACTGGGTGTGACGAGGGTGGACAGGATTAGGAATAAGTATATTAGAGGGTCAGCCCAGGTTGGAAGGTTTGGAGACAAAGCCAAAGATGCAAGATTACGTTGGTTTGGACATTTGCTGAGGAGGGATGCAGAGTATATTGGGAAAAAGATGCTAAAGATGAAGCTGCCAGGTATAGGGTTACCATAATTCTTTGTATGTAAAAGAGGACCAAAAAATATGTGCTGCTCCCCTTTTAGTTGAAGAGCAAAAAAAAGGGTCTTTACTCTTGTAGGACTAAAACTAAAGACTTTTTTTTTTGCTCCCCAGTTGAAGAGCAAAAAAAAAGGTCCATGTTTGGGTATTTTTGATTGGCCCGCATGCCGGTATACAAGCCAATCAAAACCTCGAACAGCAGACCCTCTTCTGTTCAATGCGAACATCAAGCAGTTCCGCATTGAACAGAGCTCCATTTTTTGATTGGCTCGTATACCGGTATACGAGCCAATCAAAACCTCGAACAGCGGACCCTCTTCTGTTCAATGCGGATTGAACAGAGCTCCGTGTTTTGATTGGCTCGTATACCGTATACGAGCCAATCAAAACCTCGCACAGCGGACCCTCTTCTGTTCATTGCGGAACATCAAGCAGTTCCACATTGAACAGAGCTCCGCTTTTTGATTGGCTCGTATGCCAGTATATGAGCCAATCAAAACCTCGAACAGCGGACCCTCTTCTGTTCAGTGCGGAACATCAAGCAGTTCTGCATTGAACAGAGCTCGATTGGCTGCCAATCAAATTCTGTTCAATGCGGAACATCAAGCAGTTCCGCATTGAACAGAGCTCCATTTTTTGATTGGCTCGTATATGAGCCAATCAAAAAAAAAAGCTGAGGAAAGACTTCAAAATAGGGATGTTTTTTTTAAAATTCTGCGATTTGTCCGGGTATTAAAACCCGGACAAATCGCAGAATTTTCAAAAACCGCCTGGACAGAAGCCCAAAAAAGAGGTCGTGTCCGGGGAAACCTGGACGTATTGTAACCTTAGCCAGGTAACAGGAAAAGAGGAAAGCCTAAGATAAGGTTTAAGGATGTGGTGAGAGATGACATGCAGGTGGTTGGTGTAACAGAGCAAGATGCAGAGGACAGGAAGAAATGGAAACAGATGATCCACTATGGCGACCCCTAATGGGAGCAGCTGAAAGAAGAAGAAGTTAGTCGTTGGCATGAATATTTATCGAGATCAGCAAGCACATACCGCAGACATGTTAACTCACTGTAAATGCAAAGAAATTCACTAAAAGAAAGTCATTGCAAAAGTTATTACAAATGTGCCTGGCAAACTGAAGTAGGGCATAATACAGGAATCACACTGTAACGCTGCACTCCTTTCATTAACTAATAGCGAAAACTGTAACTGTGCAGTCGAAACACATGCTACAATAAACATTTCTTTAGCGATCTCCCCCTCAGCATCTGTTTAGCAAAGTTGTATCAGTAGGGGAACTCATCACAACATAAATGCTCCTGCTATTCTGCTTTTTCTTACATATACACATACACACCTGTTGTCTTGCCTGAATACTTAACGGGCTTTGTATTAGAACACTACCCCACTGGCATTTCTGTGCACAAATGGGTGTGGCAAAAGTAATTGACATAAGAGCATGTGACGTTGTATGTTAATCATGCATGATTGACAAGCCATGCAGATTTGCCAGTGTCATCGTGAATATTCATTGTGTGCTGTCACAGGATGAGCACCAACACATTTTTGCTTTCCAAATAAACATAGCAATACAAGTACTGAAAAGTTACAAATAAGTAAAACAAAATTTATTTTAACAAAATCACTCTTTGTAGTATAGTACAGTATAGTAATAGCTTTTGCAGGGGGGCAAGCCCCCCTGCACCCCACCTACTTACATATACCAACTTTAAGATCACACAACTTTGAGGAAAATGTAAACTACTTAGACGCAGTGCATACAGACCAGTAAATAAGTAGTTTCTGCATTGTTACGGACCAAGACATACATATTCCTAGTCAGAAGAAAGCGCAAATTCCTATTTGGAATATACCAGTTTTGAATGACCATGAAATATTCAATGTTTTGAATATTCATATGGAGGGCAAAGATCTTGTGAGTATTCAAACATACAGAAATAATAAACATCATGTGCAGGGTGTTGGGTGGGGTTTGGGTGGTCCTTAATACTACGCATCTGGTGGCGTAGTGTTCCAATACAAACCCTACTTATGAGCAAAGGTCACCCTTTGTTCTTGCACACACCATAGCTCTCAACCTTTGGTCTCCAAAATGAGAAACACAAGCCGTCATAATGTGGAATAAATGGGCAAAATATGGAACACCTACTAATAACTTACCAACAACTTTAACTAAGAAGGTTATAGGATGGTCAAAATATGCTGATTTTACTTATAAAAAAGATCTTTAAATTAATTGATATGATTCATTTCTATTTACCATGGATATCAGTTAAAAAATCTTAACACTGAATGTGTGACAGACCCTTTCAATGTGGAACTTCAAGGAATATGAATATTTTAAGACCCCAATGAGGTATGTTCCTCATAATGAGGTACACCTGAGAGGTAAGGCGCACTAATAATAAATTCTTCTAGTTAATCGCTGTCAGCAAGCTGTTCATGCAGAGTTTAAAAGGAGTTATTAAAAATCTGCACATAATTTCAGACCTACAGCCATTCTGTCTCCCCTATCAAAGATTCTTTAAAAATGCATTCATAAGTAGCTCCTAGATCATCTTCTATAACAAAATCTCCTAACCTCTACCCAACACAGCTTTAGTCCTAACCACAGCACTATCTTTCACGCAAGTTATCTCTAGATCTCGAGGCAACAATAAATTGATCTCCGGTCTATTCCTTGACCTTTCAAAGGGCTTGGGCACCGTCTCCCACAACCTACTTCTGTCTAAACTATCTAGCCTTAATCTCGCCAACTCTGCTCTTTCCTGGTTCTCTAGCTAACCTCTCCAACATACTTTAGTCTGTAAAATGGCTCTCTGGATCCTCCCCCTTCCTTCCAGTCCAAACCAGAGTTTGCCAAGCCTCCATTCTTGGACCCCTACTATTTAACATTTTCACTAACAACCTCTACTCTTCATGTCCTCACTCTTCATTAATACAATATGTTGATGACTCTACGTTAATTTTCTCCTTGGAAAGTCTCTCCCACCTCCTTATCCTTACCCAAGAATCTCTTCACTCAGTTGAAAAATGGCTAACCCAACCAACTCCTACTCAACCCCAAAAACACTAAACTCCTCTTCCTCACTAATACTCTCCAACACCTCAAATCTATCTTCACTGTCTGCTCCCTCAACAACACAACTATCAAGGTTGAACCCCACACTAAGCTATTAGGAGTCATAATAGACCAAGTGAAATTTGACTTTCACATCCAGCAGTGCATTAAAAAGACTCATCAAAAATTTGGCCTGCTCTATAGAAACAAAAAATTCCTCACAAATGATTCTAAACCCATTCCTGCACAAGCCTATCTACTACCCATCCTATTATATGCTGCCCTAAGCCTTACTAACCTACAATCTAATTTTTTGACTAAGTTAGAACTCACATATAATAAAATCACTAGATTTGCTGCAAATCAACCCCATCACTTACACCACAGTCTATCTTTAAAAAACCTGCAGTGGCTAGAATTGCACCAACAATTCCTTCTGCCACAGCTACACCTGACTCACTCCATCCTAAACCAACCCAACTCCTGTCCTGCTCTCTCAACTCTCCTAATCGTATACTCCGTAGCTCTGACCAACACCTCCTGGAGATTTACAAGCCCAAAAAAGCCATTGGCAAACTTCTCTGCAATCACTCAGTCACCAATGCATGTAATAAACTTTCCCTATAGTTAAGAATGATTTCTAGCACTAACTGTTTCAAAAACGTATTAAAAGATAAGCTATTAAACTCTTGGAATTGCTCTTTTCCTGACCCAACTTAATCTAACTGTCCCCTCCGCTACAACTAATACCTCTTTCCTGTTATTCTTTTCCCCTCCATCTGTTACCTGACTCTATTTCAATCCTGTGCTTGTTCCAAAAAATAGGCTATACTACAGACTCTCTTGCCCTGAAGTAATGTTACATTTTATCCTGTACTTCATGCTATATATCTGTAAGTAATCGTATTGTGATTATGTATTGGATTTAATTGTATGTGATTACTATTACACTTAATTTCTTTTGTCATATTGTATTATGTATGTATCTTTTGGAGCTTTTCTCCTTGGGTCTCTGCTGAAAAAGGGCATCTGTCCAGTTGGACTAACCCGGTCAACAAATGTCAAAATAAATAAATAAATGAATAAAATCTGGCACATTTGAGCATAGCTCTCAACTGAATAAAGGACAAATAATTGGAAACAAATCCAGGAATAGTTTGGACATACCTCTCAGCCTGTTAGGGACAGATTTTAAATGTTGTTCTTATAACATTAGAAAGTTGCTAGAATAAGATTTGTGTTAACGTGCATTTTTTTTAAGATATGAAGTCTGAAATTCAAATGAATGTCATTATTTAGCGACGTCAATACTCGGTGATTTGCCAAAAAACACAAATCTTATGAGGAACAGGCCAAAAATATAATGCAAAAATCTGAGCAGTCTGCGAAAATCTGGACAATTGAGAGGTATAAATCAGGGACGCTTTATAAAATATTATTACAACTTGAGAAGGTGACAGAATAAGAATGTGAATTAATATACACTGTCTAAATTAAAAGAAGTATTTACTAAATATAATTCACTACTTTTTCTAAAAAGTCACCAGTTTTACAAGGGGTTAAGAGGATAGAGCTAAAATTTGAGTTAAAATCAGGGCCAGTTGAGAGATATGCATTTGATTACTACAATGGATCCTAAAATAATTACTAATAAACTTGGTGGGGGAGGTGGTGCTGGCTATGTCAGTGATTGAGACAACATAAACAGAGCAAAATGAATACTGATGAAAATTAATTGTTGCCATTGGACAATAGCTCATGGAACTTATAAACAAAGACATTGGCAACCTTCAAACACTGGACCCCACCCAGTTTGGGTTTGTGAAGGGCCGATCTTGTCTCCTGAACCAGATTGACTTCTTTGAATCAGTCTCCAGAGCCATGGACAAGGGTAAGGTGGTCCACACAGCCTATCTAGACCTTGCCAAGGCCTTTGACACCACCCCCCACTCTGGAATCATAGATAAACTTACTAAGTTGGGCATTAATCCCTATGTCACCCAATGGGTTGCTAAATGGCTTACTGATAGAACCCACACAGTAAAAGTAGCCGACTCCAAATCCAGCTCCAGACAAGTGACAAGTGGACTACCTCAGGGTTCAGTCCTGGGGCCGCTCTTGTTTGGCATCTACTTCTCTGAAGTACAGGTCAACACTAAGGGACTCTGGTTAACAAAGTTTGCAGATGACTGCAAACTGGGAGCCATTATTGAATCCCCAAATGATGTGGATACTCTACAAAAGGGCCTTACAGAAACAGATGCTTGGTGCCAGAGCCATGGGCTCAAGCTCAATGCCAAGAAATGTATTGTTATCCCCTTTGTGAAAAACATGTATCCATGAATTACCATATATGTGGCAGTACACTAAACACAGAAAGTGTGGTAAGAGACGTGGGACACAGGTGGACAGTGGTCTCACCTTCGATAACCACATCGCCACAACAGTCAGGAAATCCTTCTATGTGGCACACCTCATCATGAAGGGCTTTTCATCCAGAAAAAGGAGGTCATTGTCCCACTGTACTCAACCCTCATTAGACCCATTATAGAATACAACGCCCCATTTGGTATGTACCTCTCAAGACATCTGCAACAACTGGAAAGGCCTCAGAAATACCTCACTAAAAGAATCACAGGCCTAAAGCAGATGCCCCACGCTGACCGCCTTAAAAAACTCCAGCTATACTCTGTCGCATATCGCCTACTCAGAGGCGATCTCTGCTTAACATACAAGGCCATGTCAAACCCAGAGCTGTTGGACATGCTACACTTAAAGAAATCCCAATCCCACCGAGCTACACGCCCAGGGATCTAAACCTTGTCATCACAATAAACAAAAATGCTGGAGGGATAGGTTCCTGACCCAGAGACTCCCCAGACTCTGGAATAGATTGCCCATACATGTCAAGCAGAGTGCCTCTTTGGACCTCTTCAAGAGGAACCTTGACGATTGGATGGGAGAAAGGAAATTCACCCCAGGGATCACGTCAGTCGCCCTGCTAGACAGGGGTCCAGGAAAGTAAATAATGTGGGAAGAAATAGCCAGGGAATTGTTATGGCTAGGCTTGTATAGGCCCTAGGGCTGATAGCCTAGTACCAGCCTATGAACCTATGAACCTATGTTACTTTCAGAACTGGTGACAAATCTAGAAATAATCAAGTACAAATGACACAGGTCAGGGGCACTTTTTAAAAATATTAGTGCTACCTTAACTTCTGGAGTACAACCTTAGACTGTATCCTGAAGTAATATAAAATGGCTTTACACCTACTCTCCTATACTAGTACAATGCCTAGTCCTTCCCTCCAAAGGATTTAACTCATTCTATTCCTTTATAGTTACTTCAAAGTGTTAATATAGTAATAATAATAGTCTAAGAATGTAGCACTATATGTAAATAGTTATATATGTGATGTTTTCATATTATCTTCTTTATTAACTACTGTTTTTTTCAATTTTGTGCCAGTAACGATGGTTTGAATTACTTGAGTCAAGAATGTCATGTATCTTTTAATAGTATAGTCTCTCCTGTCATATTAAGAAAGTAAGCTTTAAATGTTTTGGTTGGTTATGTGAATGTTTATTGGCCTTATTTGTCTCTGTATGCTGACCAGTTTCAGTAAAATGTTATTTGTAAATGTACCAAAATAATGAAACAAAAGTAAAATAAAGCTTTGAAAAAAATATATATTAGTGCTACTAACATGAAAAGTTGTAGAGAATGTCAATTAATGGGCATCTTTTGAAGTAAAATAAATCTACAGTTCTTGTCATAGTTTATAAATATAACTCACCACCTTTTCTCCGGAAATCACCAGGATTAGGAGGGAGAGAGCAAACGTCTGAACCAAAATCGGGGATAGTTGAGATGCAATGGACTATTCATGCAATGTTGAAAGTATTTAAAAAGTCAGCATAAGAGAACCTAGTACATTTGATAATGACATTGGATTCTAAAATAATTAGTTAAGAAATATTTGAAAAAAATGCTGGCTGTTGGTGACACAGTGTTGTGCATTAACAGTGCAAATTAATGATTTGATATTCATTTAGAGTGTCTGAAGAGTGGAATGCACAGCAATAATCAAGTAAATATTAAGCATTTCACACCTATTACATGTTACATGTAGGAAACTGATTTAGTGTGCATGAACAGAAAAAAAACATAACTGAACTTGTTAATCATGAAGCAAGCTAGTAAAAATGGTCACTACATTGAACGGTTGAGACTTTGTAAATTAATTTATAAATATCTGCCAAACACATGCACACACGTACGTACTTCAGTGGCCTGCTACACCCCTGCTGCAACATAGTGCAGTTAAATGCATTTTTTAACTTATGATTGGTGGTACAGACATACAGTTGTAAAGACCAACACTCTTATGCATTGTGTCTTTTGTAAATAGCATTTAATGCATATTTTAAATTTAAAATGTAACACCATCATACTACATTAACATAGTCATTTAAATATGTTCAAATTAATGGTGACAACAAGCTTGATATTTGCATATTTCTCAGTCTCTGCTATCAGCCACTGAATGAGACTTTGAGAGAAGGTGCTAGAAGTAAGTATCGCATCCACTTCACCTATAGCACATCTAGGATGTGGGATAAAACTGAAGCATCTGGCAAAATCCACACTGACATTAGAAGGGCATACAGATGTCCCGTGGAAGATACCTGGTCTAAGAACCAGGTACTGTGAGGTAGCAATGCTATCTGCTGTACTACTGCTATTTTTAACTGAAAAAAATGATAAACTTGGTACAGATTATTCTAAGCCATACTTGAGAGGCAGGAATATTCTGTTTACTGCCTCTTGTTTATAGGTTCTTACTAGTCTGAATGCACTTGCGAGACATTTAAGCTTATCCAGTTATCCCATTTGATGTTTAAAATTAACTTTTCTTGTTGGAGTTTAAATTCACCTAACCAGTTCCAACAACTATATTTATATGTTATCTTTAGTGATAATTACTAGATATAAACAAAGATATGTGGAAGTGACCCATGTGCTGTGATAAAGTATTTAGGAGCTGCCTTTGTCCATTCATAGTGCAGGGGGAGTCCTAGGGTAAATTTCCAATTTCTGATACATTGATCCAAGTTATGCTTGAATGTGGTCAGGGATTAGCTTTATTTTACATGAATGGGGAGTCTGTTCCAAAGCACCGGTATCCTCTGCAAGATATACTTGTCCCTCCAAGCCATTCTGTTAATGTTGCAGAAAAGGTTTATGTCCCTGGATCTAGTATTCTTGCAGATGTGAAGAAAGTCTATCAGTAATGGGTCAGAGGTTACCTTCTATGCTAGACACAGGTCACTTGTTAGTAGTCTGTAAGAGAGCTAATATGGTGATAGGACTTTGAGGTGTTCCATGTAGAATGTATTGTTTAGGCCTTGTATCCATTTTGTAAGGTATCCCTGCAGATGTTCCAGTTGTTGCAAGTGTCAGGGTGGATACATGCCAGAAGGGGCATCATACTCTTTGAGTAGCCTAATGAGGGCTGAGTAAAAGGGGACAGTGACAATATATAGACAACTGGATCTAGAAGCAATCTCCTTGCTCATGAGCTGTGCAGTGGACACATGCTGGTCAAAAGTTAGGTCACTGTCCACATATGTTCCCAAATCCCAAACTGCTGGATCAACTATTAGGGGTGTGTTGTCAATGTGGCAGTTCCCTGGGGGAGTCCACTTTCCAAAGGAAAAAATAATGCATTTTTTGGCATTTAGCTTTAGTCCACAAGTCTGGCACCAGTGATTTGTTTAGGACAAGCCTTCCTGTAGGATGGCTGAGCCGTTTGGAGATTTAATCACTGCTTCTAGCTTGTAGTCATCTGCAAATGTATTTAGCCAGACCCCTCCAATCATTTGCAGAAAGTGCAACTTCTCAAGTACGAACTCACTTCACCAAGGCAATAGGAGGAAAAGCATTTCCAAATCTGGCACCAATAGCTTGGAATTCTTTACCATAAAATGTCAGGAAACTAGCTAATCTTGATGCATTAAAAAAGAATCTGACTGAGTACACTACAAAGTAATACCTCGTAAAGTTGCAGATGCGTCTGATTTGCAATTAAGTATAAATAACTAAGCATGTGTTTAGTACTGGCAAATAACATTTGTGTTCATATTTTGGAAAGATACATGAGTTCTTCTATGAGCTGAAACAATTTGTGGGAACCTTAAAATAGGTACTGAGTGAAAACTATTTGAAACAATGGACAAACATTTTTGCCAATTGATAACTGTACTATTAAAGCAAACGTTTATTTTTTTTTTTAATTTTTACATTTTCCAGTTTGCAAGTCAGTATTGGTGTAGTGATTTGATTAGTTTGATTACTAAATCATCTAACTGGGTCTGTATGGTTTTAAAAGTCTGTATGCTATGGTACATGTCTGAGCACTGGCTAGATTTTTGAACACAGATGTGTACTTGTGGTTTTTGACTGAAAGGGTAGTCACTTGGTGTTTTTTATCATATACAAGTGTGCATGTGTAGTAAGGATGTATTTGTACTTGTCCAACTTTGAATACCATAATGGCTCAAATTTTATATGTTGGCTTACTAAGAGGGCAAATTGATGTTTTATAACCCCATCTCCCGGTATGCAAATTTAAGTATAAGCCTCCATCCCCAGGAGCACAAATGTATGCATAAGCAAAATTGCTATGATTTGTGTGTGTATATATATGTGTGTGTGTGTGAGTGTGTGTGTATAAGGGAACATGGTGTGTGTGTGCGTGTGTGTGCGTGCGTGCGTGTGTGCGTGCGTGTGTGTGTGTGTGCGTGTGTGTGTGTGTGTGTGTGTGTGTGTGTGTGTGTGTGTGTGTGTGTGTGTGTGTGTGTGTGTGTAAGGGAGTATGTACAGACTTCTTCACTCAATACTACTGGTCTCTGGTCTGGCAAGGTGTCTGCCTCTGCTACTGGAAGGAGCTAGGGAAAAATAATTCTGGCTGCAGAAAGATGAGGCAGGTTCACTGAAATTTATAATGACTTATCCTACTTTTGGAGATACTATGGCAACTTTTATACACTCTGCATGTTCAACCAAACAAGACAATTCCAGTTTAATTTTAGCAGTCTGGTCCACTGTAGCTGTAGAATACAAGCCCCCTTTTTCGGGATGGGTGAATTTTTCTAGAATTTGATATAACTTCATCAGTTTTTGGCAGTGACAGAGACCCTGGTTGCTACATTGTCCCTGAGTCAGTAAGTTGTATATTTTCCTGAAACATTTTTGGACAGCTTTATTTCATTTATCTACAATTCACCTAAAATCATAACTGACAATTTCTGTTGATTGAGTTTAACCTGTACTACACATCAGATTAATACTGTCAATATATTTCGACTATGTGCCTTGCTAACTATACACAGTGCCATATTCAACCAAGACAATGTTGTTTTATTTATTTACAAGTGGTATGGTGTGCTTGGGGGCTAGTTCAATTTGTTCATTTCTCCCTCTTAGAACTGTTTTCAAAAATGGAGAAAAATCTGTTTAATGATATTGTTGTTAGAACATTACATTGTACAAATTTTAAATGAAACCTGTTACAACAGTTATGACTACTTTTATTTACAGTGGGCAGGAGAAAAGCCAGAGCCATGCATTAAAGGATAAGCAGATGAGGACACTGTACCTTTTACATAGATAAGGCTCCAAGCCTGGTTGAGCTCTTGCTGTTCTCAAAAGATAAGTGTTTTGTACTTGGTCAAAATGTTCCAGTTTAGAATGACTGTTTCTTTCTTAGGAGAAGAGGTTATAATAACTTGCTGTGTATTAGTTGCATGTTGATTTGCACTGACTGGAAGAGCCTGGCAACAAATATTACAGATTTCTGTCAAAATCACAGATATTATTTTGAGTTTATCTAGCCATGCCACATCATACCTTATTTGATCTGGAGAAAGTTAAACTGAGTTAGTCATTCAGAGGGTAACCCTGTGTCAAGAAATGCAGAGATTAAAAAGGTGATATAAGCTGTACAAGAAATAGCTATGTGATTAACAAACTGCACTCCTTGAATACGTGACTTGGACAGCTTTGGCAGTTTACAGGGAAGCAGAGTATCATAAAATTTGTAAAACAGCTGTATTCAGTTCAATAGTTTATTTTATTCACTGGATTATACCAAACTGCTTATCTTTTAAATGATCACAGGAGTGGCTTAAATACAGCAACATCTAGGTTGGTTGTACATGTGTAAGTTTTTTAAGTGCAAATTGCTCAGTGACTGAAAGACGACACCTGTGCAACATGTAATATACAGCAATTCATTTTTCAGAGAAGTTGAGTATACATACATACTCTTTTAATTCATTTTTCAGAGAAGTTGAGTATGCATACATACTCTTTTAATTCATTTGTTAACTAGGTAAACCCACTAGGCACAGGGTTGTTTTTAAGTGAATCTATGGAGCATTGTCTGGTTAAATCACTTGCTCAGAGTCAAACAGTCGGCAACTATAGGATGAGGGTGAAACACATCATCAACTCACAGCCTTAATCCTCTGCAGTAAAGTGACAGAAGATGGAAATTATGCACTTAACCATAATGCTAGATCAGTGTTGCCTTCTTCCATACATTTTAACTGTTGGATGTATTGGATCTGAAAGGATCCAAAGACTGCAACTTTCATATTCTTAGATGCAAGGCTCAGGCTCCTCCCCTCTGCCCATAATTCCCCTCTGCCCTCGTAGTTCCTAAAGTCTCTTTTCCTGCTTGCGTGATTTGGGCATGATCCCATGGTAAAGCAGATAAGTGATTTATTTATTTTATTTATTTATTTTTTATTTTACATTTGTTGACCGGGCTAGTCTAGCTGGATATATGTCCATTTTCAGTAGAGGCCCAGGGAGAAAAGTTCCACTAGTAACACTAAACAGTAATAAAAAAGCAGTCATAAATCTAGACAAGATAATAAAGGATCACAAAACAACACTAAAAAGCAATAATAACACAAGTAAATAAAAAAAAAATTCCAAATAGTGGCATACAGGATAAAACAACTCATTTTACAGTATGATAAAAGAGATAATTTACAGTAGATTATACATGATGTTATCATAGGTAGTTCATTGAAGTTTCCAAGATTGAGATTTCTGCTTTCATAGTTAGTAAGCAGAATTAATTTATTAAACGAAATAGCATCTTGGAGATAACAAAAGAGAGGGCTACAGAATTAATCAGGGTTGCTGCACGGGCATAACCAACGAGGTATGAGGTGTCGTTTGAGATTTTGTTTAAAGAGGGGTAGGGAGGTAAGTGAAGTGAGTTCATTAGGTAGTAGGTTCCAGTTTTTTCCAGCAGTGTTTGGGAACAGAGAATCCCCTAACCAAGTTGTTGGCCTTACTTATACTAACTAGAGGTTTGCTTGAAGAACAAGATTTCTGTAGAGGATAATGAGGTTAGAAAGTATAGGAGTGTTGTTAGGTTGATTTCGGATCTTATGGACAATGGTAAGCTGGGAGAATTGGAGTTGGTTTTGTAGTTCGAGCCAACCTAGCTGCTTTAGATTCTGACAGTGGTGAGTTCTAAAGGGATTCTCGGTGGCAAATCTGGCAACGTTGTTGTAGGAGTTAGCTAATTTGAAAAGATTATTTTTTTTTCATGTTAGTATATATGGGTGAGGCGTAAAGAAGAGTTGATATTAGATGGGAGTGGGCGATTGTGGTTCTAGCTATAGGAGTCAGGAAGGATTTAATCCTGTATAGGGAGCCCATTTTTCTATTAACTGTTTTTATAGTGTTGTTAATATGGCTATCAAAGGTAAGATTATTCTCTATTGTAATTCCTAAGAGTTTGGTGGTGGGATATGAGGATGCCATTGTTAGATATTACTGAGAATTCTATAGGGGAGGACATGCTGGTAGGAGTAAAGAGTAGGAGCTTAGTTTTTTTTGGGATTCAAGAGGAGACTATGTTTTAAGAACCATGTCTCCACTGTGTTAAATACTTTCTGAGTCAGGGATTGGAGTTCTGAAAAGGAATTGGCTGAGCATATGAGTGTAGAATCGTCAGCATATTGAATACAGGTAGCTTGAGGAATAGCTAAGTAGAGGTCATTGATAAAAAGTGAGAAAAGGAGAGGACCTAGAATGGAGCCCTGAGGGACTCAAAGGGTGACTGGCAGGTGTGATGATAGGTTGCGCTCCCAGAGCACTGCCTGCTGCCTATTGCTGAGGTAGGAATTGAACCATTGCACAGCCTGAGTGTCAAGAGAAAGGGATTTGAGAATATTTATTAGGAGAGGGTGGTTTACCATATCAAAAGCTTTTGAGAGATCAATGAAGAGTGCCGAAGTGAGGATGTTATTATTACGGTTTCTATTAATGGAATCGGTGAAGGATAAAAGGGCAGTGGTGGTACTGTGAAATGGCCTGAAGCCATGTTAGCTATTAGCTAGTATGTTGTGTTGAATTAAATGGTCTAGAAACTGATGATGAATACATTTTTCCATAATTTTTGCTAAGGGTGATAGAAGGGCTATGGGCCGATAGTTAGAATATTCATTTGAGTTACCACCTTTGTGTAGGGGAATAATGTGAGAGATTTTACAGATGGCTGGGATAGTTCCCTCAGTAATGGTTCTGTTTATAAGGACGGATATAGGATAGACTACAGCTTTTGCAGCTTTTTGTAGATATTCAGAAGGTATCTGGTCAGCAGAAGGAGTACAAGGCTTAAGTTTTTGGGTAAGTTTATAGATGAAGGTAGTAGAAATGGGTTGTAGTTGGAAAGTAGGGAGAGAGCTAGGAATGTGGGTAGAAAGGCTTGAGCTATCTGGGGATAGCTGAGTGGCTGGAGATTGTATGGCCTCTGTGAAGACGGTATTGAAGGCATTGGCAGTTTGATGGGGAGTGTTAAGACTGGCCCCTAGTGGGGTTGGAGAACTAGAGTGACCTGGTTGAAGGGGTTTATTGATACTTGCCCAGAACTTTTGTGGATTATTTTAGTGGGTTTTCTGTAGTTTACAGAAGAAGTTCTTATTGTCTGCAAGTATGGCTTTTTTGTTATATTTCTCAATTGCCTAAAAGTTTGCTGCTCTGAGATGATGTTTGTAGCTCACCACCTAGTCCAAGATTTGTTTCTGAGTAGGATTTTTGTCTGGTTTCTTTTGGTAGCCAAGGGGCTGGTTTTGACTTGATTCTAATAGAGCGTTTAGAAGCATGTTGATCAGGGATGGTTAAACATTTAGAGTTGAAGTATTTAACAGCCTCTTCAAGTGGGAGCATTTTTAGAGGGTTCCAGTCACAAGCACTCAGTTCGCTTTGGAATAGCACAGGGTTAAAGTGTTTGGTGGTCTGTGAGATCGTATATGTGTGTGTGTGGGGGGGTGGAAATGTCATTTTTTTGTCTGATAATGTAGGTCAATGAGTGATCACTTACATCATCAGGTAAGATTGGTGATGTTTATTAATAAGAATCCAATCTAAGGTGCTCTCTTTTTTGTTTGGTTTATTAATTCTGGTTGTGGAGTTGATGGTTTGAGAGAAACCATAAAGGTTAATATGGGAAGTAGGATTTACAGTATTGACACACTTCCAGTCAATATTAAAGTCCCCCTAGTATTATTGTTTCTTGTGGGTAAGTTGTTGACACCCAGCCTAGGATTTCCTCTATTATATTGGTGTTATTACCAGGAGGTAGGTAGATACAGATAATGTATAAGGATTTACTAGGGTTGAGTTGAAGTCTGAAAATAAGGACTTCTGCATTATTATTCAGAGGTGGGTTATAAGGTGAAGAGGTGATTTGTAGCCTATCTTTAAATAGAATTGCTACTCCTCTTTCTTTGGGCTTTATGCGGTCTTGTCTCAGTATATTATAGCATGGAGGGAAGATTTCATTACCTTTAGTTACAGGTTTTAACCATGTTTCTGTCAGACATAGGATGTCAAAGGAATGAACATCTAAGAGAGCATGGAGATGGGTGACTTTGTTGTTTAAGCTGCAGATGTTAAGATGTGCTGAAAGGAGTGAATTGGAAAGTCTAGTAAGGATTAGTGGGATAGAGGGATTGGGGCTATGAGATTCTATAGTTGAGACATTTGTTGGGCCAGGGTTAGGATAGATGTCACCATCTTTTAAGGAGAGTTTTTTTAGTCTTAGTGTGGGATTATGTATATTACTAATTGGATATTTAACTTTCCTTACTGTAAGATTATTATATTTAATGTGTATGAATCTATGGTATTTGGCTAGCAGGTAGCTATGTATGGCTGTGATATTTATATGATTGTGGGAGAGAGTAAGAGTCTGTGTGGTTGTTTGTTTAGGAGGGTAGTGAAGCTGAGAATGTGTCAGGTTTTCAAAGGAGGAAAGGAGGTAGACTGAGGTTAGAACAGGTATGAGTGTGGTAATGAGTAGTAGATTGGTTAAGATAGTGTAAGTTGCTGTTGGCATGATCTAAGTATGGATTAAAGTAATTTAAAAGAGGTAGGATTAGAATAGGACAAGTAGAGAGGTAAAGGATATGTTCAGTTTGTCTAAGTGGAAGGAATTTGTGAATGGCTAGGTATGAGGAGGGGTGTGGTTCCAATTATTTAGAGTGGAGGAGATGTCTGATTGGTAGGATGGGGAAGAGGATATGGTAAGGAAGTATAAGTCTAGGACCACTAGGGATGGGTGAGATTTGGGAGTAGGGTAGGGGAGCTGAGTGAGCCCACAGGGTGAACGGAGCTGGTAGAGACAAGAGAAGAAATGTTAAGAAGAATAATCAGTGAAAAAGCTTAGAATATAAGGTAAAGTAATGTTAGAGGTGAGTAGAGAGGTTGGGGCTAAGTGGGAGGAGGAAAGAAGGGGGTTTGGTAGGTGAAACAGAATAGTTAAAAAGATGAAGTGAAGTGCAATAGGTTAGTTAAAAAGATGAAGTGGAGAATTCTTAACAAGAAACTTGTCCAAGGGATTGGAAAAGACTAGGTTAAGAGGCAGGAGGCAAACTGAGTGGGAGGTAGGGCTGGGTAAGGATACCACCTAGTGGAAAAGCTCTGAAGTACAGTATAAGATTCTAAGAGGGAGAGGACAAGCCAGGGATTAGAATCTAAGAGGCTAGAAGTAAAGTATTATGCTAGTATGGAGAAAGGGTACTCAGTCTATAAGGGAATGGCTGCAAGCTATCCTGGCTTAAAAGGGACCTATTAGCCACCACAAATTAGTTGTAACAATTCTAGAATATACTGTTAGGTTGGCATACAAACATACCATTTTGCTTCCTTTTTAAAGCTTTTGGGGAGCAGGATGGTAGATGCTATGGTGAAACATCAGATTGGAGTGGGTCCTTAGCCTTCCGGTCAGAGGACTCCATTTCCAAGGACAGGATATGGATCTTAGTGAGCTGGGTACTTGATGGCTAAAGGCGCTGGGGCCAGGGTCGCTCAGTAGCTTGGGCTTCCTAAAATATCAGAGAGGGCACCAGCAGAAACATCAGGTATTTGTCTTTTCTTTTCTGCAAATAACTATTTCGTCTTACTTCTCATTGCCTACAATACAGTAGTAGGTCATTGTGCTTAGGTAAACTTGCGTGTTCTGCTAGGTTACAATTGTTGTTTTTTCCCCAGAATGTCCAACAAGATGGCAAACCCTGTTTACCATGGGTATCTGTCTTTCCACCCCTCAAAGGACCCTCTCCTGGAACTAAAAGGGTGATAAGACACTATGGTTTCATAAGTCTCAATGCTTTGCATATGAGACTTCTAGAGACATACCCCCCCTCATGTGCAGAGGGTGGAACAATAACAATGAATGTCAGCCTCATAGTAGAGGTGGTCTGTGAAAACAAGAATTCTGTGGCCCTTTTGCTGACAAACACTTCCAGCTCTCCTGAAAGGCTGCCCTACTGGCACAGTCTGGAAGCAGTTGGGGTGCTTGTCTCTGTACCCACTAGCCTAGTTAGCCATCATTCAAGATTCTTGGTTGCAAAATGCTATATCTCTTGCTTTACCTTCTATGTTGATATACTTCCTGATATAAATCATTCAACTGTGTGACTGCATTTTTTTTTCCTGATCATTTTTAGTGATAAAGTAACATACCCATTTTCTAATTATATTGTTCAGCAACTATTGGCATACTTTCTTGTATTTTAGTCATTTATATCACATGCAAAGAAACTGATTCTATGCTATATTCCTCCATTTTTGCAAGCGGTTCATGTGGAGGCTTACTCTTACATTACCAATTTAAATTTTATACATACATTAGATTATGACATTAGCTCACACCATTATAATACTATAGCGAACAAACCAATGTAGACCACCACAATCCTTCGATAAAACACTAATTTAATATGACAAGGCAAAATTCAACAAGCAGTTTTTAACACAGATAAGCGCTTTCGGGCTCTGCCCTTCTTCAGATACCATTATAATACTAGCTATACATTTATAACAACATTAACAATTTTTTTGCAAGATTGCATTGTTTACATTCCATTTTCCTTATTCTTCACATCAGCATTTGTACATTTCTTATTTTTGCTGGCTTATTTATCCATTTATTTACAGCTACATACATCAAATGTTTTAACTTACAAATATTAAGTTTTTGTCAGTCCAGCTACAAATGGCACTTTACTTTTATGAACTTTAAGAATTCCGAGGACCTTCTATTTAGAACTTTCACTGACCTCACCCTTGAAAGGGGAAAAAAGATATTTCTTTTTAGGTCTGCAATGTAATATCCAGTTTTTACTCACATTTATATAAAGGAAATAACAGTTTTAGGTCTTCTACATTAAAAATGAAAGCTCACGCTTGCTCATTTAATCTCCCAAAGGAGGAAAAGCTTCCTAATATTTGTAGAGCCCACATCTAAAAGGAAAGCAACAATATATTTTTAAATTCAATCCTTTTCTTTCACCACTGCAACTAATTTCTGTAGTCACTTGTATACATAAGTGGATAACCTAAAGGCAAGAACAATAACTGGCTGATAGTAATGATACCCAGTAAGTATTCCCAGGTTTCACTCCTAAAATTTAACCATTTGAGGTTTCTTCCAAGGAGTCAGAATCTATCCATTCATTCCTGTAATCTTGGTATGCTTTCTAACCAAGTTACTGAAATTCTTGTAGATGTGGTCTAGTGATTTTATTATGGATCATACAAATTAACACATTTCCCTTTTTAATTCAGTCCCAGTCAATCCCTTATTCCCTATGAAAATAAATAGTCCTGGTAGTGTTGTCTGTTCAGGGCTTTGTAGAATTCGTGACAAGACATATCTCAGTTATGGTATACTTCTTCCTGAAATAAGTGATTATTTTTCAGGCATTTGTAACCCTAGACCTGTACGCACATTTTGCATGCTACCAGGTACTAAAGTTGTTATTGTCTAAGTAACTGATGTTCACCCCTTTAGTCTGTTTTTCCTTCCCCTTTGGATGAGATGATTGTCTGTGGGATCTTATGCCAGACTGGGGGACACCACTTCTGCCTCTGTCCAGTTGAGCTCAGTTGAAGACATGTTCCACCAGTGAGTCAGCAGAAGTAAAGATGGTAATATCCACCCTTAAAATGGGTTCTTTTCATGTGTTAACTTACAGGATGATTCATTGAGTGTCACAAGGATCTGCCCCAAAGAATAATCTTGGAAAGTTGCCATTCTTCCTAAACCCTCCTACATCTGAAGGATGTCTGTCAGTTACAGGTACTATTTCTATAATTTCAGGAAACTTTGATTTGTGCCATTTTGTCTCATCTTAATGTCATTTAAGATTAAAATCTCCATTGATATTAGATAGTGGGCTCATGCAGGATCAGTTGATAGAGCTGAGAATGTAACCTATACTTTTGACAGTCCCATTAAGAAGTCTCAAAACTTGCTTTCCAAAAAGTATAGGTCATATTCTTAACTCCATGAGTTGGTCATTCGTCAGCTCACTGCTTGACATTAATTTTGCTCTTGATTTTTTTCAGATAAGTATTACTGAGTATTGTAGACAGATTCACACCTTTTTAATAGGTTTGAGTAAGAGTAACAGAATACCATAAGTCAATACAGATGTATGAGAATTAGAGACAAGGCTTGGCATACACATAAACTGGATAAGAATGAAAACATGAAAATACATTTAAGGTACTTAGAGGGAAATGTAAGATGTTCAGAAGAAATGCAAAAATAAATTCATATCCTTCTTTCCAAATGAACAACACATTTACCACATCTTCGTTTGGGAAAGAAATTCAGAGTTTGTTAGGAAAATCAAAAGTAGAATCTAACGATACATCTGCTTTAACACTGTTTCAGCAATGGTGGAGAAATTCACAGAATATTAGCTACAATCACAGAGAAGCTATTATCCTGGCTACCATCATTTGAAGATCAGTATAATAATCTAATTATTTTAGTAAAACACTTTAGCTTTACTCAGACAAATGTGGCTGTGAAATCCCTGCTCTGGACCAGTGATCAAGGAGCCTCAATCCTCACCACTGACACCAGCAGGGAATGTCCACAGTGAGAAAAATAGACACACACAGTATTTTCAGATGCAGCTCTCTGCACCAAGTACAGTTTCCCTTAAGAGCACACAAGGAATGGACACTTCAGTTTTGGGGCTGAGCTTCCTCTCCAGGCCTAAATAAAACTCCCCACTGACCAGTATAGAGCTGAGTTCTTAGCCAGGAGTTCCAAGCCAAGTCCTCCACCACCCCTCTGTGAAATCAGTGGTCTCAGTCTCAGTGTCCCTGTTCAAAGTAGCTGTCACACACAGTCTCTCTTTGAGATTTGATTTTCCTCACATACACACACACACACACACACACACACACACACACACACACACACACACACACACACACACACACACACACACACACACACACACACACCTGAGAAAGGCTGGCACAGCTTATTTGGTCTGCCACCTACACCCAAACTATAAGGTAGATTTACTGCCACTGGAACACCTGAAGCCAGCTACTTTAAGGTTCTTACCAGGGTGCCCCGTCACACTTATTAAAATTAATACTTATACATATGGTAGTGTTTAACCAGGCAGCAAGACTTTCAGGTCAATGGAAACATGGTGCCACTAAATAAATGCGAGTACTCACAAAGGTCAAATATTTGCTAAAAGACCAGCCATAATGAAAGGTTTAGATACAGTTAATAATGCATAAGAAAAAAACACAAAATACTGCATATCTATTTACAATAAAAAACAGATTTTCAATCATGGGAAATATATATTAAAAAAACAACACAGATGAAAAGACTCAGACAGACAGAGAAAAATACATTTAGCTAATTCTAGCTAGGATGGGAGGGTGGCCTAATGGTTAAGGTATTTGCCTTACAAACACAAGGTGCAGGGTTTGAGTCTCACAAGGGATAACTGTCTAGGCTTACAATGGCTCGCAAGGGCAGTTAGCTTAGTACTAACCTATGAACCTATGACCCTAATCTCACTATATTTTACTGACTGTAGAATTACTGTTCCCTAGTTACTTACTAAAGCGTGCAACCTGAGTGTGAACATGTATGAGTGTGATAGCTAGCTTGCTTATAAGTTTATCTAAGTTAAAGTTACTAAGGCTCAGTCCTGATGTGTATCTGTACATAATAAAGCTGCTTGAACAAAACCTACAAATGTCCGTCTGTTTTATCCTGACCAGACGAGTGACGTTATCAGAACTGGGATTCCAGAGATTGCTTTTCAGAGCTACGAGGTGCAGAGTTAACAGTGAAAGTAAACTAAGTGAACCGAGTACAAAAAAAGGGCCAGAAACAAACTAAATGTAATGAAAACTTGCAATAACTATTTATTTTATGAAAAAGATAAAGCAGAGCATTACAAGGGCACAGAACGCATTATTAAGCAAACAAATAGCATGGAAATGTTTATTAAGCAAATGAGAGACATAAAATGTTTATTAATTAAATGAAATGTTTGAAATTAAGATATTTAATAAAACGATTATCAGTAAAGCACATAAGGGGTTCGGAATTACTTTGAAATTGCAAAACGAGTATGTTTAGAGTAAAACGAGCACAAGAAAAGTATAATGGGCATGAAAAGAGATTAAATGGGCAAAATGAATATAATAAAGGGCAAAAGGCCACATTAAGCATAAATGAAGCAGGACAACTGCATGTTTTTTGGCAAATTACTGTGTTTTGGCATAAACTACTATTTTGTATTGATTGAAGCTATTCAGGGTATAACTAGAGGTATTCAAAGCATCTCAAAGTGTGTAAAAGTGCTTACAGTGTATGTTTATTACTGTGCATTTATTTCAAAGAGTTTATTGTGTACAAAGTGCAACTATTTTGTGAAGTGCAGTCAAAATACGTCCATTTTGAAAAGTTTCTTGTGCTGGGTGTGTCTATTCTCAGAGTGCCATCATTACAGAGTGTTTCTTGCACTGTACAGAGTTATTTAGCAAAGTACAGACAATTTGGGAAACTTTCAGTATGCTGTGTACTGTTTATTCACAAAGTGCATTTACTTTGAAATTTTCTTATTCTGAGCTTCTTCTGCCCAGTTTATTCACAAAGTGCAGTTATTTTTGAAATGTTTCTTACACTGATAGATGATTTCTTACAGTACAGTGATTTCAAGAGTATTATTGTGCCCAGGAGACTTATTTCACAAAGTTCAGCTATTCAGAGGCTTGTTGTGCTACTGGGCATAGTTACAAGTACTGGCATACATTTCTGACATATGTATATGTGCATACATCTCAATCTCTTAGTGCAGAAAATCTGGACAAAGCCTAATAAAATGGGGGGACAAAGGCCCAAAAACAGGGACAGATTTTAAATATTGCTCTAATAAAATTAGAAAGTTGCTAGAGTAATAGGGTTTGTATTAACATTCATTTTCTGAAGGATTTGAAGTCTGAAACTCAAATGTATGCCATTATTTAGAGACTTCAGTCCTGACATCATCCCAGTGATTTGCCAGATAACCACAAATTTTATGAGGAACAGTCCAAAATTATGAGGCAAAAATCTGGACATTCTGGGAAAATCTGGACAGTTCAGAGGCATGTAATTTGTGTGCGTGTTTGTGCATACTTGCAAAAGTCTTCACTGGTATATGTTAATATGGTAAAGCCATTTCACAGACCAGGTCCACTCGTATTTGATCAGAATATTGCAGAAAATTGGAGAATATTTGAGCAAAAGTATGATATTTTTATATGAGTAGCTTATTCTGACAAAGATGCATGCACCAGGGAATTCATTTTGCTAAACCTAGCTGAGTCAGAGGCCATTGAAAGAGAGCATTCATTTGTGTATGCACCATGAAGGGGAAAACCATCATATTGAATCAAGGGAAGACCCCAGGTTTTTGAAATGCAAATTCAGGGAAATGTGCAACCCCCAGACAAATATTACATTAGAGAGGCATTTGTTTTACACAAGAGATTAAAAGCCAGGAGAAACTTTTGTAGCTTATATTACTGACCTGAGAAACAAAGCTAAAATGTGTAAGTTTGGTGATTTAAAAGATGACTTAATACAGGACAGGCTTGTGTGTGGTATTAATAGTGCTGCAGTGAGAAATATTTTGCTTTGTGATAGTGATTTAATGCTGAGCAAATCTATTGAGATTTGTCAAATCCATGAAGTTACAGAAAGGCACACAAAAATGCTTGCAAGTGATAAGAGCATGGTTTCAGAAGGCTCCAGAGCAAATGTAGACAGCATGAAACATGTGGCTGGCAGAAGCAGGCCTAAGCACATGGCAGCTGTAATTCCCGTGAGTGTGCCAGTTAAAACCCGTAGTTTTCCAGCAAGTTCTAAGACTAGTTCAGTGAAAAAGGACATGCTCAGTGCAGTACAAGGTTGAGTCAGCAAAACCCAAGTCAAGCTTTATTGTTAACGGTCACAACTGTTATGCCAATCATGAGTCTGAAAGAGAAATGTGCTTAGCATTTGGTCAGCAATGCCACCAGTGTAAAAAATGGAACCATTTTCAAAAGTTTTACAAATCAAGTAAACTTCACACAGTTATAAAGAAGGGTTACTTAAAAAAGCAAGTCGGTCATATAAAGAGCTGCAACCCTACTTTCTATGTTGATGGTGTATCAGCAATTGGTAAAAAGACTGATGCTGTAAATTTATTGGCAAATATGAAGTGTTTTGTACTGTCCAGAGCAATGGTAAATCCGCTAAGCTCAAAGTAGACACTAGTTCAAAGTGTTATGTCAGCAGACACATTTGCTAAAGTGAGAGCTGGTGAGCAACGAGATGTGGTCAGAACTTGTTGCTTATGGAGGTGAAGAAATTCACACCGAAGGCTTGGTAGTGCTTTCATGTTATTTGGCTAGGAACTGTTACAGCTTACTATTCTATGCAGTCAGAAGACCTGTGCAGTCATTACTGGGTCTCAGAGGCAGTTTGAGAATGAATCTGCTTTCCCTTAACAAAAAAGCTCATCAAATAACCACATGTCCTAGTTCCAGTTTCAGTGATGCTATTTTTTCAGAGTATGCTGATGTTTTCATTAACAAATCAGGCAAACTTCCAGTTGTGTATTCTATGAAGTTAGACCCAGAGGTTACTCCAGTGGTCAGACCAGCAAGAAAAGTTCTGATAGCTATGCAGAATAAAGTCAAAGCTCAGGTGAATAAAATGGTGCAGCAAGGTGTAATTTGTCCAGTTACAGAACCTACTGAATGGGTGTCGTTCATGGTAACCACTCACAAAAAAGGCTCAGACAAAATTAGAATATGCATTGACTGAAGAGATTTGAGCAAAGCATTAAAGAGACTGCTTCATACTATGCATGCAGTCAAGGAAGTCGCACCCCTAATACTGAATGCCACTGTTTTTTTCTGTCTTGGATGCAAAAAGTTAATTTTGTCAAGTGATGCTTGATCGCAGATCTTCACTACTGACTACGTTCAGTACCCCATTTGAAAGATATAGATTCCTCAGGATACCATTTGGAATAAATTCTACAAGTGAAGTCTTTCAGTGTGCGATGGAGCAAATTTTTTCAGGTTATCCTTGTGCCACAATAGTAGATGATTTATTGGTCAGAGGCAATAGTGAAGCAAAGCATGACAGAAATCTTAAGAGAGTTCTAGACAGAGCACATGAAGTGAACTTAAAGCTCAATCCTCTGAAGTGCAAATTCAGACTACCAGAAGTTACATATTTAGGTAATTTATTTACTAGAAATGGCTTGTGAAGAAATGTCCAAGCAAGCAGCCATTCTTGAGATATCAGCACCAGATAATGTTCAAGCTCCACAACATTTTCTTGGTATGGTCAAATATTTAAGCAGGTTTATACCAGACTTCGTTGAGTTGACAGCAACTTTGAGAGAGCTGAGGTGCAAAAATGTTACATGGTCTTGGTTGGAACAGCACCAAAAAGCATTTGAAGACCTTAAGTAGAAAATTGCCATCCCACCTACATTAAGATACTACTGTGTATATAAACCAGTAACTCTTTCATGTGATGCTTCAAAATTTGGTCTTGGTGCAGTTATCCTTCAAGAAGGCAGACCAGTAGCCTATGCATCGAGAACACTTACCCAAACTGAAATGTAGTATGCTCAAATTGAGAAAGAACTTTTGGCAATAGTTTTTGCATGTTCAAAGTTTCATGATTATATTTATGGTCAAGATGTTCAAATTGAAACTGATCGCCAACCTCTAGTCACTATTTTAATGAAGCCTATGCATTCAGCGGGTCTATATTAGATCACCGAATGCTTAGGTAAGTGAACGGTGATTAATCGACCCCATGTAAGCGAAAGCTTACAAAACCAAACTGTCAGAACAAAGATTTTTTTCCAAGGGAAAAAAAAATCACTGTTCCAACAAAAAAAAGAAAGCACATTAAAACATGAGATTAAGTGGAGGGCTTCACCCCCCACACCCCCCGATGTGAGGGCTGTGCCCCCACACCCCCCTACTTATATATACCAACTCCGAGAATGCACTACAGTACCGAAAATGGCAAAGTACTGAAATGGCCAAGCAAATTCTTTCCCAGGGAAAGAATTCGCTTGCATGCCGCTTCGATATTTTGCAGTTTCGGTTTTGTCTGTTCGACCAAGACGCATTCAAAAACATGCGTCTTCAGTCTGCTGATAGTAACCCCATTCAGCTCCAGTGAGATTGCAAAGAACGATGCTCAGATTGCAAAAGTAGAAGGCAAACTTCTTTATCTGGCTGATACCTTATCCAGATTGCCAAAAATACAACGAAACAGCTTGATGCAGAGAATTTTGACTTTGATGTTATGGAAGTGCATAGTTTTTCTACCATGAGACTTGATGAGCTGAGACATCATACAAAGACTTATCCAGTTTTGCAAAAGCTCAACCACTTCATCAATGTTGAATAGCCATCAAAGCAATCTAGTGTACCGCCTGAAGTACAAATTTATTTTCCTTACAGAGATGAGATGTTGATGGACGATGGCATTATTTTCAAAGGTCCTAAAATTGTTGTTCCTGCTTCCTTACAATATGAATATATCTAGATTTTGCATCATGGCCATCCAGGTTTCTAATCTACTAAAAGAAGGGCGAGAGGACTAATATTTTGGCCTTCTCTAGCAAAAGACATTGGTAAAGTACTTTCTTCTTGTTCAGTATGCAATAGTACTACCAGCATTTGCAAAAAGAACCACTTCAGCTAAGTCAAGTTCCTGAATTACCTTGGTCAGTTGTAAATGTTGTAGTGATATAAGGAGAGAAAATGAATTTATAGATCCAGTGACTAACAAGTGGTTTATATTTAACTGTTTTGGTACATGCAACACAGTTAATATAGTTTATATGGCCACCTGTGTAAAGTGCTCAGCTTTCTACATAGGAAAGAGCACTACTAGCTTAAAGATAGGATAACGGAGCACAAGTCCGAGATACGTAGAGAAATACTTCGTAATGCACTTGCAAAACATACGAAAGAAGGAAGGGACCATAGGTTCCTGTTTAGTGTGATCGATCAAAAAGTAAAAAAATAGGAGGGGTGGAGATTTAAGTAATGTACTTGAAGTGTGTGAGTATGAGTGGATTTTGCGGATAGAAACTGACTGTCCACCAGGACTACAGCAGTTCACTTAAAGCCTATTTTTTAAGAAAGAAACAAATGTTGCTGAAATGAGAGTTTGAATTTGACTGGAGAACTGGAGAAAGTTTTTAAATGTATTTTAGTTTATTGTAATGTTTTATTTTATATTATAGTAATTGTTTTTATGCTACACTAATTTTTTATGTTGCACTAATTATTTATGTTGCAGGTAGAATTTCACTGAAGTTTATGTCCTATTGTGATTGGATGATTAGATTATTAATTTATTGGTTGTGTCACATGATTATAGCATTTAAATATGGTCTTAGATTTTAATGTTGTACACACACTGAAGAAGGGTATTCCTGAAAGCTGCTTTATGGTTTTTGGAATAAATCTATAGTTTACACTCAGTATGTCTGCATATTGGAGATTTTGTTATGTTTAACTGAATCTTTGGTTCTCCAAAGTGGTTTACCATAGTGCTGGTCCGTTTGCTGTTTTGGACCTTTTGAGACAGGTATGTATCCCAGAGACTACTCTGTCTCTGAAACAGGCTCCCCATCCACGTGAATCAGAGTTGCTCCCTAACCCAATTAAAGTGTAACTTGGACAACTGGATGGTGAACAAGAAATTCATCCCTGGCTTGGCACCTATGTCTCTAATGGACACAGGCAACCTGTAAATGTTTCCTCTCCTAGGCTCTTGCTTATAAATGTTTCATCTCCCAAGTCCCTGCTTACACTTATCAAGGGTACCAGAACTTGTCAGAGATTTGTGATGCATGGCTAGGCTTAAAAAGGCCCTTGTGGTCATTAGACTAGTAAACACCTGTGAACTATGAACATACAGAAATTGTAGCATTTAGTTGACTATTACTCTGTATGTTGACAAAGGCGATCATACACCCTCGATCAAACTTTTCAAAGTCCTTTGAACTCAATGATCATAAGATTATAGTCAGGAGGCTAACACAGATTGGCTGCAATGACAAAGCACTACAATGGTTCTCTAACACCCTATCAAAAAGAAAAATGGTATCTAGCTAAAATACTCCTGCAAATTCCTATGAATATCACCTCAGAGTACCTCGATGTCTAATTCTTGGTCATCCTTCTCTTTTCTTTGTGTACTAAAGTATTGTATCTGCATACTGAACAGTATGCCAATGATGTAACCATAGGCATAAGCCAACTAGGCAGCAGCCTAGACTGTGGAGTCCTTTTGCCTAGGGCACCAGTTGACCAAAGGCCGGCCCTGGACATAACACTCTTATAATGTGGTGACTTACGGGAAAACTGCTTCAAGTATTTGAAAGCAAGTTTTATTTCAATCTCAGGCTGGATCTCACAAATCTAGGTTAGATCTTAATGAAAAGAAAACTAAACTCATTTATGTTACTGAGAAGGAATGGGACTATGATAGCACATTTAACTTTCTTAAAATTATACGAACACTTATCCCAAATGAACAAACTGCTAGTTGGAAATAATTTGGTGTTATATGAAATAAAACAATTCCTTATTAGTTTCAGTGGGTTAAAGTTTTCACATGCTCTACTACTCCCATAACTCTTTTTCTGTTGTGTAGTTATGATAAGTCTATCCAAAGGCACTTCTAAAAAACCCAAGGGGACCTACAAGTCTGCTGCTATCTTATCTCATTATCCTATCACTATATTGCTCTTCTACACTGGCTAACTCTTAAGAACAGATGTCTACTGAATCAAAGTATCTTTGCATTTAAACTTCTGTATAGCAGTAAATAACCTGTTGCACTCAACCTCCATGTAAGGTATAACCTGTATGAATGTACGACCTTTGAGCAACTACTAAGGCTGTGGATGGTGTGGTTCAGCCTAAGTGTATCTTCAAGCTTTTGAAATTAGACAAACAAATTACCAATACGAATTCAGTATATTTTCAAAAATCGTTATCTAAAGTATAATAGATATTCACACTCAAAACAACCCTAAAATCTCTTGGGCTAATGTATGCAACAGCTTTTTCCCCACTAACTATTGCACAATAATATACTATTTCACCTAAGTATTTTTCAGTGGTCTTATAGGATACATTTATACTTGGCTATTGGTTTTCTATACAACTTTGACATTTTGCATATTTATATATATACCTTACAAAACCTGGAATGTTTCATTTTCCTTTAAGATTTGGTATCCTAATTAACTTCTACTCTTCGTGCACATTATGTAAATATTCCAGTGTCAGAACAATAGTTCCTGTTCATGTTTTTCTCTGCTGTAGGTATACCATGTATTATAGTCAGTTACGCACATTTTTTGACATATTATAATTTATTAGATTCAATTTCTATTAATTTCACATGCATACAGTCACTTCTACTTCACCTGTTTTGCTCTTGGTATTCATTTGGGTCCTGTACATAGCCACAATCTGTTGCTGCAGAACTGTACCCTTGTTTGTCACTGTTGTTGGTCTCAGGCCCAAATATTCAGTTTGGAGTTTTTCTTTCTACTTGCTTCTGCCTGTACTATGCTACTGCCAGACACTAGGATGCCTCACCAGACCCTAGGATGCTACTCTGTTACTTAGAGCCACTTGGACTTCTAGAAGTGCTCCAGGTGCCTGTGGTCTTAAACCTTGATTCTGCAGAAGAGTTTCTTTTACTCTCCTTAAGGCATGTTTCTGCTCTGTTGCCCACATGACTTGCTTTTTTCCTACTACATCTTGATCTGTCACAGTATAAGGACTGAGTGAGGTTTCCAACAATATCCAGGATTCAATCACTCACATAAATGAACAGACCTTTTTTACTTAGTGTCAGGCTCTTTAGTCTTAGCTCATAACAAGTTTACAGCCAATAAAACCATTATTAAGAAGCTCAGCCATATTACCCAGTACTGGTGAGAGACTCACAATGACCCCCATCAAGTACATTATCCTCAAATATGCCAGGTGAAAATTTGCAATCACCCATCCAGTCATTCAAAATGGTTTTAAAGATTGCCAGAAAAGTACTTTGCTTGATATGTAAAGGGATCCAATTCCATAAATGGGGAGGAATACAATGGGTTTGGTTTCAAACCAGTAGGTATTCTTAACATGGTAGCATATCTTTAGGTGTCTAGAGCATGTTTGCTTTAACACTGATTCCATTCATAGTTCATAGGTAGTTACTAGACATGCAGACCATTGAGGAGCCTAGCCCAAATTAACAATTGTCCGACTGCGCTGTCAGGTTATGTGACTTGGTCAAGATCACACAGTAAGCAAATGAAGGTGGAAATATTCAAACCATGTACCCTTGGAATAGGAAGCAGCTCATTAAAATGTCAGATCTTTAGTCCTGTATCCTAACTGCTAGACTCTCCTGTTCAGGTGGAGTTGAAAAAGTGTACACTGTGCATCTCTCTCTTGCACCAGCATGTGAGATATGGGAGGCTTTTAGATGTTGGTGCAAATGTGTCTATGGAGCCTCTCTTACTGACATTTATGACTGTATATCTAATAGCCATGGGAGATGTACTGTCAATGGCCAGTCCAGTTTGTTGTCACTACTGTGTTCAATGCATGTTCTATGTATATGTAATGGCCATTGTGTCACCTAATAACTAAGTGATGGTGTTTGTGTTTAATAATGTTTGATGCATATTTTACACAAATCATTCACTGGTCAGCATATCCTGTAAATGTTCACTATATGGCATCTTCCTTTAGTTCTGCATCATTTTTCTTTGTGTGTATTTTATACATGTGCTGTCTCATGGTTCATAACTGTGTACTAGAGTACTAGATGCTGTTGGGATGTCTGTGGGTCTTCCTCCTACTTACTAACGGGTATGTTTTTGTTTGTTTGTTTCTCCTGTTGGTGTGATGTAACTGGTCTGGTGAATGGCATGGTTGTTGCCCATGGTACCATGTGAACATGCAGTACAATGGCACAGACAATAAATATTTTGATGATTTCTTAGAAGCCTATTTTAGGGTGTTACCTAAGGTGTCCAGTCAGTGGAATCTGGTCTCTCCTGTCCTGGTTTGGCTGTGAGCATGGTTGAATTGTTGCTATAATTGAGTGGCAGTGCAGCCTTATTAGCCTTGGTTGCAGCAAGTATCTAAAATCAGTTGCAGGGGACATATAGTGAGATATGGGTGATTTTCGTTGTATGTGTAGGCAGTGGAGCATATCTACTTCTGTAGTACTGGATGTTTACTTACCTAACAGATTGACACTTTTAATATGTCCACCTCTAAAAAGGTAGCATATAACACACATTTGTAAGTTCAGAAGTTAGATAAAGTGTCCATGTTTTATGATTTTCAAGGAAGACTATCTCACTAATTGTTGGATCAAACAATATAGGCCCAGCCCAACCATTATATTAGTCTGTCTGCAGTTCTGATATATTCAGGTAATTTATTCCAGAACTGTATCATCCTATGTATTAAATAAGTTCTATTTTTTAATACATGACTGTAAACAGAACTTTACATTATGATGTTTACATGTCTTTTGAATATCATATACCTCCAAAGCCAATAAAGATAGAAGAAAAGAGTAATTAAATACCTTATAGGCAAATAAAAGTCGACCTCTGATATATCTATATATGTTATATAATTGCCATAGACTCATACCTCTGCAGACTTCACTTACCTAACTACTGTCAATTGGGGCAACGCGGAATAAGTATGACTAGGCTTGTAAGCGCTACTGGACTGTTAGCCTAGTAACTTCCTATAAACCTATAATGGATGGAATAAAGACCCGCTGAAACATATCTGTCCTTACAGCAAAAATGCATAATATTTGGGACTCTTTTTGTAGATGTACATTGTACTGATTCTAAATAGTTTAGCAGTCAATTATTAGGAATACAGCTATATATATATATATATATATATATATATATATATATATATATATATAGTAAAACTTCTCTCATTGTAAAGTTTTTGAGAATCAAAACCCTTCTGTCTCAAAGCCTTATTACAAATGTCTTTCACGTTATTTTCAAACAAAAAGTGGAATCAATCAGTATACCAAGATCCTTATGTTCACTAGCTTCCAATAAATCAAATGTAGACATTGTAATAGAGCTCCTTAATTTTTATTTACCAAAACATATGACATTACACTTTTTCCTTACTTAATGAGAGACCCACTGTACTAGCCCACTTAGTTAAGCATAGTATTTACCTATTACTATTAGTGAAATCATCTTCATTGTTAGCAAAAAAAAACTATTTTGCAATCATCAGTGTATTTAACCAACCAACAATGATCATCACATGGAATAGAGGCCAAAATAATATTAAACAACAAAGGCATAAGCACAGATCTCTGAGGAACACCTGATCTCACCATTCTGGACATGATTTCTTTACTTGAATCATTAATCTTTGGGTTCTGCCTCTCAGCCAGTGATTAATCCACCTACGTAAATATTGATAACCATATATTGCTCCAATGCCATATCAATAGTATGGCTTGATAGCAAGTCAAAAGCTTTTGTTAAATTCAAATAGAATAAATGTGTACTAATCCCTATTTCCATAGCCTAGAATTATAATCATAAAAGCTGGATTAATTAGTGAGTGCAAAATGACATTTAAAAAATCATGTTGAAAAATATCAAACTATCCAAGATTATTTTCTTTAAGTATGATTTCACTAATGCATTTCGCAAAGTATTTGCATAATATTGGTGTTAGACTTACTGGACAATAATTTTGTACTGACATCTTATCTCCAGATTTAAAAATTGGAGTACCCAATGATTCCTTCTGAGATCTTGGTACAAATACATCATACATTTTATATTAATCAATAAAAATCCTTGATGTAGCAAATTTAATTTTATTTAAGGCTCTTAACATTTCTTCAGTAATATTAGGGCATTTTGTCATACAATCAATTCTTTCTTCCAAAAATTGAGAATAACAATCTGTCATATCAATGTCAAAACCAGTAAAATGTTAATTAAATAAATTAAATATCAATTCATGCTCTTTAATCATTGGCCCATCTACAAAAATAGAATTAATATGATCTGTTTCATTCTTAAAGGAATTAATATATTTATAACTTTTTTGTTGTTCTTGTGATCATTTGACAATACATTGATATTATTTTATTTTTCATTTGTATACTACAGATAGTTCCTTGTTTTTCAACCTTAACTCCTTTTTATTAAGCTGTTTTAGTAATTTATGGCAAACACAAGAAGCCATCTTTTTCCTATTATATAATCTGTTCAAATTATAATTCCACCATACTCAGAATTTATTTTTGGAATTTACTGTTCTATAGCAAGTTGTCCCAGCTACACTGTTACACAGTAGAGATTCTGTATTATCATAACCCCCCCCCCCCCACACACACACACACACACACTAACTAACTTAGCCATATCTACCCAATCCAAAGATAGCAAATTATTCTTTAACTGTTAATATTCAATTAGTCCATAATTATAATGTTTGGTCCATACTCCTGGTTTACCCTTCCCAACTATTTCAAATTAGAAAGACAAATGATCAGTTAATCATGAAGTAGGAGGAGAAATTCAAATATTTTCATAATATTAAACATCAGTTGTTTAATATTATGATACTGTAATATCTCAATAAATTTTCTTTCACAATTATTTCCTCCTTCATTTTACTTGTCAATCAAATGTAGGATAATTAAAGTCAACTATTCGTACTAGATTTTTATTACATAAATTCATATTTAATATAGACAAATAATTATACTGATTATCTAAATCAGTTGTAGGTGTACAATAGCAAAGTATCAATGTTATAGGATTATGCAACGATATTCCATATGCTTGGAATATTACACACTCCAACTTAGCAAAGATCTTTACAAGTTTACAAGAAACTGTATTTCTAACCCAGAAAGTTAAGCTTCCACCTCTCTTGCTTATTCATAAGCATTCAAATCTGTTATATCCTAGTATGTGTAAGTCAGATGAATTTCATGTCTCAGTAATAGCAATACATTCATATCCCTCAGAAAGTGCAATACATTTTAACTCACATTCTTTGCTCCCAAAGCTTTTCCATTACAAGGGAAACATTTTAAAGATCTAATAAAGTGCACGTTTGTATTGCACAAATGGATCCACTCATGAGAGGCCTTAAAAATTCACCATAAATCCTAAACAAATCTGACAGAGCCAATCCATAGTAATTAAGATGAACTCCATCCCTTGAAAATCTTTATCAGTAATAGGAATAGTTTTCCAGAGTTTTAATTTAATGTTGATGATGATATAAAGTTGTCCTAGCCACTAATTAAATAATTTTGCCTTTGACCACTGGTAATCCAACCAACACAAGCTGTGAAAGATTTCACATACTTTAACTCTACATATAAAGTTTCAAAATACTCAGTTATATCAATAATTACATGTTTCATATTATTTAAAAGTGTATACCTTAAATAATTAATACCTGCCTGCAAAATAAATTTAGTAAATGTTGGTTTAACCCTAGTTAACATTGGAAACAAATTTAAAGAACCAATTAACTTCAACCCTGGTAAACAGGAAACCTGTAATATACTGCTATTTGACTAGTAATGCATTTTACATGTGAGTCCCCAGTTACTAGTAGTTCATAATGATGTCCTTTTCTACTATCGGTTATAAAAGTAAAACCAGACTGTTTACTGAGTTTATTAATATCTGTATCTTCATTAATTAACCTTCTCAAAGCTCTCCTTTTAAGCTTTTTTATGAGTGAGATCTCTTGTGATCTTTCATTCTACCCACTAATACAATTACTAATATAATCAGAGCAAGATTTATATGAAATACTACCAGTTAAAGAGTAACAAATATTTTCATCCAGTCTGTAGTCAAAACAATATCTTGTTTACTAGAATAAATCAAAATTCGATGTTTATTAGCATTAGCTTAAATATATTCAGTTTCAGTCTAATTTTATACCTTCTTAGAATTAAGAGATATAGAACCCTCTAATGGTATAAGTCTCTTACATTTTGAGCTATACCCTTCAACCAACAAACCATCTCTCAAATTATCTTCTGTTTGATCTAAGCATATTTTCTTGTTCCTGGCATCAGTAACACTAGTGTCAGATTTTATTTTATTACAAACATTTTCGCCAGCAACTGAATTTGTACTATCACAATTTTCCATTACACAGTTATTTTTATATTTTGAAACATTGGAACAATCAGATTTGTTAGTAAAAGAACCCTGTACTCCCTTTATTACAACATATTATAAGTCACTCGCACATATCTCTGAAAGAGAGGATATAACTAATACGTTATCCACAAAAACTTTAGAATCAACCAGATGTTCTTTCCTAGTTTGTTCATGTTGTTCTGTATTAACAGATACAACTTACACATTTGAAATCACAACTAATGAACTAAATGAAATTTCTTCTACTTAATTTTTCAGTGTGAAAGACTTACTAACATTCTTTCTTTTCATTACTCCATTAGTATTTCCAACTTTCTTTTTCCTGTTAACTGGAGTTTTAACTAACTTAAAAAGTAAACTTGTCTCAGCTCACTTTTGACCTCGATCCTTATGTAACATCCGGCTGACCAACCTTATCATCCTTGTTTCCATTCTTTCTTTGTAAATATCATTACATTTTATATCTAAATGTTCTGACCACTAATTTTAATAAATTCAGAAACAGACCTTAATCTTACTCCATTACTGCATGTACATTCAGTCTGAGAATCAATTTACTATTTAAAATTAAATTTAAACTGAATATTCCAAATGTTTACAATTGATACACTTTTATTATGAATCAAAATGTATTAGCAATACCACACAAGTTATATATTTACCCAAATGTTTCTGATTAATCAAATTTTCAAGAATATATAAATTGAAAGAATCCATAATAATCGGTTTGCAGACTCTTTATTAAATTTTTATATTTTAATCTATCCACCAAATAAATAAGTTGTTGTTAAAGTATAACTACTTAAATACAACAATACTCAAGCACCACCAAACTGAAGAACAACATCCACTGAAGAGTAGAACAGTTATAGATCAGCACACAGCCCCCAAAAGAGAAGACACACCCCAATATTAAACAGCATGTACTTTCAATAATTTACAACTAAGTGAAATAACAAAATCAAAGTTTCTTCATCTTTGACTTAAAAGGACAACCAATGAAGAGTTCACAGCACAAGCAACACCAAACAGCAGAATACAGTGTCTACTCAAGACAGGAAAGGTTATAGTTCAGCACACAGCCCCATATAGGAAGACACACACCTCTATTAACCAGCACATAATTTCAGTGCTTTACAACTAAATAAAATATTAAAATCAAAGTGTTTTCATCTGTACCCTTAAAAGGACAGCCAGGGAAGAGTTCACAGCACACAAACAACACAAAACAGCAGAATATAATGTCCAGTCATGACAGGAAAGGTTATAGTTCAGCACACAGCCCCATATAGGAAGACACACACCTCTATTAACCAGCACATACTTTCAGTGCTTTACGACTAAATAAAATAATAAAATCAAAGTGTCTTCACCTTTGCCCTTAAAAGGACACCCAGGGAAGAGTTCACAACACACCAAGCACCACCATAAAGCAGACAGAGGTGTGATGCATGCAGTCATGATAACAGAAGCTGAGGATGGTATTGATACCATTTCTGAAACACTCAAACTGACATCTGATGGAATTGTAACTCTCAGGTATCAACATCTAGACCTGCAGGTGTTTTAACTGGTGTGTGTGTGTGTGTGTGTGTGTGTGTGTGTGTGTGTGTGTGTGTGTGTGTGTGTGTGTGTGTGTGTGTGTGTGTGTGTGTGTGTGTGTGTGTGTGTGTGTGTGTGTGTGTGTGTGTGTGTGTGTGCGTGTGTGTGCGTGTGTGTGTGTGTGTGTGTGTAGTCTGTTCTACATATGACTGCAGTGGATTGGGCAATGGTGTAAAATCACTCCATTATGGCTTGACATTCCACTGCTGCATGTGCAATTATTTACACTTCCCACTGTGTCATGGTATTACAGTTGTAAGCTGTCCTGAACAAGGCTGTTTGTGAAGTAACAACTGTGCCATCCATATTTCTGTGGTATGTGCCAAACACTAGGTTCCCTTACTTTTGTTAGAAGAGGTATGGGATTCCTTGACAGCCTGTACAATGTCATTTAAAGTTGACACATGTCACATACTGCCTGCACCACCTCCTGATTTCATAACCTGCTGCTGGGGTCTCCAACACTTCAGGCAATCTGGTGCCACTTTTTTATTTCACAGCATCTATGACAAGTACAGTGTTCTTCACTGTAGATGCTGTTCCAAGCCCAAGCATTATTATGACTTCAGTACTTTGCAGTTGTTGGCATGCTTCATAATTTTTACTACCACCTTATATCCTCACACATTGCTGAATCAGGAGTGCTACAGAATCCTGACTGCCCAAAATCCTAAAGACCATAATCCTGAGACCAAAATCTTGAAAGTTCAAAATACTGAAAACTCAAAATACTGAACCAACACTTAATGTATTCCAGCACAAGTACATACAGAAAAATATTACCCTTCAGCTATATGCAGGGCAGCAAGCCCCCTGCACTCTCACACCTCCTGCTACTTAAATATATCAACTCCGAGATTGCACTTCACTACACTATGTACAGTCTTGGAGTTGATATATTTGAGTAGCAGGGGTTGTGGACTGGCACAGCCCCCCCACATGGGGGATGCAGGGGGGCCTGCCCTCCTGGTTATACTTGGAGAAGAGTGATATGGTTTGTATTTTATTTGTTTCTGTATGTACTTCTGCTGGAATATAGTAAGTGTTGGTATCCTGTGTGTTTTCAGTATTTTGAGCTTTCAGTATTTTGAACTTTCAAGATTTTGGTCTTCAGGATTTTGGGCTTTCAAGATTCTGTAGCAGTCCCGCTGAATCATACATACCATGCCATTGTCCTTACCTGCTGTGACCTCTAATGTTTCTATCTTAGCTCAGCAATTTCTGTTGCACCTCAAACCATCTGTTTGTGTTTGCACTCCTGACACAGTTTGCTGGTCATGGTATGGAAGTGTTTCTGAATCTGGACTTATCTCTTCTTCTTCTTCTTTCAGCTTTTCCCAGTTAGGGGTCGCCACAGTGGATCACCTGTCCAATCATGATTGGCAGTGGAGTTTTACGGTGTTGAGTTGCCAGCCTTCCACAGAAGGCACACACATGCATGCACTCACACCTAGGGCCAATTATTGAGTGTCCAATCCATGTACAGCATGTCTTTGTGATGTGGGAAGAAACTGGAGCACCCAGAGGAAACCCATGCAGCCACAGGGAGGACATGCACACTCCTCACAGAAGGCACCCCAGCCAAGGATCAAACCGGAGAACCTCTTGCTGTGAGGTGGCAACACTAACCGCTGCACCACCTGGCCGCCCTTGAATCTCGACTTATCTAAAATGTAAATTTTAAAGTACTCCCTACTCTACTCTTTAATAACATTTGTAGACTCTGACTTCAACTTAATTATTCTAATTTTTTAGCTGAAGGGTTCAGCCATTCTTCCTACAAAATTTTTCACAAATCTTTCCTGATCTCTGCACCTAGTCATCAAAAGCAAACTAAAGTTGCTGAGGAAAGGAAGAAATATCTGTACATATGGTAAAATGCAGAATATTGCACACAACTCAGCATTGTTTCCATTTATATAAGACTGACAAGATAGCACACTGTCTGAAATGGATAGCAAACTAGTATTTATACAAGCAAATTAAAAAAGATAACTTCAGAATTGATGTATTTCACTGAAAGTGAAATTATCATGATAATAACTTCATTGTCAACTTTTGAAAGAATAAGGCAATCCTAGTTGTAAAATTTGACAGGCTTCAGAGTTTTACTGTCTCAATATTTTTCTTTCTGTTCTCTTAAACAATAATGGGCTACTGTCAGACAGATATTAAGCCTCTGGCCACTCTAAGCAGTTATTCACTTCCCTACCCACCAGTTATGCACAGTAGAGAGACCGCTAAGCAAATGCAGTTTTGGAACTCTGAATAATGTGTACATTTATATGCATGTTTGGGGGGTTAGGAGAACAGGATAGTGGAACATAACTCAGCCAAGATCTTCACAGCTCATAACTACAGGAACTGTTTCAGAGCCTCTGACAGACGGCCTTCAAATAAACCCATCAGGAGCCACCCTCTCTTCAGAAAAAAAAGGTTGCTGGCAGTCACCCAAGCAAGTTTGGTGTACTCCACTGCAGAGAGAACGCCTAGTTACAAATAAAAAAGTCAGTAAAGCAACAACAGCAATAATTTTTAACATGTCAAGTATTTGAATATTATTGAATTCGGAAGTACTGAAGCAGAGATTCAAATAAAAGTGAGATTTAAATAAATGTAAGTACAGCAATATTTTTAACAAATCTAAACAGCTGTTTCTGATGCCATGTTTCCAAAACTGAAAGTTTTAACTAGAAATAAACAAAAACCTACACATGAAATATGAGAGTGGGGTTTGAACAAAGCACTTAGTCCTGTTTTTTTTTAGACAACCGCATGACTTTTGAAACAGCAACACTGTATTTACCTGCTCTATTAGTGTGTTAATTTTAATATGTTTAACAGTACTTGCAGAAAATCTTCTGTTTTTCCTTCTGAAAATTTTTTTGCAATAACAACATTTGGAGAGCAAGAAAACTTAGCTATGTAAGTTTGAGTCAAGTACAAGGTTGTAGTGCACATCTTTAATGAATGTTGTAGGCAACTATCATCTTTGTTTATCTGCTAAAAGGACAAATCTAACCAGTTCTTTTCTGAGAAAGCACATGTAAAAAATGCATGGTTTTGTGATTTTTTTTCCTCATAGTTATGGCTAGAAACCCTGTTGTACTCTTTCCTGACAGGAAATATTTGTACAATTTAAATGGTCTACAACACACACAGGTTTTTAATTCTGCAAAGGAAAATAAAGTAAATAATTTGCATTTGTCAGAGTCTGAGCTGGAAAAAATGTGTAAGTGTTTGATGAGGTGATCCTTAGACATTAAGAACTGTGTTTTTCCTTTACAACAATCACCTGGAGAGAATTCATGTTGTTGTGTCTTTCGGCTTTTCCTGGTTAGGGGTCGCCACAGCGGAACTCCGGTCCGCTAATGATTGGTAGTAGATTTTTATGTGCCGAGTTGCCAGCCCTGACGCACAACCTTCAACGAAGATACGCCCATTCCATGCATGTCTCCACACAGAAGACGCTCTAGCTTTAAGTATGATTTGTTTTTCTTTTTTCATGAAACAATTCATGTGAAATTGCTCTGCTGACTCTGTATGTTAAATATGTCATAAACATATTTTTCTTTCCTTCACTAATTCTTTTGTCCTTCAAATCATCTTACAATCCTGTTTACCTACTGCATGTCTTCCCTCCACAATTCCTAGAACCTTCATATAGCCTTTGTTTGTACAAATACAGTTATAAACTGTTTTTTCTAGGCATCTCTTCAAAGCAATTAAAAGATGGTGTTCAATTCTTAAATTAAAAATAACAGTCAACTTTCAGGCTTTCTGTTTTGTTCCAGGTGCTTGGAACTTCATGCAGGTGCGTGGATGGAGTTCTGAGATCAGAGCCAGAAAAAAAATCAACTTAAGCCACTCTCAACTGTTTTCAAAAGAGCTTGAATTAGGTTTATTGCACCAACCAGCATAGTTTAATGTATCAAATGAGGACATCAGAAATGTTGCTCAACAAGTGTTACAGTGGGTTGCTGCATGAAACAGCAAGGGGCTCTTATTGGCTCAGACTGCCTCAGGTGATTGAGACAATAAGAGACTGAATGTGGAAGAAATGGTTAATGTAGACATACAGAAGCACAAGTGTGGGAACTAATATTTTTTTACAGCCACTCTCCCTGCCACTGTCAGAATATAAGAAGGTAACTACTTAATTTAAGTGTGTGTATGCGTGCATGTGGGTTTGCCTGCAGATATGTATGTGTGGTTGGAATAGATATTTGTTGTAGATAGTTATCCCTGCTTTAGCACAATATCTCTGATTTTTTTTCTTTTTACCTCATATTTTGTTCTGCTACTTTTAAGATCTGTAGCTTTTCGGCCAATCAGTGAGGATTGCAGTAACCAAATAATAAGGATTGACATTTGAATTTCAGACTTAATAGTCTTCAAAAAAGCATGGTAAAGCAAAGCCTGTTATTCTAGAAAGTTTCTAAGTATATAAAAGCAATAGCTGTCCCTAATTATTGTCCTTTGTTCACCATTCTTTTAACTTTATCAACTCAGGTTAAAGAGTTAAAAGGTATGGATGGGTCACAGTGGATTACACAATGTATTCTGACAACAGTGAGCTGAGAGGCTAAATGCCTATGTGGCAGTTCTTTGAGAATTTATTCATTCATATGATACAAACATCTTTGTTGTACAGTCACAGTCAAATGAGTGGACGTAATTGATGGTCGTGTGTGTGTGTGTGTGTGTGTGTGTGTGTGTGTGTGTGTGTGTGTGTGTGTGCGTGCTTCTCGTAAAGTTTGTGGCTTTTCTGGCAAATCAGTGAAGTCAATAAATAATGATGACAGATGTTTGAGTTTCAGATTTAATAGCCTTCAAAAAGTATGCTGGTGCAAAGTTTGTTATTCAATTGAGTTTCTAAGTATATAAAGGCAATAGCTGTCCCCAATGTTGGTTGTTTATCCATTATTTTTTAGCTTTCTCTTTGATTCTTGAGCTAAGAGGTTAAGTTGTATGTAGGGAGAGGGAGGTAGTGTGTTGCACACTATATTCTGACAGCAGTGAGCTGAAGTGATAAATTCCTATGTGGCAGGTATGTATTAATTCATTCATTTGATCTCAATTTCTCAAGGCTTCCATCTAGCAAAGATTCCTAAGATGTTCACTAGCTAAAAACATGGTGGGGGTTGAATGACTTCCCATGCAGAATCCTGAGGGAAGTGTAGTGACACATATTAAATATCTACCTGCATGTCACAAATGCAGACAGGACTCTAGCCCTAAGTGGAATCAAAAATGATGCCAAGGTACAAATAAAAAGATTATTAGTTTTGACAAGTGGTTAAATAGTTGGTATAATCTGAGGAGGATTCGGTATGTCAGCATGGACAAGATGCTAGACAGTACTACATACTTTGCTAGGAATGGCTTGCACCTCTTATTCCAAGGCTTCCACATGCTGGCTAGAGTCTTTACTGCCCCGTAGTGCCATTTTAGGCAGACTCCACCCGATGGACATCCCAATATAATTGACATGTCAAATCCAAAACAAGATCACATCAGTGTGGCTCTGTTTAGTGCCAGAAGCCTCAATAAAATATGTTTTTCCTTAAAACTCTTCTGCATTTGCAGCACATCAATGTATATGTAGTTCCTGAAACTTGGTTTAAATGTCCAGAAAGCATTCCTTCCATGTCCACGTTTTAAGCCTACGTTGCCTGTGGGCCTGATGGAAATTGTTGTAGAGTCTCCATATTCATTAGTGACAACATCAAATTCTCAGAGACCTACAAACAGATCTCACTGAGCTCCAAATCACACTAAATAGGCATAATTATCAATACACAGACTGTTTCAGGACACCCACCATGTCCACTAATAATCGTACAGTTCTTAAATGTACTCTAATAACCCCCATATAAATAAGAACTTTTTCAATTTGGAAGATTTTGTTTTAAGTTTGTTTACCAGGGTAGTACACAGATAACAGCAGACCATTTTCGGGCACAGCCCAGGTGAAGAAGTTCACAAAAAAATAAAACAGAACTAATTTACAAACATTGAGCAATCACCGAAGATACAAAGTCCAATAAACAATTGAATCAATGAAAAAATATTATTCAAAGTGGAGAAAACAAAAGTAGATTATTTTTAGTAGTAAATATGGGAGATAAGCATCAGGTGAGGACAGAAGGTGGAAGTAGTAGTGATGTAAGTGTGGAAGAAGTTAGGTGATGTGTCCAGTGGAAAAGCATTTGCAGTCAGATTTTTGATAGAGTTATATTTTACATTGTGCTCTGAAAGTGGAAACATCCATCAGTAAACTGGAACACCTGTACTTCAAGTGTGGAATACTCTTAAAAGATCTTTGATTTAATTAACATACCCCCAGACCAAATGTTTGACAAACCCATCAGAGGAAGTACTTTTTAATTTTGAGGCAAAAATATTTTTGACTTGTTCTTTATGAATATAGTCTAATCATGCACTACTCCCCTGGATTTTCCTTCCCCACTTAAGTCAGATCATAAACTAGTGATCTTCACATTTAAAATCTCTGAACCAATAGACAGCAGTATCTCTAAATTCATGGAATTCAAATGTCATCAAATTCTCAGTTTCCAAATTCAATAATAGCACCATAACCCCAGATATGGCCACAACAAGTAACTTCACAAAGGAATTCTATACCCATTTATATAATTGTATAGAGCAAACAGTCCCGACCATATCTAATTATATTGTGAAAAATCACCATGGTGATACACAAATATATATATAAATTTTACAGTAAAAGAAAAAAAAAACACCTTATAATATGCAGTAGGTTGAAGGGCCCTTAAATAAAGATAAACACAGGAAAATTTATTAAAAATGTGGAAAATACTATAAGGACTACTAAGGTTGTTCATGAACATAGGTTACCATTTAAATGTAAGAACAACTACAACTCTTTACTGAGGTATGTTAGGAATTTTAGAAACAACACCCAACATTGCTCTGAACTCATCCAAAATGACACCAGACTCAGATCCAGCAAGCATACCAGCAAATAAGTTCAGTGTAAATTTCACTCCAAAGACAACCATCTATAGCCCACCTATCCATGAGGTTCCTACACCCAGGATCATCACTGAAGAACTTGGATTAAAGTACCCTTTTTGTTATGCACATTTCTGATCTTGAAACCATAAACCAAAAAAACAAGTTTGCAGATGACTGTAAAGTCACTGTCAAGGCTCCTTCTGACACATAAGCCCTTCAGCAAAATCTTACCCTTGTAAATACATAGAGTACAAACAATGGGCTTAAATTAAAATCCAAAAAAATTTTACATTGTCACTTTTGTTAGACGAACATTTCTTACAACATACAACATAGACAATACCTCCTCCAAAATGGAAATGTTGTTAGAGACCTTGAAAGGTAGGTTGACAATTCCTTGTCTTTTGATCACCATGTGCCACCCGTGCCCTGGCCCAGCAATCAAGGAGCCTCAATCCTCACCACTAACACCAGTGAGTGGCATCCCATATAGGAGGAAAGGATAACAAATGCACACAGTAAAGTGCAATTTCCCTTGAGAGCACACAGAGATCACAGTCAGTCCAAGGCTGGTTGCTCCCTTGTTCTCCAGGTCCCCAGTAAGACACCCACTGGCACAGCTATAGGGTCCAGATCTCAGCCTAATGGGCAAGCTAAAACCTCCAGCACCCTCTCTGTCCAACCAGTGCTTTGTGTCCCTGCCCACATAGCTCACACGCACACACACACACACACACACACACACACACACACACACACACACACACACACACACACACACACACACACACACACTTTGAGAAGAGTTTATATAACACACAGACACTCCTGGGGGAAGGCTGGCAGAGGTTCTCCAGCTATGCCCCTTTTCCCAGACTATACGGTAGTATCACTCACCACCACCCACTAATATTTATCAGCTAGTCAAAGGCCCTTAAAAGGGTGTTCAATTATTACTGTGCAATATTACTATCCAATTGGTAGTATAGCCCACAGCTAAAGCTATTGGAGTGGCTTTGTCCAATTTTACCAAAGACATGCAGGTAGTCTAAAGAGCTTAACTTATCTTTACAAAAACAGCGACAGTTGAAAGGGTTTAAAATATTTAATAATAAATAATAAAGACACAAGACAATACTTCTTACTACACAGTAGTCGGGAGTTCAGAGATCACAGAGAAATACTTAAAATAATTCAGTAGTACAGTTCTGACATCACAGAAATACACTTAGTCTAATATTTCTAGTTTCTAGCTATTTCTAAGAGAAAACACAAGTCTAAGATAAACTTACATATAGAACACAGGCAGAGTGCTGATGAGTTGGATGGTCAAGACAAAAATGCTTAATGCTCTCTGATTCTCTTTGTTTTTAAAATCACATTCCTGGTTCACATTACATCATTCTTCACACTTCCCTGGGTTCCCAGGCTAACAGAAACTACATTTACATTCTTAACATTCTTAACATCTCCTTGTGTTATCTTGCAGCTGGTCAGGAAGCAGAGCAATAAAAATACATTTGCATGTTTAAATCTAGCAATTTAACTCTTGGTTAAAACAATAGAAAGAATGTCTTCATCTAGACTGTCTGGAGCCAACTTTAAAGACAGTCATAAAATGCTTGACTTAGCTTCCTTACAGAAGAGTGCACTGTTGTTACATTTTTCTCCAGTTCCACATGTAACTCTATTTCTATCATTTAAGACAGCAAGCCTGTGGTTTGCATTAATATTTACAGATGACAGAATTATCTCCCAAATTCTATCTGGCTAGGCTGGCAGCCTTCATCTATCTTCACCCAATCTTCACACACCATGTAATGATGGTGGATAGGGCATCCTTCTACTTGGCATAACTAACTGACTGGTGAAAGATATTATATAAAGTAAAATAAAGTAAAATATTTTCCCCAAAGCAATTGTAAAATAAGACAAGGTTTGAAATAAATGTTTCTTTCCGAAAAGCAGAAATGCAAGGCTTAAACTGCAAAGAAAAAAATAAATAGAGGAAGCATGATGTCCTTAGCAACAGCTATCTCAGACAGACATCTGCTAAAAACATGCTTAGTTTAATATATGTGGTTTAAAATTGGTTCACAAAAAAAAGAACATGTCTAGTTTGTGAAGACATGTGTTGTGGGCTTAGGCTTAAACTAATACAGTAAAATGGCATCCTGTTATGACTGACTGAAACATATAGAAAGACATTTGATATTTTAATAGGAACTTTTTGGTGAGATGCAGAAATGAAAGAAATAAAATACAGACACTTCAACTGATGCAAAGATGACATAAAACAAAAATCAGTCATGCAAAACACATGGACACTAGAAAATATCTGCTGCTATGCAAAGTGTATATAAACTGGACATCATCAGCCCCCTTTTTCCCATTTTCTAAATGAGATCAGGTTGTCATGTCAACTGTCAACATTTCTTTCTGTTCAGTGCCAGTCTCCTTTGATACCCATGCCTTAATGTCGCAGGTATTTTCTCACACAATCCAGTCACCTGTTTGCTGAGTGCCCTTGTTTCCTCTTACCTTCTTCCTATTTATCCCAAATCTTCTTCATCAGACTGACTTCCACTTTTCTGTACATGTTCCTGGACTACAACATCCTGTTCTCTTTCACCTTTTCTGCAATTGGAGTTACTTTGGCTTCTGCTGTTATGTCCTCATTTCTTCCACTGTCTCATAGTGTGCATCCTGCCATCTATATCAGACACTTCATCTACATCACCTCTATCTTGCTCAACTGGTCTGCCTTTACTGCCCAGGTTTCTGTACCATGCAGTAGTACTAGTCACACCACTGTTTTGTACAACTTACTTTTCAGCTTCTTTGGCATTCTTCTGTTATGCACTACACCTGACACTCAGTGCCAGTTGGCTGCAGCCCATCTGATTCTAGCTTTGACCTCCTCATTCAGACTTCCCTTTCCCTCCACTAGTCCTCCCAGACACTTGAAGCTGTTAACCTGTTCCACTGTTTTCCCTTCTATCAGAATTCTCAGCTTTTTCTGAACTCTGCCATTTGCTGCCATTGCATCTGTCTTATCTGTACTCAGTTTCATCCCATGCGCCTCCAGTTTTGCATTCCATTCCCTTATCTTTTACTTAAGTTCTTGTTCAGTCTGACTGTAATGCCCCATTGTCTGCATACAACAACTTTGTTGATCTTTCCCCTCCAGCCTCTTTGCTAATATAATCCATCACCAGTAAGAACAGCAGTGGGCTCAGAGCTGAACCATGGTGCACACCCACTCCCTCTGGAAACTCCTCTGTGAGTCCAAACACTGTTCGTATTTGAGTCATTGGATCATTGTACATAGCCTGCACTAATTCTACCGAGGTTTCTGAGATTTCAAACCACTGTAGGACTGTCCTAATTAGCTTTCTTGGGACCTTGTCATATGCTTTCTCCAAGTCTAGGAATGCCCTTTTGAACTCTTTTGTCATTTCTAGCTTATTCTCAACTATCTGTCTCACTGCAGAAATCAGGTTAGTTGTAAGGCATCCTGATCTGAATCCAAACTGCTCATCTCCCATTCTACTTTCTATTACTATGCATATTAATTTACCAGTCACCATCTCCAGAATGTTCATGCAGTGTAACAGGAGTTTGATACCTCTGTACTTCCCACAGTTAAAGATGGCCCCTTTGTTCTTGTACACTGGCACTAGTATGCTTATTCTCCAGCCATCTGGGATACACCTTTTTCTCCACACTACTATGAGTACCCTTTCTTTTTATGACTTTCTAGACTTCTGCATTCTACCACCAGCTTTCTTTATGCACCTTATTTCCATACCTGGCTTGGCCGCATATTTGTCATGTAGTCCTCACATATGCTGTTTTGAGGTGCTTCTGTTCTTCTTCATATCCACCTATTTCCTCCTCTTCTTGGGATGTTAGAGCCCTGAGTAATTTTTGAACTGCTGTGCCTTCTCTCCAGTCAACTGCCTGGTCTCTGTTGACCTTAGAACCTTCTCTGACCACTGACTGCAACAGATTGTAGCAACCAGTGGTTTACACTGTGGACCTACTGTTTCACTGGAGATGACTTTGCAATCACTGATTCTACCCCAATGTCCTTTCCTTAGAAGGAGGAAGTCTACCTGAATTGCATGTTGGCCACTCTTGTATGTGATCTTGTGGCTGCCTCTCTTTCTGAACCATGTGTTGGCTACCAGACAGAAGCCTAGACTAGCCTCTCTTTCTTTGATCCTGTCACCTCACCCATGTGGACCAAGGCAGTTCTTATATCCTATTCTTTCTATCCTGATCGGTTGGCCATTGTAAATCTGCCCTTTTCCCCTCTGTAGTGCGATCTCAGAGTTAGTATATTTAGTTAGGGGGGTTGTGGGGGGCACATCCCCCCACATTGGTGGGTGTGGGTGATGAAGCCTCCCACTTTTTAATGTTTGTAATAGTGTGTCATGTGTAGTTGGTCAAAAATAGGCAATATGGCCGTTCGCTTACTTGTGAGTTCGACACATATGTGTCGATGAAAGGGTATTCACATTTTAGTTTGTTCGAATTCAAAATATAGACCTTGACAAGAGGCTTAAAGGGCATAACAAACACAATAAAATGGCAAAATAAGCTTAAAAAGCAAGGTGACTGCATGTTTATTTAGTAGAAGACTGTGTTTTGGGCATAAACTGCTATTTTGCATTGGCCAAAGCCATTCAAAGCATAACTAGGGTTGTTCAAAGTATCTCAGAGTGTGCAAAGTGTTTGAAGAGTGTGTGCTTTATTATGGTGAAATTATTTGAAAGAGTTTACTGTTTGCAAAGTACAGTTATATTGCAAAGTGCAGCCAAAGTACAGCCATTTCAAATAGTTTATTGTGCTGTGTAAAATTTATTCACAGAGTGCCGCCATTTCAAAGTGTTTCTTATACTGTACAGAGTTATTTTACAAAGTACAGCCACTTTGAAAAGTTTTTGTGCTGTGTAGAGGTTACTTGCAAAGTGCACTCATTTCAAAGTGTTTCTTACTCCAAGCTTCTTCTGCTGTGTACAGTTTATTCACAAAGTACAGTCATTTTGAAGTATTTCTTACACTGATAAGGAGTGGTTTTGCAAAGTATGGAGATTTTGAAGTATTCTTATGCTATGGTATTCAACTGGATGTATAAAAGAATTTAAGTACCCTTTTCTGCACTTTTTTCAAATAATGCAGCATTTTAATTGATTTATTTGTGTTGCACTGAATATTAACTGAACTGAAAGTTTTCACTCTATTTTTTTCAGTTAGTGCTTGCTAGATTTCATTGCCTGTTAGAATTCCTGCATAGACAGTAATTGCAGTTGGGTGTAGTCTCATTCATTGATATTCTGTTACTGCCTATTTAAGTGGTACATTTTGGAATATTTTCTGCTTAAAACCTGAGCTTTGGCCAGCTAAGATCTAGCTGTATTCAACTGGACATATAAGAGAATTTAAGTACCTTTTATCTGCACTTTTTTCAAATAATACAGCATTTTAATTTATTTATTTGTGTTGCATTGAATATTAACTGAACTGGAAGTTTTGACTCTGTTTTTTCAGTTAGTGCTTGCTAGATTTTATTGCCTGTTAGAATTCCTGCATAGACAGTAATTGCAGTTGGGTGTAGTCTCATTCATTGATATTCTGTTACTGCCTATTTAAGTGGTACATTTTGGAATATTTTCTGCTTAAAACCTGAGCTTTGGCCGGCTAAGACCTTGCTGTATTCAACTGGATATATACGAGAATTTAAGTACCTTTTATCTGCACTTTTTCAAATAATACAGCATTTTAATTGATTTATTTGTGTTGCATTGAATATTAACTGAACTGGAAGTTTTGACTGTGTTTTTTTCAGTTAGTGCTTGCTAGATTTTATTGCCTGTTAGAATTCCTGCATAGATAGTAATTGCAGTTGGGGGTAGTCTCATTCATTGATATTCTGTTACTGCCTATTTAAGTGGTACATTTTGGAATATTTTCTGCTTAAAACCTGAGCTTTGGCTGGCTAAAATCTAGCTGTATTCAACTGGATGTATAAGAGAATTTAAGTACCTTTTATCTGCACTTTTTTCAAATAATACAGCATTTTAATTTATTTATTTGTGTTGCATTAAATATTAACTGAACTGCAAGTTTTGACTCTGTTTTTTCAGTTAGTGTTTCTAGAATTTATTGCCTTTTAGAATTCCTGCATAGACAGTAATTGCAGTTGGGATAGTCTCCTTCACTGATATTCTGTTACTGCCTATTTAAGTGGTACATTTTGGAATATTTGATGCTTAAAACCTGAGCTTTGGCAGGCTAAGATCTAGCTGTATTCAACTGGATGTATAAGAGAATTTAAGTACCTTTTATCTGCACTTTTTTCAAATAATACATCATTTTAATTAATTTATTTGTGTTGCAGTGAATATTAACTGAACTGGACGTTTTGACTCTGTTTTTTCAGTTAGTGCTTGCTAGATTTTATTACCTGTTAGAATTCCTGCGTTGACAATAATTGCAGTCGGGGTAGTCTCATTCATTGATATTCTGTTACTGTCTATTTAAGTGGTACATTTTGGAATATTTTCTGCTTAAAACCTGAGGTTTGGTAGGCTAAGATCTAGCTGTATTCAACTGGACGTATAAGAGAATTTAAGTACCTTTTATCTGCACTTTTTTACTGTTTTTTCAGTTAGTTCCCCACCCACCCTCCCTCTCTGGTTTTGTTTTGGTTTGGTGTTAATCTTGGTGGCTTTTAAACTGCCTGCCCCTCTTGTAAATTTGTGTTTGGATACTTCTTCTGGGCCCATCTCATTTGCTCACTCAACTGAGTGCAGTGAGATCATATTCTGATTTTAGGCACTCCTACTGTGTACAAAGAGAGCATCTGGGAAAGAAAAAAAACTTTTAAGCTTGTTTCCTGCCTTTCCTGTAAGTGGTCTAGACCTCTCTGGAGCTTTGAAACAGGTCTCTGTCACTGCACATATGTCAATGTTCTCCATTTTAAGGAGTGCCTTGAGTGAGTGTTTTTTGAGTTTTTTAGACTTTCAGCGAGTAGTATTACCTCTCAGATTTTTGCTTGCTTGTACCTGTTATGGTGGTATCCAGAATCCCAAGGGCGACAGTGCAGGCCATCTCTCTGTGTTGTAGGGAAGCCTTCTAGCTTAATTTTGTTTCTTAGAACTAGCCAGTTTTCTAGTTTTAGCACTCAAATCTGTTTCTTTGAACTTAGCACTTGTTCAGAACTCATTGTAAGCACTAAATAAGCTGCAAATTACCACAACACTCAACTTTCCTCACTTATCTAGAGGAAAGCAGTTTTTAGTACTTAATAAATAAGCACCTATCTAGGCATGTCTAAGGGTCAGCTCCCGGTGATTTTTCCTGTCTACCTGATGAATCTGGGCATCTTGGGGCAATGCAGCAATTGCCTCATGTACACAGACAACCCTGTCCTCCTACCACCCAACACTACAACCTGTGAGAGATGCACTTATATAGCCAAACTGGAAGCAAAGCTCTCTTCACCCAAGACTGGACTAGACAGTCAAGAGGAGAAGGTAAACACTTGCACCACACCACACTCATCACATAGTCCCTCAAAACCTACACCACCGAAACACACATATAGAAACACAAAACACACACCTACATTCACAGAGGCTCTCAATAAAAACCTGCCCAAGCATCAGGGACCTCCAAAGCAGAAATGCAAGCAAACTCCATCCCCCAACACAACCCAAATGACACATATCCCACAAACTCAGTGTGCCACTCAACCACAGCCCATAAGGCATAACAACATACCCAACACTCTAGTCATAGGTCACTCTATAGCCAGGCACACTGATGTTCCACTCACCAGGCTAAACAAGGAGAAAGTTACTGTCAGCTGCCTGTCAGGTGCCAGGATCCACCACATAATGCACGCACTCAGGTCACTCCACAACAAATACAAATATGACACTGTCAGTGTCCATGTTGGTGTGAATGACCTGAGACATACCTCCCTGGTTTACATGAAGAGACATGGAGTAGCTCTCCAATTTTGTAGCCCAGGCAGGTATAACCCTAGCCCTGAGTAGCATCCTGCCATCACCCAGAATGATACCACAGTACAAGGACAGAATGATTGACTTCAACAATTGGCTAAGCTTCTGGTGTCATTCTAAGGGGATCCAGTATTCGTCTGCCTGGGATAACATGATCGACAGACCACGATGCTTTGCAGAGATGGCCTGCATCTGTCATTTTTGGGATTCCAGATACTGGCTAAGGCTCTTGCTACCCCTATAGTGCCTTTTTTAGGCAAGGTTCAAATGACAAATTCACCACCATAACAGGTACAAGCAAGCAAAATCTGAGGGTAATGCTACTCGATGCTAGAAGTCTAAACCTCAAAATGCACTCACTCAAGGCACTCCTTAAAATGGAGAACATTGACATATGTGCAGTGACAGAGACCTGTTTCAAAGCTCCAGAGATCACCCCTGTGTTACCAGGCTATAATTCATACCACACCTTTTGGCCACCTAACCCGGAATGAAGCACTAAAGGTGGAGGCGTGTCCATATTCATTAAGGATATCCACACCTCCAGGCTAGTTGCACAGCATAATGCATCTGAGATTATCCAAGTGCAACTAACTCTGGGCAAGACCGTAATTCAATTTGTAGCTTGCTACAGACCCCCCACCATGCCCCAGGATTCCCTCTCCTCATTTCTTGATACACTGGAAAGTATTAGAGTACAACCCAACACCCTAATAACGGGTGATTTTAACTACCCCACCATTAACTGGGAAAACTATGCATGTACCAACTCTTTTGCTCAATGTTTTCTGGAATTCATAAATTCCAATGCCTTGGATCAACTTATTCACATCCCCACCAGGGGCAGCAATATCCTAGACCTAGTCATTACCAACATGGGCAACCGGTGTTCCACACCAGAGGTCAATTCCTCGTTGGTCAGATCCAACCACAAGCTAATCACCCTAGACATCCACATCCTGCCCCACCCCCAATTAGGGAAACCACCTTTAAAAACTTCTCCAAAGCCAACTTCACACTTCTTAAGACAGAAGTGGCAAACCTCATGACACCCATGCTGATGGACAATAGAGGTACGACTGCTGAATCCTACACAAATGCACTTTATAAGCGCTTACACGAGTACATAAATCATGCTATCCCTAATAGATTCAAGATGCTATCCTCCAAAAAAAGGAAGCCAATCTGGTGGTTCTCTGCCATAAGCAAACTCTACAACAGAAGAAAGAAACTGTTGCAAAAAAAGAGTAAAATCCCATGACTGGAGGAACTCCCTGGTCAACCTCAGTAAGAAGCTAAGATCCCTCATAAAATCCTCTGAAGCTAGTTACAAAAACAAAATTGCCACTGACTCTAAAGACAACCACAAAGCATTCTATAGCTATGGCAAGAATCTCAATGGCAACACTCAGATCTGCTCTGAGTTACAGCACAATGGCACTAAATATACAGAACCAACTGATATTGCCAACATCCTGGCAGATAGGTTCAGTGCTAACTTTACCCCGCTTTCACCCCCTAGAGGGCCCATCTCTATACCAGAAGAATGCAAAGTTCCTGTAATCATGGCTACACAGGTAAAAAATACACTCTCCAAAGCCAAGAACACAGCATCCATGGGACCTGACAAACGGCCTTGCTGAACGTGCAGTACAGAGTGCAAAGCAATTACTAGAGATTTCAAAGTGTGACAATACTGATATCTTTTGAATTTGCTTAATCATCAGAAATATACCCCATGACAACCTACTTGACTCACCTGCTCAGAGACTTCTATCGATGCAAACTAGAAAAACCTTACCTTAGTTTGTTGGTGCCTAATGCTAAAAACAACAAAACAATCAAAGCCCAACATTTTTAAGAAGCAATCCTTTCAGAAGTCCAGCTTTGATAAAATGAGCAGATTTCTTCGTCCGTTGAAAGAAGGAGAGACAGTGAGGATGCAAATGGCAAAAGGCTTTGATCGAATTGGTCAAGTGAGAGGTATATGTGCTGGGCCGAAATCCTACTTAGTGGAAACTGCAGGCATCTTCTTCCTATGTCAGGAAGCGATATCCCAGCATCGTACTTGTGATACAGACTCTAGACCTCAGCGCAACCCTGACAATGTTCATAGAGAGGAACATGTCACAGAGTCCATTCCCATTCCTGATAATGTCCCAGTTGTCCCCAAAGTTGAACATTCCTTGATGACAACCCCCGTTGCTAGATCCAGTTATGACTTTTATACTAGGTCATATTTCTAGACCTAGTATAAAATACACAGCAACCTGGACATGATTGTTTTAAATGTGTCTAATTTTGTATGATTGTATGTCAAAGAATTAGTTCTGTATAATTGCATGTCAAAAGATCATTTCTGTGTAATTGCATGTCATTGAATGTATATGATCTGTTTCTCAAAGAGGGAGGATGTAGAACAGAGCATGTGTATGTAACTTTAAGAAGCATTTCCAGATGTAGGCACATGCGTATAAATAGTGAGCACATGCAGGCAGCAATGCCATTTTGAGAGAACAGCCAGAGTGTTAACATGTATGAGCATGGTAGTCAGTCAGTTTATATGTTTATTTAAGTTTAAGTTACAAAGCCTCATTCCTGATGTGTTTGTCTGTAATAAAGCTGTTTGAACTGAACCACAACTGCTTGCCTGTTTTATCCTGACTGGACGAGCGACAATCATCATCATCCCTTTCCAGTTTGAATTATAGCTTTCTGCTTGGGTTATGTAATGAGCCTTAAATGTGTATCTCTAAAATATCAATTCATATCAGGGTAATCCTAAACCACCTTGCTCTGTGGGAAAGATCAACTTATCCCACTTGACCATTGCCCTATTCCCTCTGAGATAAAATCCTTTAACTCATTACTAATTACTGTTCACGACATCTCCTCTGGTTGATAAAAATATGCCTGATCTATATATAAAACTATAGAGACTAAAACATTTTCACTGCTTGTATTTTGCTATCCATGTCCAAAAATAAGAGCTTCCAGTTTCTCAGTTTTTGTATTATCTTTTATTTAGTCTCTCCTCACATATCCTTAACTGCCATAACAAAATCCTTTTTTAATCCATACTCCTAAGTACTTAATTTGTCATGTCCCCATAAATAAGGGCATTGCTGAATCAATTTGTGGGAACATAGTTTACAGCTATAGGCTTTGCTTTCTCTTCATTAATTTTATATACCGAAAAGACTTGAAACTGTCTTTAAATGGTCCACAACACTGAGATGTCCTTTTCTGGTTTTATCGAGTACAAAATATTATCTTCTGCAAATAAAGCCAACTTTTCTTGATTATCATACCAATTATATCATTGAATTTCTGAGTTCCTTATTTTCTTTGCTAATGGCTCTAAATATAACACAAGTAGCAAGGAGTGAAGAGAACACCCCTGCCTGGTTCCTTTCTTCAGACACAACATATCATAGAGGAACCCTCCTACTTTAATTTTTGCCTTTGATCCCTCATATATCCTCCTAATTAACCTTATTATTGTTTCATGCAATGCAAATGCTTGCATTGCCCTACTCACAAAATCTCAACTTACTCTGTCAAATGCTTTATCTGCATCAAATCCACTAACAGCAGCAGCATTTTCTTACATTCTGCTTCTTTCTGGATCATCATTGTTCTATTAATGTTGTCAAATGTTTGCCTTCTCTCTACAAAATCACATTGACCAATATCTATCAATTTTGGCAACATGTTCTCCATTCTTTTAGGTATTATGGACATAAACACTTTATAATCATGGTGTAAAATTGAAATAGGCCTATATGAAGCTGGCTCTGATGGGTCTTTACCATATTTGGTATTATAGCCACGACTGCTTTCTTCCCAGGATATTGGTGCATCCCCTCCATTTAAAATACCATTAAACAAAATCTTCCAGATCTTTGGCACTTTCTTCCCACCTAGCCTGCAAGCATCCATAGAAATGCCATATATTCTTGGAGACTTACCTGCAAATTGAGTATACTTCATTGTTTTTATCTCATTTCCTCCTGTCTTAACTGTTAATTGTTGAGCCACATCTGCCTCTAACCTTGGCATACTTAAATCTTCCATAAATTTTTCCATTCATATTCTTTCTTTATTTCCACATTTCTCTGCTTTATACAATTTTTTATACAATTTTTATAATATATCTAATACTGCTACTGGATCTGCTGCAGTTATTTTTCCTTGTTATAATCTCCCTAAGTTTGGCAACAGCCCTTTCTACTTTTTGTTGTCTAAGTCATTGTGCTAAAAGTTTTTGTGGTCTGGAGTTGTTATCAAAAACAGTTGCTTAACAGCACTCTTTCTAAACCAATGCATATTATCCATATACTCACTAATTGTCTCTTTTGCACTCTGCAGCACCTGTTCTTGCTCTCAGGTGATTCCCCTTATTCTGTAATAGTTTAACCTTTGTCAACCCCTCTAAATAATTATTGTTAGTCCTTTATCATATCTGTTTTTCTTTTATTTCTGCTCTATTTTTAAACTTCACTTTCATTTTATCCCACTCACTAGCTATAACTTTTGAAGTAATTTCCATCTTCCCTGATAGTTCCCAAATAATTTCCACTATCAATTCCTTAAATTATTCTCTTTTTAACAGATACGTAGGAAGTAGAATTGTTTGATTTCTACTTCATTACCCTGGATTTTAATCTTAGCCGTATTGGTGCATGTTCTGAAATAGTTATTGGAAGTGTGTTGAAGCTTTCAATTAAATACACATGTTCCTGTGAAATATAATTTCTTTCTAGCCTAGCCCAGTTATTGTACCTTGGGGAATAATATGTAAATTCCCTCTGAGTTCTTACTACTGAATTCATCTGTTCAATACCAATTATTTTCATAAGTGTTTCCAGAAATCTACCCTCTTTTATTATATTTTCTCTTCTAAGTCCCCTGACACATTCTCGCTGTTGCAAATCAATTCTAGTCACCACTTATAAGTAATATTCCCTGCTGAAAGCTAATTATTTCACCCATTATTATCTTTTTTCTTCTGCCACTATTGGAGCTCCTCTAGCAACTGGTATAAGTACTCGCCTTTTCTTTGTCACTGATATTCTGCTAAATATTCACCCTGAAATTCTTTCTTTATCAAATCCTCATGTTCATTTCTTTCCAAATGTGTCTCCTATAACATTGCTATTGCACTTTGCATTTCTTAGTACAATTCAATACTCTTACCTTTTTGATATAACTGTGAGGCCATTTACATTCCATAATAATATGGATGGTGTAGCCATTATGATAAGAAGCTATTATATATGTCAGTTTTTTTAAATATATATTTCTAGTTTTTGTGTTACATATACCCACTAAGATTTGGCTGGTCAATCCTTTATACAGTTGTTTCTTGTCACATGCATTTGAACCTATGTCACATTTTACAAGGCTTTTTGTTTTAATGAAAACCCTCAAAATACCTCCAGAATATCCGATAACCATTTAACTTACACACACACACACACACACACACACACACACACACACACACACACACACACAGGTGCCAGAACCATACAGCCAGGGGCAGCTGCAAGACCTATCCGGAAAATTTAATGAAGTAGAGTTTTCCCGCTAACATGGATTTGCGTGCGGAAGTTAAACTAAGTAAACTAGCTGTTCTTGTTCTCTTATTGCTCTGTGTTATAGAAGTTATGCTGCCGCTGTTCTGTTGGTGCTGCCAGAGCCAGAGTCATGCCAGTAACGAGGGTTTTGTTCTTTTATTTGCAGGAGTTATGCTGCTCGCTTGTGAGTGTGTGTGTGTGTGTGTGTGTGTGTGTGTGTGTGTGTGTGTGTGTGTGTGTGTGTGCATGCGCGTCTGTGTGTATGAGTGTGTGCCTATGAATGTGCATTTGTGTGTGTGTGTGTGTGTGTGTGTGTGTGTGTGTGTGTGTGTGTGTATGAGTATGTCTGCATATGAGTGGGTGCATATGAGAGTGAGTGTGTGTGTGTGTGTGTGTGTGTGTGTGTGTGTGTGTGTGTGTGTGTGTGTGTGTGTGTGTGTGTGTGTGTGTGTGTGTGTGTGTGTGTGTGTGTGTGCACACGCATGTGTGTAAAATGCCCCAGTTAGGTATACCTGTTAGTTAATGTTACTCAGGCTCAAACAAGAGCCTGAATTCTTCTCCCATACCATCACTTCTGATTGTGGGAGTTGAGTCCATAGTTCTCAACTGCCCAGATTTTCACAGACTATTTGGCTCATACTTTTGGTCTGTTCCTCTTAAATGTGTGGTTTTCTGGCAAATCAGTGAGAATTGAATTTACTAAAGAATGATAGTCCTTTAAGTTTCAGTCTTCCTATCTTTCAGGAAACACATGGCAACAAATAACAGTTTATTTTAGCAATGTTCTAAGATTATACAAGCAATATTTAAAATGTGCCCTTGGTTTTGGGCCTTTGCCCCCCCTCCAAAATAAATTTTGTCTTTTTCTAGATTTCTTGTGCTGTGAAGTTGAGAGATTTAGTTGAGTGCCAAGTGGATTTTACAAGGAGCTGAGAGTTTCAGGGGAAGAGAAGTTTAGTGCTACTTATGCTAAGTCATTTGCATTGTTAGTAGCACAACAGGTAGTATACTTGCTTTTGATGCAGAAGGCTGTATGGGTTCTACTCCCTCAGTATGCAGATGGATCGCTGATACTGTACTGTGTTACACTTTAAAGGGAGTGGATGCTGCAGTCCTATGAATGTCCTCCTTTGGAGGAGTTACCTAGTAACTATGTTTCTGTTATCAGTTTGCCATCCAGTCCCCATTGCAAAATTACTAGCTTATCATTTTTTTTAATGTAGCATAGGCAATTTATTCTTCAAGGGCAACAGACATTTTATTTGTAGATGAAACAATGAAATATAAAATTGTTTGCTAGCAGCAACCTCTTCATTAGTTACAGATCCCTTTAATGTGGAATTATTTAGATGACTTACTTATGCAGAGATTTTGCATATTTACTGATATTGGTGGATTGTAATAATGGAAGTTTGAGTGGCCTTTTATGGTTGAAATTTTCTGAAATGGGCAATTTTGTCATTATTGGTTCATACATTTTGTTTCATTGTTTACTAGAAGACTACCAAACTACAAATTTAAAACACATTTTAACAAGTGGTGCTGTATTATACAAGGAATATTATTTAATGCAATCAGGAAGGTGAATCAAAGAATGCATACATGTATGCTTGCTCACAGGATCCAGGAGATCAAAATAGGGGAAGAGACCAGCCACCAATGGAGTCCCCCAAGGTTCGGTGCTGAGGGTTTTTCTGTTTGGCATATACATCTCAAAAGTATATGGAAAATTCCAAAGGGCATTGGCCAACTAAGTGTGAGATGACTGCAGCTAGGAGCAGTTATTGAATCCCCAAATGACTTAACCGTCATGCAGGAAGGTTTGTCCCAAACAATAACTGGTGCCAGAATCATGAACTGAAACTAAACTCCAAGAAATACATTACCATCTAACAAGTGGTGCTGTATTATACAAGGAATATAATTTAATACAATCAGGTTACTACAATCAGGAAGGTGAATCAAAGAATGCATACATGTATGCTTGCTCACAGGATCCAGGAGATCAAAATAGGGGAAGAGACCAGCCACCAATGGAGTCCCCCAAGGTTTGGTGCTGAGGCTTTTTCTGTTTGGCATATACATCTCAAAAGTATACAGAAATACCAAAGGGCATTGGCCAACTAAGTTTGAGATGACTGCAGGCTAGGAGCAGTTATTGAATCCCCAAATGACTTAACCGTCATGCAGGAAGGTTTGTCCCAAACAATAACTGGTGCCAGAATCATGAGCTGAAACTAAACTCCAATAAATACATTACCATCTAACAAGTGATGCTGTATTATACAAGGAATATAATTTAATACAATCAGGTTACTACAATTAGGAATGTGAATCAAAGAATGAATACATATATGCTTGCTCACAGGATGCAGGAGATCAAAATAGGGGAAGAGACCAGTCACCAATGGAGTCCCCCAAGGTTCGGTGTTGAAACTTTTTTCTGTTTGGCATATACATCTCAAAAGTAAAAGTAAATACCAAAGGGCTTTGGCCAACCTAGTTTGAGATGACTGCAAGCTAGGAGCAGTTATTGAATTCCCAAATGACGTAACCATCATGCAGGAAGATTTGTCCCAAAGAATAACTGGTGCCAGAATCATGAACTGAAACTAAACTCCAAGAAATACATTATCATATCCTTTGGGAAGTCATCTACTCCAGGGAACTGTCAAATTGACAATGCCCCCTAAGAACTGACCCAGTTGTTTGGCATTTGGGAACTTGTGTGTACAGTGACCTAACTTTTGAGCAATATGTGCCCAGAGTCATAAGAAAGTCTTTCTGTGTTGCACAGCTTATAAACAAATTGATTCTGACTAGATCTAGAGATGTTATTGTCCCCCTTTACAAAGCCCTCATTAGGTCAATCATTTTATATAATACCCACTTTGGCATGTATCTGTCCAGAACCATGCAACAGTTGGAATACCCACAGAGATACCTTACTAAAAGGATACAAGTCCTAAACAATAGGTCTTGCATGGATCACCTCAAAGATTTATCACTATACTCAATATACTACAGAGTGCTTAGAGGTGACATGTCTGACATACAAGGCATCCTCCGACCTAATACAGATGGACCTACTGAACATCAGCAAGTCAAATGGCATCAGAAATACTCAGTCCAAGTATCTAAACTGAATGTTGTGGAGAGATGAATATATATCACAAAGGCTACCACTGTTCCAGAACAGACTATCCATTCAAGTAAAACAAAGCTCATCCCTGTCCATATTCAAATGCAACTTGGATCTAAGGATGGGTAATAGAAAATGTACTCCAGGATTGCCCCTCATGCCACTAATGGATAGAGGCAGTTCCTAAATGCTGCATCCCTTACATGGGTCCCCTCAAATTATTTATAGTATGATCACATTTATTCTCACTAGGGCTAATATACAATTAACAGTGGGGTAGATAAGACCAATCAGGAAATGTTAATTCAAGCACCAAAAGGGACATTGGCTAAGCTTAAAATGTCCTCCAAGTAAACCTATGTTGTAGTAGTAAATAGTTTAAAAAAAATTGCCCTTTTTAGATCACTAAGTGCCCCTCTCACCCTCTGCCCCCCAGTCTTCAACAGCTCACACACATGCACACACACACACACACACACACACACACACACACACACACACACACACACACACACACACACACACACACACACACACAAAACTATGTGCATCTTCACATAAAGAAGTTTAACCCTCCCAATAGAAACAATTGTCTCAAATTAGAAGCTATACCCACAGACATTATCTAACTTAAAGTTAAGGTTATCCATGCTAAAGTGCATGTTACTGCCCATTCTTGTCATACCTTTATTCCCCACCAGATGTGAAAAACAGCTTGTATGCTTTTAGAAAACACTATTTTTTAGCCTTAAGAAAAAGGGCACTATCTTTAAATAAAACTAAATTATGCACTGTTCTAGTAAATGTATTGAGTTATTTAGGTACCAGGATAACTGCTATCTCTTATTCACAATTCCTTCAAATTATACTTTTTACTAAGCTGCTTGCCCATGTACCTTTTAATTTTATGTTTCTCAGCAAACAATGTCCAGAGCTCTCATGATTTACTGCCTGGTCCTATAATCAGCTTGTCTCTATGGAAACATAAGAAAAGAATGCACAGCTGCCCCCAGCTTCAGACTTCTCAACTAACACTTAGCATTTATTTTCTAAAAGAAAACTTTTCATTACATTCAAGGTGTTCTCTTATTTTTTTACAGCACACATGCTTACACAAGAAACTTGTTATTAGATTAAGCCAAGGGCATTAATCCAGGTATTCACTTATGCAAAAATAAGAGAAAACACCTCAACTCTACATATATTATAATCAGTGTACTTTTACACCCCGTCAAGATTACAGCTTATTGACTTGAACATTGCTTTTCTGCAGCCTTTCTTCCCTTTCTACATTATAATACCTGCTTTTCTTAAAATAAAAAAAGTAAAATGTACTTGTTTATTTTAGTAACTTTATCACATACAGCAATCACTGAAATGCTTTACTATATAACATGCAATTTGTATCATGAAATGTTTTATATAAAAAACAAGTAATCTCCGTGGTATCCCCGAAGTCTCAAAACAACCCACTAAACAAGTGTAGTGGGTCCAAAAACAAAACAGTGTACAAAACTTCTCTGTGTGGAAGATTTTCAGTCCATATATATCTAGTTAATCACTATATATTAATCAGATCAGGCAATAATAGTAGAAGTAGCAAACTTAAACTCGTCTTAAGTCAAAACAAAACAAAAAATAATAATAGAAAATATATAATTGTACAGCATTACTAAGTATTCGAAAGTAATCCAAGTAAGGCAGACAGTCTGTTTCCAGTCAAAAATCCTTTATTAAGTACACAAACAAGCAATCCAAGTAAAACAAAAATAGAGTAATAATTTCCTCACAAGCTTTCTATATATATATATATATATATATATATATATATATACTTGTTATCAGGCATGGGAGTGGTTTATTGTGCTTTAAAACAAAGTGTTATTGGTACACATGTTAAATTCACATTCCTTCCCCCATCAGTGTGACATTTGAGCTGGTCCTGTCCTACTTAGTAGCTGTCATAATAATATAACCCTTATGTACTTTAAATAAAATGTATAATTATGTGGTACCTCTTATTTAACCAGATTATTAAGTAGATTATTAAGTCTGTGATTTTATCCAAGACAATATACTACATGGCTGGAAATATATCAACCTTAGTTCATTTGGTAATCAAAAAATATATATAAATATATACATATACATTTTGCATGTATATAAATACTGTTAAGATCAAAAATTGTTTCACTTACAGCTACTCTTTTCCTTCTTTTTTTCCCTTTTAGAGTTCTTCCAAATGTTAATGATATGAAGTAAGGTATATGCCTTTTAGCACCCCCCCCCCAATATTTAACAAAGTCAGCAAAAGTCCAGTCTTTCTCAGCTATTATTTCTTGTAAAGCCATACTTCACAAAGGTGATTGAAGCTTTAAAGTCTCACATTTATTCACTAATTTCAGTCCATCTCCCAACCCTAGACTCTGGTTCAGGTCCAAGGTACTCATGATTCTTCTAGTCAATTCCTGTGCTTTTTTCTGTATCTCAAGCATTCATTTAGAACATTGTTTTACTGGCAAAGTCTCTCTATGGGATTTATTATCAAAAGAATGAGAAGCAGATTCCCCTTCTCTTTGATGGCTCACTTTTTGTTGGACAAACTTTTGTATTTCATCTTTAGCCTGTTCTACATCAAAATGACTTTGTTACTCCAGAAAAAAATATTCCTTTAGACAGCTGGATTCAGAAGCTTGAATCTTGCACTTTTTAGACAGCTGGATTCAGAAGCTTAAATCTTGCACGTCCCTCTCAACATCCCCTGATTGCTGGGATAAATTAGCTTCTCTTCTGCCTGGCGTACAGTGAACAATAATTTTCCACAAACACTCTACTGTCTCCAATTTTTAACATTTTGCCTTTCTGCCACTGTTTTGTCAGGATCAACTCTCTTTGCTGGTGTGATTGCATCTTTACTAATACAGGTCTTGGCTGCTTTCAAATGGCCATGTTTGGATCATACTTATGATGTGCTCTTTAAATTAACAACTCATGCTGTGGAGTAAATTAATGGAAGCCATTTCTTGTACCAAAGCTGAAGCTTGAACTGCTTTTTGCTGAACAGCTGCAGGATTCTTCCCAGTCAGTGTTTTCTCTTCACCTTTTCTAGTTGATTTTCTTTCAAGCTTTCTAAGTTTTTTCTTTGCTGGCATCTAGGCAGTGTACATACTAGCCAGTAACTGAATTTTACTAAAACTGTCAGAATTACTAGCCATTATCTCTCAGTTTCTTTTTTCACACTGGGAGAGCTGAAGTTAAGCTATTGATCAGTGTGCAGCTATCTTGGAATTCATCGACTCTGTTTGGAGCATTGACTGTGAACCGGGTTGTAAATTTGCCAGGTTTGCCACATTTATTTAACAGTATTTAAACTGTTTTTGGTTTTTGATATCTCTGGACGCTTGATGTTAATACTCTATTACTGAACTCCAGACTTGTATATTTATTTTTCCTTCTTCTTTCACTTTTAGGATGTAATTATTTGGCTTGATTTCATTTTATAATTTTCTTTTATTGCTTGTGAAACTACTCCTGGGGATGGTACTGAGGTTGTGATTATTTAAACCTGTTTAGCTGTTTCTTTAATTTTTGTCAGCTGCTGATCATATTTAGTTGCAATTGGTGGGCATGCCTCTCAAAAGATCATCATTTTATGAGATGTTTATGGTTTTGCCTCAAAAGCTTGAATTTTTCTGCCTACGATTTGTAATCTTCAGATATATAAATAAGTGAATTAGTCACCAGATGATAGCAAAAATTACAGCTTTGTCACTAGTTCATGAAGTAAGTGATTTAAAGCTGAATTAGGTATCACAGATGGGATATTATAACTGATAAGAATTTTCATCATGGCTTTAGATTCTTCTCCCAGTATTACCATTCAGAGGTTCATTTAACTGTATTTTTCTGGACAATATCTTATTGTCCCTGGTTTGTGTGCCCCTCCATTGGGGTCATTGGTCCTTGTACAATGTCACATTCTAGTACCCTCTTACCCATCTTTCTGGTCAGTAATACCCACTTGAGAACAAATTTCTTCAACAGTTTTACTTGGGCAGCCTCTTATGGTATATTCATCAAGCATTCCTCAAACTAGTATTATCAGTCATTGTGGACAACTGTATCTTGATACATCTTAATTTTGGGGGGATATTTAATGTGGTGATATTTGTTTTCTAACCGCAAAAGGGACTGGATTTTATATCAAAATAGTTCACAATTTGTTATAAACTGTTTCACCTTCTAATTTTAAAAGCTCAGTTACATCACTGAATTATTATCCTAAGTCACTGTATCAATTTTGTTTTTATGTATTGTCATCTGTTTCATTTGTGACAATTATCATTTTGCCACCTAAGTATCCTAGGGAGTGATTTTTGAGATTTCTTCAGGTTTAACTGTCTGTTAGTGCTACAACATTATGTTTCCAATTTACCCTATGACCTTTTGTATTTGTCATCATCTTGCCATTCTGAAGAGACATCAAGTGTTGAGTAGGTAAAGCTTGGCCCTCATGCCCTAGTCCATATAGCTTAGAACTGGTTAGGCTGGTAAGAAACCACCCAGGAGTGAAACATCATGGAGAGAGAGATGTTAACCCTGTTTCTCTTTTGCACATTTGTCAAATCAGCATCTTCAAACATTAAGTGGGATCTGGTTTCTTTTTTGGTCTTTCCTATGGGTCTGTTATTTCCAGCTCCATGTAAAGCATCTTGGCAGGTTTTTTTTAGGATTGCTTGATAGTAAATACTTGGCATTTATCGTGGTTTCTTACGAATGAGCACTTTGAATCCTATCTTGCAACTGCAACTTTCATTTCCCCAGATCTGTGGGTAATACAAACTCCTAGGTAAAATAATATCACTGGCATGGAAGTTGTATATTTTAAAACATAGCTTGATTTCATCAGCTATGGATTTACCAACTCCTTTGCGTATATATACATTTGATAGCATATAAATTGCAAATTTCTCTTTGTATATTATTCTTATGACTGATTAAGTTAATTCCTGCAAATTTTCACAGAGTTCCTCATTACTCAATATGGAATCTAAGTTGATTAGTCTTCTATAGTTTCAATTCCTAGGTTGAAGATGAGTTTGCTGAATTTGCATGAAGATGCTCTGGACTGTAGAACTTTGGCTTCACTTATGTCATTTCCTCTGCTACTAATAACGAAGGATGCTTACTGGACTTTGTCTTCCACTTTGGGCTTGCTAGCCAGAAACGTCTAGTAAAACCTGTCTGGTGGTCAGGCCATTACTTCTATCACATCAAGCTGGAGATCACATTAGTTTTTTCCACCCAGTACTGAGCTGCTCTAATATAGTGATTTAAGGAATAATCCTAGTAGCATTTGATTATTTTGATGTACCAGCTCCTACATGAGGTCAGTGCCAACAATCTAGCCTCATTATCTGATCACTACAACTAGACTGCACATCCCATGTCTGTTATGGCACATAGGCCCTGGACTGGAAGCTGTATAGGCAGGGTTATAGGTTGAAACATATATAAAGGAGATCCCACCTGACTTGAAGTTGAACTTAGAATGGATAACCATTATGCATTTTACTATTCAGATATTTCACTTAAGGAGGCAAAGTTATTTTCTAATTGGCATTCTGTGGCACCAGATCATCCAGATATGTTTCTTTGGTAGTTTTCAGTTTCATAAAAATGTTTTTTTTTCCCAGTAGTACAAACTTAAACTTTTCCTGAAAATGTTACTGTTTAAGGTTTTCTTGTGTACCTTTATACACAATAAAGAGTTACATTTATTTTACGTTTATATATCTTTTGTTCACCAGGTTGGTCCCAGTAGGCAATTTACCTCTTGTCAGGGAAGACCTAAACTGGAACTTCTGCTACTTTTTCTGAGCATTAGGTACCACCAGATGATTGTCACTAGTCTTTGGAGAATTCCATGATGGAGAAAGAAAGGAGAAAGCAGGCAACTTGTTTTATAGCTATTGTAATATTGAACAATAGCAACATAATTATTTTTCTGAAACTGACCTTTTTTTTCATACTTTACCTCCATTATTATGAAGAAAAAAAAATCATATGAAAGAAGTCTGAAATAAGAAAAGTCACTTTTCTTTGCATTGCGTGTACACACATGCACAGACATACACACACATGTGTGTGTGTGTGTGTGTGTGTGTGTGTGTATGTATATATATATATATATATATATATATATATATATATATATATATATATATATATATATATATATGTGTGCCATGATATAAGTTAATGGATCAGACTGCCTGAGGGTGAAGAGATCAGGACCAGGTGTTAGATTTTTCAAAAGAATAATAGGTCATCCACATCACCATAAAGATGTTCGCTAAATCTTCTCAATTTTATTTTACTACTATAATATTTAAAGTGTTAGCTCTTTTGACATATAAAATAGCAGTTTTGGGAAAAATTATTTTTACAGATTAATTCTGTTTACAGGAATGAAAGAAGAATCACTTGATATTGGGTTACTGAAATATAGTGATTTAATATGTATTTGGTATTCAGTGCAGCTGTTAGTTCCATTTTGATGGTACAATCTGCCTATAAATTGTAACTTTGAATCTGGTTTTAAAGTTTACAGGGGATGATAGAATGGGTTTTGACATGTATTGGTTTACTTTATAACCCATAAATTGTCCATTTTTTTAGCCATGTAAAGAAAGGTCTGCATGGAAGTAGTAAGTTATCTTCGCAGATAAAAAATTAATGTAAATATTTTGGAAAACAACTTGAGACTTATGGCAATTATATGGCTGCTTTCTACAATCAGATTTAGTAGAGTTTCCATTTATATTATAAACAGTGTAGGAGATACATGGACTTTTTATCTGGCTCCATGTTGCTGTGGAAATTTGATTTACAGTTAACTGAGAATAAAGCCTAAACTTGGAAGAAAATGGTTTCATTATTTTAATAAAATGATCGGGGAATTATATTTGTATAAAACTTTATAAACAAAATTCCTAAAAATCAAGCTAGAAGTATCAGATGCAAAGAGTGCAGTGTCTTAACTCTGAACTGGCTTTTGTAATTTGATATGAAGGATTGAATTTTATAGATTTTGATGAACTTGACTGATAGTTTGACCTGGAACAAAATAATTTTGTAGAGAAGATACTAATGATCTAAGTGAGTAAGAATAAAATGATGTACTACTAGAGTAAGACTTTTATTATCTGTATTTAATAAAGTGTTGGATCAGTATTTTGTTATAGACTCATTTGTTTTTTCACATAAAAATTAAACTTTTTTTCTTGAATTTGATAGTCTGCAAATTTCCAGTTAAAACTGTGTAAAGACAAATCAGCTGCAGCAAGGGTGGGGTGGGGGATAATTGTTTTGAAAAAGGCTCTATAGAACTCTGCTGGAATAATATTAGGGCACTGTGGCTTATTATTTGGCATGGTGACTTATTATTTCATCTAGTGATTGCCTGTTCCATTTGGTCTAGTATAATTCAACTATATTGAATGATTAGAACTGAATAAAATTTAAGAGATCTTTGTAGTATAACATCATTTTTGATAATCTTGAAGATGCAGTTATTTGAAATATGAACAACATTGTTTTAGTATTTTTTTTTGTTATTGTCATAAAACCTAGTTGTTGACATTTGTAATTGCAGATGTTATGAAATTCTTTCTTTTCTGTGATTGATTTCTGATTTGCTAAATTACGACTTTTTACAGAAATATGCATTACAATATTTATATGATTTATTCAGTTGAGTTTTCTGTTCTGACTATATATAAACATAGCACATTACTTTTTAAATGCAGCCCATTTTGTAAATGTTTTTGCAAGTTTGCTTCTATCAGTTTATTGTATGCTGCTGATTCCCTTCCTACGGATTTACTATAACCATTTTTCATTTAATTGACACATTATTAAGTGAGCCTAAAACATCTAAATTTTAGGATGTCTCAACTCAAAACAGCAACACTTCTAAGGTCATAAAATACAGAAAACATGTCTTCTGAATGAGGAATAAGTGCCCACACACTACAAATGTGTGTATGTATGTATGTATATATATATATATATATATATATATATATATATATATATATATATAAATGTGTGTATATAGATATATATATATATATATACAAACACACACACACACACACACACACACACACACACACACACACGCAAACTTGGAGAAAATAGGGAAAAGTAAGGAAAGCATTTGAACTTTTCACACATTCCTGTCTCTAACAGTGATTAAACCAAGCTGGTGAACTTCCTGTTACGATGTTCTGAGCATTGATTAACTGGATGTTGACAGAGAACAAGTTGTTTTCCTTCTGTGATGATATAACTTAGTGCCATCTGTGCCAGGGAAAGTAGGGCAGTGCATGTATAATATATGCCAGCATAGCTAGTGGGAGTTTGTAAAGAATTTTATGTCATTTGACTGTCACACCGATTTGTACAGATGCTTGTGTTAAAATGTATTTGTAAAGTTGCTTGTGTTAAAAATGCATCAACAGTGGGCCCCAGCGGACAGAAAAGAGATACACATGTATGTCTGACAGTATTATTATAACTGCTTAAATGTTTATGTTTTAACAGAGAATTCTGGAAGGGAAGATGTTAATATCAGTCCAGCTAATTTTGAAAAATAGGTTGAAAATTAAATTAGTTGCTTAGGCTGTAAAGAATTTATCTTACAGGTCTGACTGTAGCCAGAGACAAAAATGTTTAGGAAAACCAGCACTAGGAATCTTAATGTATTGTCTTTAGGGGTGGATTAAATCCTACCCTGGAAGGGTGGAAGTTTTTGAAATTGTTTTATAGCATTCAGATGCTGCAACAGATCTTAGCAAAGCTCTGGGTCTGTATTTTACAACAGTCAGGTGACCAAATGTGATGTCACTCTGTAACCAGCCCCAGCTCTGAAACATTATTTTGAGATATTAGTGAGAGATATAATGGAACTCTTGCAGCAGCAGGTTGTTTCTTGGAACCTGACAGGAAATATCTTTCACAGATATCTCACATAACCACATACCTCATCTTGCCTTGCTGTAGTAAGCAACTCAACACTCATCATCTTGCCTAGCTGTAGTAAGTAACTTAACTAGGGAACAGTAATTCTTTAGTCAGTCAGGAAAGTATAGTCTAGGCAGAGGGGGCACAGCTAGTAAATCTGTGCCAGCCATTCCCAGGTGTGTGTTTCTGTGTGTGTGTGTGTGTGTGTGTGTGTGTGTGTGTGTGTGTGTGTGTGTGTGTGTGTGTGTGTGTGTGTGTGTGTGTGTGTGTGTGTGTGTGTGTGTGTGTGTGTGTGTGTGTGTGTGTGTGTGTGTGTGTGTGTGTGTGTGTGTGTGTGTGTGTGTGTGTGTGTGTGTGTGTGTGTGTGTGTGAATGTGTGTGTGTGTGTGTGGGGGGGTGTGAGTGTGTGAAAAATCAAATATCCAGGTGTGTGTGTCAGCAACTTGGAAGAGGGGCACAGAGCTCCAAACTGGTCAGTGTGGAGTCTTGTTTGCGGCCTGGAGAGAGAGAGAGGAGATAATCCAGCCCCAGGTCTGGAGTGTGCTCCCTGCATGCTCTTAAGGGAAAGTGTGCTTGGTGCAGAGAGCTGGATCTGAAAATAATGTGGTGTATCCATTTCTTTTCCTAGTCGTCATCCCTCACCATTGACAGTGGTGAGGATTGAGGCTCCTTGATTACTGGCCCGGAGTAGGGACTGTCACATATTGGTGGCAGCTGGGTGAGATATTAATTGAACTTCAGTAGCCTGTGGGCAGTTGTCACTGAAGGTGTGTGTACTCTCAGCAGCCACAAAGGAAACATACAGAGTTTCATTTTCACAACAGTTGTATTTATTTTTGTTAGTTTAGTTTAGTCAGGGAAAGCAGGCAAAGATGTCAGCGGAGAATTATGGCAAGCTGACAAAGAACCAGTTGGCCAAGGTGTGCAAAGCCAAAGGACTGGTGCATGCCAACCTGCTAAAGAGGAAATGATTTAACCTTAATCACACCTGCAGCACAGACCAGCAACCATGAAGACAAGTCTGGTGATGGGGATGTGCAGCCTTCAGAAACAGGGCAGTTCATCTTTTCCTCAAAAGACTTAAAAACCCATCTGGAGTTAAAGAGACTTGAATAGGGTGGCCAAATGTTTGGAATTAGAATTAGCAGAGAGACTGTGGCATTTAGAGACCAAAGAGAATGAGAGACTGCAGCATTTGGAGGTCAAAGAAAAGGAGAAACAGTGCCAACATGAGAGGGAGATGCTGACTCTTCGTCAGGGTCATGGAGGTAATAGGGAAAGGAATACCTGAACCCCAGAAGCAATAAAGGTCAGTAAATTTCTTCCACAGTTTACAGAGGATGATCATTTTGATAGTTTTATTCATATATTTGAAAGAGTATGTAAACATTATAATGCTGACCAAGAGTTCTGGGTGCAGTTCCTGACCCCCTTACTCCATGGTAAAGCTGTAACTGCTGTTTCTAAATTGTCTGATACTGATTGTTTAAACTATGATAAAGTTAAACAATGTTTATTGGAATGTTTTAAGTTAACACCTGAAGCTTACAAAAAAAAAGTTTAGCCAGGGTTCACCTTGACTGAGAAGGTGGAATAGGAAGGAAGCAAGCAGGTATGTATGTCTGAGGATATCCCTGCTGATGTCTTGATAGGGAATGATTTTGATTATGCAGTATCTTGGAGATAGGCATGTGGGTCTTGTAGCCTGTGGAGACCCAGACAGACCACACACCTGAAGTTAGGGCTGGTAATGTGGCTATTTCAGGGAGGGAGCCACAGCTGCTGGTTGGTACTGCTGTTCCCGTGGACAGGGTGACTGCAAGAACAGAGGTGAGTAGTAGTACCCAGGCTAACGGTGAGGCACTGCTGTCCGAAGATACCAGGCTTCCTCTGGAAAGGGAGCTGGGAAGGGTCACAAAGGTAGAGTTGAGACAGGCTCAGCTTTCAGACCATGCCTTACAAAGCATGAGGGAGGTAGCTAAGAAGCCACCTGATTCTCAAGGAAAAGGGGAGTCTGTATACTGGAGCAAAGGGTTACTGTACAGAGAGTGGACCCCTGAGGGAAGCCTAGAGAGTGAGGTAATACAGCAGTTTTTAGTACCCAGAGCCTACCATCTGGCACTTCTAGCCATAGCCCATGACATTCCTTTTGCAGGTCATATCGACATAAAGCGTACAAAAATACATATTATGCAGAACTTTTATTGTCCTGGGATTTTCAGGGATGTGATAGGGTACTGCAGGACCTGTGAGCAGTGCCAAAAAGTAGGCAAGGCAGGAGGCAAGGTCAAAGCTCCTTTGATGCCTTTGCCTGTGACTGAGGAGTCATTTCAGTGCATAGCTATGGATATTATGGTGTCTCTGAGTACCCCAAGTTCCACAGGGAAAAAGTATATTCTAGTTGCAGGCCAAATAATATCAAAAGGGGCAAATATTTTGCGTTATTTAACAAATACATGGTAAATATATGCTATATATATATAAGAACTTCACATGTAAAAGGAAGGCTTTTTAAAATGAACCAAAAAAAAAATCTAAAGGAGTATCCTAGGTATACACTAATGAAAAATAAAATGGCTATACATTTTAATATTAAATAAACAAATACAATCACTATTCAAATAATTTCTGCAGCAGAAAGTAGAAATCCAGTCTTAAATTCTGAAATATTTAGTAAGCAACATTTCCTTGTCACTGAACTTTCTTGAAACTAAATCGAGACACCCACATTCTTCTAAAGGTCTTGAAATGAGTAATCCCCTCTCCCCTAGAACTCATCATGAAAAGTTTTAGAATAGTTTTTGGAGCGCTCTCTCTCTCTCTCTCTATATATATATATATGTAATTACACATTTTATATAAATATATATATATATATATATATATATATATGTGTGTGTGTGTGTGTGTGTGTGTGTGTGTGTCTGTGTGTGTAATTTTATTATCTTTAAATTTGAACAAAATATACAAGGGAAAAATCTAATACTGATAGTGTAAATGATTTACTAGTCTGTACACCCAGCAGTAACCCTAAATATACTTTTTTCTATGTGAAATGGTTTTGTTGCTTTGTTTTAGAAGTAAAAGTAACCTGTTTTAATTTGTATTCTTTACCCGAAAGAAAAAGAAGTCATATCTGCAAATGATATTTGATTCTCATCTGTTGCAGCAAACTGACCAGTATAAAAAAAATCTTAAATTAAAATATGTATTACCCTTGAAAGACAGATACTTCAATTTTTACTCCGGAAAATACTTAATGCATTAAAAACTGACATAATTAATGTCATTATCAATAACTTCACAGCACTTTTTTATTTCAATTTGGGTTTTAATGTCAACTTTCACCATCTTTGTTGATTCAGAGCCACTCTACTACCTTCTTTGGTAGACGTGCCTGACTGCTCTGGGTCTTCTTTCATGCAGTCCATTCATCTCTTGGCAAGATGTCCTTGTCCCCTCTTGCCAGTAGCATAGCTAGGGCTGGGTAAGAGAAGCAACTCCCCCAGGTGCAAAGTTTTGTGGGGCGCAATCAACTGATCCTGATCTCTAGTGCAATACTGGCTTTTGAAAACTGTTATTGCATTTGTGGTCAAACCTGAGCACTGTAGTGCTGTATGTGTGGTCTAAGCTATAGCAAGCAGCTTGTTACAGTTTAAAAGTAAAAAAAAAAACAAACAAAAAAAACATTTTTAGCTAAAACCTGAGTGCTGTGAGGTGCACCATGTAGGCAGGGTATAAAGTATAGCAACTGTCCTCATTTATTTGTCAGTCCTATAGTGTACATCCTACTATGCATCTCAGGCACTTCATTTCCATCACCTTAACCTTCCTCAACTGCTTTGCCTTCACTGCCCTAGTTTCTGTACCATGCAGAAGTACCAGTCACACCACTACTTTCTACATATTACTTTTCAGATTCTTTGGCATTCTTCTGTCACTAACATTATGTGGTAGTTGGCTGCAGCATTTCTTATTCTAGCTTTGACCTCCTCATTCAGGTTTCCATCTTCTTCAACCACATTTCCAAGATAAACTGAAGCTGATAATACATTCTACTATTTTTCCTTCTATGTCAGTTTTCAATTTCTTCTGATTTTTCCTATTTCCTGTCATAATCAATGTCTTCTTTCATGTAACATGTTTTCAGTTTTGCATTCTAGTCTCATATCATGTGCTGAAATTCCCATTCAGAGTTTGTCTGTCTGTAGCACAATATAAATCCAATGTAATGTCAAAGAGAGAATGTAGTTTATCTAGGGTAGCTTAATTGCAAAATGGCTTTTTAATCTAGGGGTATACTGCTTTTGAGAGAGGGAAATAGGAAATCAAATATAAGTTGACATAGTGCTCTGCCTTAAATTTTTGGTTCATATAAATATTTTTTCTAAATGTAATATCAAACTAAAACAAAGAGTGAAAAGGTCACACAGAAAACCAATCAGTAAAAACTAAATGAAAACTCCAGCCAAGCTAGAATTTCCACTGAGTGACCTCTCAAACCTCTTGTATCAAAGGTACATGGGATGTATGCAAATGACCCTTATGAACATCAGGTGTTTCAGCTATATGGCGATTTTGAATGCCCATGACATTTCTTTTTAAGTTGTTTCAGTGGGCAATTTCAAGCCAATAAAGCTTGATTTCACCAACACCATAATGGCAATGGACATGGGTATAACAGCCCTGTGTTTCTTATGCTTAATCAAACACTCTTCTTGTGCTGTGCTGCTGATGATGTCAGACCATTGAAATTACTTAAAAACAAATCTAATATCAAGGACAAACCTTGAAACATTTACATTAATACAAAGTCCAATAAATAGGTTTAGTTGTAACAAAGCAGTTCAGCAAACAGAAAGTAAAAAAAAATATTGGGGATCTCTGTAAAAAGTATAATTTCAATAAATCAAAATATAATCTGAAGTTGCATGTCACTGAATGCCAGCAATCTATCACTATTAAGGGTTGCACAATTTATGACTTATTCCTTAATCAGTAATAAGATGGCCCATGCCACCCTCAACCTTTCTACCTTCTTTAAACATGAAATACAAAAAAATCATTGTAGAAAGTAAGAAGAGAGGAAGAAGATATGCAAGGTTAGAGTATAAGTTAATTATTAGATTTTTAGATAAACTTCTCCAAACTATTTGCTTCATTTTACATCTAATTTTCAAAGAAAAAAACATTACAAATCACTAAGATAAGGAATATCATCTTAATTTACTTGCCAATGCCTTTAAATAATTTAAGTTTCTCTGAGATAAAGTACAAAAATACATGATAAAGATAGGCTTAGGTCTAATTATTCCCTTATGAATTTTATGTTTTCTAAAAGATTAAGCTTTTGTCTTGGTTGATTTAAGCATTTTAAACAATGTTCTATATTAATCACAGATGAGTATTCCTCCCTGTACTAAGCTGGTTCCTAACAGAAGCATGTCTGAAATTTAAACCTATTCCACAACAATGAATTTGTAAGAAGAGATGCCTGATTTTCAAGTTAACTGCACATTTTGTTAAAAGTATTTTAAAAAGAAAGTAATCTGACTATATCAGTATTGACAGCAATACATCTTTTAAACAGCTTTTCTTTTAGGATATGTTACACAGTATTCTATGTGAAAAGGAAGGAGGAATTGAGCGCAAGAGAGATTAACATATTAATGTGTTCAATTTTTAAGACATTTAACTTTCCATCTGTTTTTATAAGAGAGGCTGATAGGCAATCAGGTTCCACTGTGGGCAATTATTAGTTTAGATGGAAAAAATGACTTACTTTCTTTGCCCTTAATAAATTTGTAATACTGGCATACTTCTTTCTTATTGTATAACCTCCCTTGGCAACTCAAGAACCATCCTATTATGCTGACCTGAAAACTGAAAAAAATTACAGTATGCTGACCAGAATGTCTATCTATCCACCCAAGTAATAGACTTTGATGTTACCATCCTGACATTTGAAAAGATGGTACATCTGTACTGTAACATGATTCTTTGGACCAGGTCTATATGTCAAGCCATCCTTGGTGAATATGTTCAACAATAAGACTACTACTTGCTTGATTATGTATGTGTGTGTGTGTTTATGTTTGCTAATCATGTAGGTGAACTGCTTCACAGACCATTTTCAGTCCCATGCCAAGCCAAAAGGCAATCACAGTAACATCATCATCAATAAAGGAGTTCAGCACAAAATGCCTAGTAAAATAAAGTACGCAAACAAAGATGGTAAACTTTCTGTAGTTTTGTTAAAATATGCATTAGTAGGAAAAAGAGAGAGCAGACACTACAGAGAATGAATATACACAGTTTTGTTTAGATAGCTGAACATCAAACAGTTAAACAACATACTTTCAAAACTTTATTTTGGTAATATATTGCCTGGTTGATGAAATGTTTCACCTATGAGTCCCTGAAGTTAAACTCAACAAAAACTCAACTTATCAGTTAAACTAGTCAGGATTCCACCATAAAATAAAATCTGAATTAACTGTTTTTGCATGGTGTGATCCCTCCGCACCCCCTAAACTTCATACATCAACTCCACATTTACACAAACCTGAAGAAGAGAGAAATCTCCTAAAACACAAACAGTGTATTCCTATAGAAAACTGAGAGTTTAACACTGAGTATTTGATTTTTGCAAGTGGTGTTCTTATGGAGATGGGACTTAGGAAAGTGTAGGGAAGTCTGCTACAGTCGAGATAGCAAGGCTGAGGTATCAACCATGGTCATTTGTTAGATTTCATTAGGGAGTCTATGTTGGAGTCAGAAATTATGGCAATCAGTACATTTCTTTTTGTTTTGTGGGGGATACTGTTGCAGCTATCAGGAGATATCTTTAAAAATCCTTTTTCGGTTGTAGTAAAAGGGTAAACACCATGTGTTGCAAGCAAGGTGTTGTTCTTTAGTTAATCTTTAGAAGTTAATACTCATAATAGATCATTTTAAAGAGCATGGAGTTTAATAGGTAGGTGGCTCTGGAAGTGATGGGGAGCCAACTGGTTTCAGATATGATTGGGCAATGATGTTCACAATTTTGTGATAAGTGGATCAATCATAAACATTTTCTTTGATTTGCCATAGAGCTGTGTTCTATTGTGAATTTATGATGATTGTTGGGCAGATATATCCAATCCTAGGAATGAATATTTTAACAGACTTTTAACTGAGACAGACCTTATCCACTGTTTGCCCTGCATGTCACTGAAATGTAAGGTTTTGTTCAAGATGTATTCCTACGTAATTGTTTAGAGAAAACTGGCAAAGGAACCAGGGTACTGGGAGAAAATAACTAGAGATAGAAAGATAATAGAATGGAAAGAGGCCTAGAAGACTAGAAACTGCTTTCCCTATCAGGGATTGATATCTGAGTATAGGCAAAGAGAAAGGGATACAGGAATCCTAAGTCAAAGACCTGCTCTGATAAGAGTTTTAGTTGAATCTAGAACAGAAGATGTTGTTAAAAATGGATAATTAGTAAGGCTTATAAATATTGCACAATAACTATAGTATTCAATCAGTTGAGGTTAGAAAAGATTGGGAAGAGAGACTGGGTAAGCACTTTACAAGGTAAGAATGAGAGGACATATGTATGGCTTTCAAGTATGCAACAAAGTTTAGACGATTTAGGATTTTTGCTTGAAGGTGTTTGCATGGGTATACTCCAAAGATTTTTTTCTACAGGTAGATTGCAAACATTGGAGGTTTGATAAGGAAGAAGGAGGAAACTGGAAACATATATTTTGGGAGTGTAGTGAGTTGGCATACTTTAAAAATTCCCTACAGAGTACTTTGTCAGAAATATTTGGTGAACAAATGGGTGTAACTAAGGAAATTATTCTTTTGAGCTGGGACACAAGATCTGAATTACCTAGACATAGTAAGGCCTTGTTAAGTTTAATTCTGATGGTTGTCAAAAAAGCAATTACTAGAAAATGGAAATAAAAGTCTAAACCAACTACATTTGAAGTACTCAACACTGTAACAGAGATAAAAGAACTGGAAGTGGGACCTTTAGAAAAGGTTAGGAGCAAATTATACAAATAAATACATGGAAATTATAGAAACAGTGCATGCAGAATAATGTTCTAGAGGAGAACTGAAGTTTAAGGGAAGGCAGGAATTGAGCAATTTATGTAATGCTGGATTTATGATAGTTACACAAAAGAGCATATGTGATATATAGTGTATGTAAATGGGAATGTGTTAATATGGTTTGTTTTATATACATTTATCTTTGTTTATGTCTTAAGTGATAATTCAGTAATGGTGTTTCAAAAATGATATGTGCTTTTAAGTATAATTGGTTAATAACGTTCTTTATATTCCAGAGATTATGACTTTATCTGTTCTTTCTTTTGGAGTAACTGTGTTTAAAGTTGTTTACTTTATATTCCAGTCAATCAATTTTGTCAGCATCTGCTTTTGAAGAGAAAGAAAGAATGAGAGACAGAATGAAGCTGGTTGGTCCAAATATTCTTTTCTGGTATCTTTCAGTAATCATATAGCTGTTACTGCTGTCCATAGTGAAGCCACATGGATAAATATGCTGTGTAACTGTTTCTGATATATCAGCAAAACTTAAAGCTGGAGGCTGAAATAACAAAATGAAGCCAGTTCATGCTCCCATATTTTAATGTAAAAGCAATACCTGGTGAAGTTGAAATAGCAGGCACCTTAAATGTTTCCGGGTTATCTTTGGTAGTTTACTTGATGTGGCTCTGAGGAGGTGGTGGCTTCTGCAGTGAAAGACAGGTAGTTGTGCACATAAAAAACCCAGTTCTTCAATTGGTTAAAGCAAAAGCAGTTTTTTTTTTGGGATTATAGCTGAAAGAAACACCCCATTCTGCACTAACTTTATGGTGAAAGGGGAAAAAAAGAAATGTTGTCAGTGGTTTAAAGTTTGAAGAACATTAACTCATGAGACTTCATGACACCTCATGTACTTGTCATCTATGGTTAGAATAATATATACATTGTGTGTGTAATGTTTGAATTATGTTTGATTACAGGTTGGCATCAAAGGGACAGATGTCCATATTTATCATATTGTCTTGTTATTATCTGAAAACACCTGCATTAAGCACTTCATACCTGCTTAGACCTTGCCACAGTGATAAATACATCTGTAGCTTCATGTCTAGATTATTTTGTTGTGCTTTATCTCAGCCTTATGGATGTTGACCTTGTTGAGCTCCTCTGCTTGCAGTGAGTGCAGAACTCTAAAGCCAGGGCATTGACTGGTAATTCTTATACCCCTCACAGTACCCTCTGCTGCATGGTATGCATAACTGGTTGAGAGTGACAGAGAGGTCAGGTTTTAAAATCTTGTCTTTAAATTCTGTTGCCAAATGTTGTCTAGGTCATGCTTATTTGCAAGAGCTTTTGTTGCATTATATTCTTTCTAGAAATCTCACATCATCATATGAAGGGCTGTTAGTCTTCCTTAGGGCTAAGTTTGAAACCTTGAAAAGGCATTCATGTGTGACCTGGCACCAGTCCTATGAAACTGGATACCTTCACTGTTTTTGTCTACATTAGAGAGCAAAGCTTCAATCCACAGGTCTTGTATAGGTTCATAGGCTCTTTGCTTTGTAGGTACTTACTAGTCTATTTCTCTTTGAAGATCTTAAAATGGCCTAGTTTTACATTCCTACAGTAGTCCTTTTAGCACTTATACTTTGCATATAAATAATCCAGAGATGGGCCAGTCAAGGATATGTTTGGACATTTATGTTTCCCTATCCACGACAGACAAGGGTGCTAAACTGGGAGTGAATTTGCAATTACACATCCACTTATCCAAATTACTTTTGAATAGAGTAAGAGAAGTACTTTGCTTTATGTGGAGTGGAGGATGGCTCCATACAAGTGGTATTCTCTGTGATACATATCTGCCCTTCCAACATGTCCTATTTATTTTGCAAAAGATAATGAGATACATTGATTGGGTGTTTCTGATACCACTGAACTTGATAATGTTTAAAAGGTCTGACAGAAAAGGGTCTGATGAAGCTCTAAATGCAAGGCAGATGTCACCTCTCAAGAGCGTGCATGATACTGAGATGAAGGACAAGACTTTGAAATAGTCTGCCTAGTTTTTACAATGCAGATCTTTGAGTAAGTATTACCTTTTTCAGGAGAGTTTACTTAAGTCCTAATAGAAAACCATACAAGTGATCAGCTTGTTTTATTGTTAATTTTAATTTTTTTTTTTGCCACACTTTTTCTTTTAACTTTGCCTAGTTTGTTTGCTTTGTGTTTTTATTCTTTAATGTTAGGTTTAAGCATCTTAATAAATTTAAGAATCAAATACCTAACATCTGGAGGCTCCATCTGATGGAATTTAGCACATTTTTTGTCCAGGTTAATCTAAGCCAATCCCATCTCACAGAATTTATACAAAGACAGGGTAACACAAGTCATTATAAATTTTGAGACTTAATCTTTAGCTGGGTTTCAGGCCCTAGTGCTGTCCATACCAAGCATGTGTACACATACACTGGTTCTGAAGGCAGTAATCAGATGAACACTGCCTTAATTTGAGTCAGTACAGCACACATTGGCCATATCAGTGCCAGTTCCTCTAGCATGATCCTACACAGTGTCATTTGTCTGACATCAGCCTACATTATGATATCATCCTACCTGAGATTAGTTTACCCAAGCTTAGTCTAAATGTCTATCAGTCCCTACACAAGCCTGAAATATACTTCATTGAATTTCATAACACTGAGTCCAAGAATGGGTTGTATGTCAGCCAGATTAAAACTGATGGCAAACAGAGTACTGCTTTGGGGAATCTGGAGATGGATGAAAGGTCAGTTTTGAATGAACTGAAAGTACATTGAAGATCTGAAAGTAAGAAGGAATTTCCAGTCTTTTGGGTACATATGTCTCAGTGACAAAAGGAAGCACATACAATGGCAAGGCATGCACATGACAAGTTGAACTATATGTTAATGGTTGTTGGACTTTCCCATTTAAATATTATATTTAAGGTGATATTATCTAATAATATTTTATTGTTTCTAAGATAATTACATTTACATACAGGAAAAATCCTTATAGTTTTATTAACTAGAAATTGGTTTAATCAAATATTATTAGTTTTCTGCACAGCCTATGTTTTGTGTAACTTAGCAGTAAGTGTACACTGATGTATGCAAATTCATCATTAGACTAGCACTCAGTGACTAAGTTGTTACAATATTAAGATTTCAGATAGTTGAATGAGCTGTTGAACTAAATGTGAATGAACAGTCTTTGGATATTCCATGCAAATGTCTTGTTTACAGTGATGATTTCTAATAATGTTCTATCCCTTCTTAAGTAAACTGGATCTGTATAAATGAAAACTCCTTACAATTATTGAATGAAAAATGGTTGAGTTAAATGTTATTAGTTTCTGCAGGGCTTATTTTGGTGTACATTAAAGGTACATGTAATAATTTAACATTCAAAATTATTATTAAACTAGTACTCCCCTGCTAAGTTATTATGATACAAAAATTCCAGATGGTTGATATGAAGGCGAGTGGGGAGGGGTAGACTTCCCTCTAGAATCAAATTTAGAACTTCAGGTACTTGCTTTGTCAAGATATTAAGAATTTGTTTACTTATGATGACTAGTATATTATCATACATAACAAACAGTTTCCTTGTTTTATCAAGAAGTTAACTTCTGTAATTGTATATTTCCAGTTGAGAAGGGGAGAGACTTGGGAAACTGTCAGAGACTTCTAGAGTTCCTTTATGGATAACTTTGCAGATAAGAGTTTATCTACCAAGCTGAGTAAATTAGAGTTTTTTAAATAGCTATCTGGATTGTCTTGTGTTAACATTTAGCATCACACTGAGTCCACATGTTTGTATGTCAATAGTTATGAGTGTATGATATTTAATATTAATTATTTTCTTGGGGTCAGGAGAAGTACTTTAATGCAAACTTCAGTGGCAAAGAAATATTTTTAGATGAAGATTTTCCTTTTCTGAAGTGATATTTGAAGATTGCTGCAACAAAATTGTTGTAGCAGAATTTTTATAAATATGTGGGATGAGTTTTGTTATACAGATTATAAAGGTGTGGGATGACTTTTGTTATGTGCATTGCAAATGGAGCTGACAAAACCAGCTAAGAATAATGCAGTAATGTGTTATTTGAGAAATTTTGAACCTTGAGTGGGTATTGTACTAGAGATCCATTTTGATGAACAACAGCATGTTATTTTGTTATAAAAATATTTGTCATGGGGTAGCTATGTTCTGTCATGGTGCAAGATGGATAAGGATGATGGTGTTGGTTTGCAAACAGTGCCTTTTGATATTATGAAACAGTATTAGTCTAACAGGGATATTTTGTAGAACTGGAGGGTTATTGGTGTGTAATGTTTACTTATCCCCCCACTCCACGTTTTTAACAGAAACATTTTTTTTGATTAATGTGGAGAATGATGAAGGAAATTATTGCTTTTCAAGAAAGCTGACCTTTATACTTAGGAGACTAAACCAGAATCCCATAATTTGAGAGAGTTGCAAGTACTTATGTGATGGGATGGGCCTAACTGCTGTCTCTGATATGACAGTGTATATATTTTATTGTAGTAGGTAGAAATTCAGATCCTGGATGCATAGAATATACAGAACTACAGATCTTATTTATTTAGCACAATTCTAGGAAATGAATCCATAGTAATTTCTGACCACACAGCAATGGAATGTTCATTGCATTCAGCAGAACCTTATTGTCTGGAAAGATGGTGGTATTTTCTAGCATGTGATTCTAGTCAGGATGTATTTTTTGACTGGTATAAAAAGATCATAAAAAATAATATTGTTGAAATGGACTGGAACTAGCAGAATTTGTTGACCAAATAGGATCCCCTTAAGAGGAAAGTGAAACCAAAGGTAGAGGATTGCCAGAACAAGATAATGAAAAAGGACAAGAGGATTTCAGGAATTAAAAAATATATATATATTTTCGTAGACTTGCAAAAAAAATAGTTTTTGATAGTAATTTGACAGTATGAGAGGAAGAAGACAGGGTGAAATAGGAGACTGAAAGTTTTTTAGACAAGAAATATGAGTTCAGGTGGCATTCATTTAAATATGGTACATGAGCAAACCAACACCACAAACTGTTGAAAGGACAGATATGCAGGACAAAGGCACCTCAAACACCCAGCAATCTTCAGCTGTTCAGCTCTTTAATAAAAAAAAACCAAAGTACCATGATGTAATGTAAGCGCTTTTGTCTGTTCAAATGACCAGACTCTTCAGACAAAAAAACAACAAAAACAGCAGCTTTCTTTAGCTTAAATACACTTACCTCCACTCTCTAAATTGCTTAGCTCGAGACCCATGATGTAATGTAAAGCTTTTGTCTTGGTAATGACCAAGACTTCTTACAAAAAAAAAAGCAGGTACAAACTAGCTTTTCTGCTAAAATACACTTACCTCCACTCCCTAATTGCTTAGCTCGAGTTCAATTATTCAATACAAAATTAATTAAGCATACAAATAAATCTTAAACTTGCAAAGCTGCATTAAAAAACATTCCTTTAAAACAGCTATTTCATCACTAGTATTGGAAACAACCACTACATCTACTGACATAAATAAGCAATATAAAAACAGTTTACCATAAAATACATATAATATGTAATATATAATATGTTTGAATACTTAAAATTCAAAAACCAGCACTATACAATTCTACATTCACTGTAGATTTTACCACTTCAAACTATAAAATTATATGTGAAATTTACTCAGCCATAGTTGTAAGACTAATACGTACACCAAAATTAAAACATATACCATGAAACAGAACACATTGTCTACCTGTAGAAATGTATTATCTATTTAAACTTTTCAATTTCAGTAAGCATTGTATAGAGCAACCATCATTAATACCAGTGAAATTGTTTTAACAAACAATTATTTTGTGTTTGATGACCAGTTATATTTACAAAACATCAGGGTGGCAATGAGGTCCCCATGTGAGGCCAGCTTTGCCAACTCAGTGATGGCTCTTTGGGAAAGAAATTACATCCTTTCACAAAGTCATTTAACAGACAAAATTTCCTTTACAAATGTTTCCTAGATGATATCCTTATTTTATACAAAGGGAGGTTGGATGAAGCGGAAAGGTTTGTGGAATATTTAAATCAAACTACCACATTTTTAAGGTTTACACATACTTTCAGCACAGAAGTTATAGCATATTTGGACATTGAAGTTTTCAAAGATTTAACCCAGGAAAGATTAGCAGCCAGGATTCACAGGAAAGACACATTTTCAAATACTTATTTACACTTCAGTAGTTCCCATCCTTTCCACCAGAAGAAGTCTGTAATTAAAGGACAGTTAGTCTGAGTGGAGAGAATGGTAATTATTGATAGTGAATTTACAGTAGAATGCAATAAGATAGCTGAAATGTTCCTTGCTTGAGGTTACCCAGGGGATCTTATCAACGAAATGATGGATGAAGTGTTGTATAAAACACGTAATGGATTTTATACACCACTATTGCAAGATACTTTGTCATCAGGTAACAAGATTAACAGTATTCAAAAAGCCAATAGGTCACCTTTGTCATTTATTTTTAACATATAGTCCTGAATGTGGTCATATTATTTCAATTATAAAGAAGAACTGGAACTTGTTAAGTAACAACTTGGAATTATGTACCTTGTTGGGCCCACATCCCTCTTTCATTTTTAAGAGAGGCATGAACTTGAAAAACTTTATAGAAATGAAACAACATAATGTTATTAAGAATCCTGGAATGAGTAAATGTGAATCTTGCAACTTTTGTAAGCATATGAGTATAGGGTATTCATTTAATATTAGAGATAACAATTATAAGACCTTGTTAGGTAAGTACAATTGTAATACAAGTTATGTAGTATACCTCGCCCAATGCAACCTATGTCTCGCATTCTACGTTGGAAAAACTGATAGTAGACTGCGGGAGCGAGTGTAGGAGCATCTTTACTGTATTAGGAAAGGCAAGGCAGAATATGCATTAGCTGCTCACATTAAAATTAACTTCACACATAGTTTTATGTTTAGAGTGATAGACCATGTAGCTGGAGACATAAGGGGTGGACCGAGATCTCTAATATTAGAAAAAAGAGAATTAATGTGGCAGATTTGCTTAGATGCTTGCCATTTCCCTGGTATTAATGATGGTTGCTCTATACAATGCTTACTGAAATTGAAAAGTGTAAATAGATAATACATTTCTACAGGTAATTTTGCTATGGTATTCCTGCCATGACAATATGTTCTGTTTCATGGTATATGTTTTAATTTTGGTTTTCATATTAGTCTTACAACTATGGCTGAGTAAATTTCACATATAATTTTATAGTCTGAAGTGGTTACATCTACAGTGAATGTAGTGCTGGTTTTTGAATTTTAAGTATTCAAACATATTATATATTACATATTATATGTATGTTACAATTTTCCTTTTTTTATGGTAAACTGTTTTTATATTGCTTATTTATGGCAGTAGATGTAGTGGTTGTTTCAAATACTAGTGATGAAATAGCTGTTTTAAAGAAATGTTTTTTAATGCAGCTTTGCAAGTTTAAGATTTATTTGTATGTGTAATTGAGTTTGTGTTGAATAATTGAGCTAAGCAATTAGGGGGTGGAGGGAAGTGTATTTTAGCAGAAAAGCTAGTTTGTACCTGCTGTTTTTTTGTCTGAAGAAGTCTGGTCATTGAACCAGACAAAAAGCGCTTTACATTACATCATGGTACTGTGGTTTGTTACTTTTCTTTTTCTTTTTATTAAAGAGCTGAACAGCTGAAGATTGCTGGGTGTTTGAGGTGCCTTTGTCCTGCATATTTGTCCATTCATTTAAATATGCCTGATTATGAGAAAGGCCTAGTGGTCAGAGTAAGACAAGCAAGATGACAGAATTGGAGTGAGTTTAAAAATGAAATTTTAATAGAGGTCTGCTGACAATTACACAAAGTGTACCTTTTCAAGGGCAACGTGGGAGCCCTATCAGGATAAATTAATTGCTCAAAGTCACACAGTGGGCAAGTGGAAGTGGAAAGAATCAAATTCAGTACTTTTGACTACAGAAAGCAGTTCAGTAACAGCTAAAAGTATTAATTCTCTGTACTAACTGCTTGACACTTCTAATTCACTTAAAAATTCATAGAGCAACAAATGTTGCACTGACCTGCATTTTCTGAACAATAAGAGCTATGAAACTCTAATTTACTTATTTATTTGCTTTTGATTTCCCTGAATGTTTGACTTGGCAAAGCCCCTTTTCAGCGAAGGTCTAGGGGAAAAATCTACACATTACATATTTTTCACAGGCAATTAGCAAGAGCTGATAATATAAACTGAGCTATGTATAGTTTACTGGTTGATCACCATATTAAGTACACTATGCACTATTACAGCATGCTTAAGTCAGACAAATCCAAAGAACATTTAACATTGTTTTACAGTCATATTGAAATTTTAGTACATAGACTGCAGATGAGGCACATACTTATTTTATCCAAACAGTTATTAACTTGAGACATGTAACTGGATAATAGTATGAGGATTTTTGTGATACTTGATATGGTTGCATAAGAAGAGTGCTTAGTAATGGTGCTGGTACAAGGATAGGAATATTGATATGTATAACTTCACTGGGATTTTAAACTATAGATGGGAAATAGAATAAGAAGGGGTATTAGTAATGGGTTAAGCCACGGTGGTGCAGCGGATGCGTTATTGCCACACAGCAAGAAGTTCTCCCATTCGATTCTCAGCTGGAGCGCCTTCTGTGTGGAGTCTGCATGTCCTCCCCACGGTCAAGTGGCGTTTGAAAGACATGCGTAGAATGAGCGTGCCTTTGTTGAAGGTTGGGCGTCGAGCTGGCACCATGGCACCATAAAAATATCTACTGCCAATCATTAGCGGACCGGAGTTCCGCTGTGGCGACCCCTAACTGGGTAAAGCTGAAAGAACAACAACATTAGTAATGGTGTGTTACAATGCAGGACCATTTTGTTGACAGGTTAGGTGTTCAAGGAGGTTTTAAATAGTACATGAGATTAGATATTTTTGATGGTTGTTGAGAAAGATATCCACATTTTACTGAGTACAGGCAGTCACCATTATGATTTTTAGATTTTTAATTAAGCATTAAGTGCTGATTCAGTGAATGCAGTTCTCAGTGGGGTGAGTAATCTGCGCTCAGGTATTTATATCCTGTAGTTTTGTTTATTGTACTAAATCAGTTCTAGTATTTTCAACAGATAATATCTTTAAGTCTCAGTAGTTTGATTGCTGGGTTGATGGTGAAAATGTCATTAGCTTAGTTTTCTTTGGATTTAGGAGCAGTTTAGATTGCTGTAGGCAGTTTTCAGTGTTTGTAAAGGAATGCTGTAGGTCATCTTGGAGCTGTTTGACTGAAGAGGTTGTACATATTAGTACTAAATCGTCTGCATATTGTATTATGTTTGCTTGGAGAGGAGTTTTATTTATAAATATAATAAAGATTTATAGTCCTAATATTGAACCTTATGGCATACCTAATGTTGTTTCCTGAGGAGATAACTGCTTATCTACCCAGGGTACACAATGTGTTTGGTGGCAAATGGCTGATATTATTGACTAAATGTAATCCTCTGTGACTTAACAGAAACTTAAGAATTTATTGAGGGTCTAGGCAAAAATATAAAGCAAAAATCAGAGATGTTCTGCAAAATCAAAGACAGTTGAGAGTTATAACTATGCCCTCTGCACACATACACACACACACACACACACACACACACACACACACACACACACACACACACACACACACACACACACACACACACACACACACACACACATTCTGCATATACTTAACCACATACACAGGGCAATTTATTTTATAATACATAGTAACATATATATTTTTAAAAGATCGCACTACTACTGGATGGCAGGCCTGTCATTCTACTGGTCCATTTTAACAGCAACATGCTCCAGGAAGTTTCTCTCTCTCTCTCGCTCTCTCATATTGGCTCTATATTCAAACTAATGGAAGAGAAGAACTTGAAGAGAGCCATATCATCTCAAATCAAAGCAGAGGAGAGCACTCAGATTTAGAAGTTAAAATCAAGATGCTCAGCCAAATGCAGAGTTGTAAGAGATATGCAAGCCAGTGAAAAAGAAATTGGAGTATTGTCACATCAAATCAGAACAGCCCAGTAGAAGTAAATTTAGAAGTTAAAATCAGAGTGCTGTACCAAATGTGAAGCAGTTGACAGGTAAGAGTACATTAAATACCACACATCAGCTGAAAGTGGTTGTCTGAAATCGGGGGTGGGGTTGCAAGAGAGCTCTTGATGAGCAAAACTGAAGATAAATTGAGGTGTTGTCCACAACAGCTGAACTTAAACATTTAGACAAGTGGCTACATACTACAGTAAACAACATTTTTGCAAGTTTCACTTCTTTAACTTCTGTTACTGTAAGGATCTTTGTAATACTAAATTCTGTTTGGTTGGTGAGCTCCAAAGACCCATAAGTTAATATACTTGTTATGACACCTGTTGAATCTTTTTACACATAGCAGGATAACCTTACACCACCAGGGATTGATTTACCAGTACTTTAACTTAACTTCTAGTCATATGCTTTACTTAAGTCAGCTTTTTCCACATAGTGGTTCACTTAACTTGTGCTATCTATTTACTTGTCAGTGTATTTTTCATACAGGACCCTGCAACTCAACCTCAGAATTTCTAAATTCTTTAGTTGGACTTTGTACTATTTTTTTATATAATACAGATAGTGATGTTCAATAATTAACTCACTTCTGCTTTCAAGCATTCGTGTCATCTAGCTAAACATACACAGAATGCATATTTATTGCCGTTTTCAGACTAACCCAGCACCAACTAATCTCTTTGTACTAAGTTTTCACTTTTATTAACAGCAAGTTAATTATCTAACCCCATTAATTAATTGATTGATTGATTAATTAATTAAGTTCATTAATTTGACTATTGTTAATAAAATAAAAATGACAGCATGTCTTTGAGCTCACTTATTGTGGTGTTACTGTTCAGGCTATTATGAAAATCCATTTAATCTTACCACTAACTCTAAAACAGTCTATTCCAGAAGTTAACCATTGCATAGCTGGAAGTGCGGTTTCATTTAGCTACTGTATATTAAGTCTCTATTAAGTCTGCAGTTCAGTAAAGGCTGAGGAAGGCTCTCTCCATTTAACAAAGTGAGATATGGAATGGGGATGGGGGTCCATTTAACAAAGTCAGGTTAAGGAATGGGTATGGGGGTCCATTTAACAAAGTCAGGTTATGGAATGGGGCTGAGGTCCATTTAACAAAGTGAGGTTTTGGAATGGTGATGGGAGGTCCATTTAACAAAGTGAGGTTAAGGAATGGGGATGGGGGTCCATTTAACAAAGTCAGGTTAAGGAATGGGTATGGGGGTCCATTTAACAAAGTCAGGTTATGGAATGGGGATGAGGTCCATTTAACAAAGTGAGGTTTTGGAATGGTGATGGGAGGTCCATTTAACAAAGTGAAGTTAAGGAATGGGATGCGGTCCATTTAACAAAGTGAGGTTTTGGAATGGTGATGGGGGGTCCATTTAACAAAGTGAGGTTATGGAATGGGGGTCCATTTAACAAAGTCAGGTTAAGGAATGGGTATGGGGGTCCATTTAACAAAGTCAGGTTATGGAATGGGGATGAGGTCCATTTAACAAAGTGAGGTTTTGGAATGGTGATGGGGGTCCATTTAACAAAGTGAGGTTATGGAATGGGGATGGGGTCCATTTAACAAAGTGAGGTTAATTTAACAAAGTGAGGTTATGGAATGGGGATGGGGTCCATTTAACAAAATGAGGTTATGTAATGGGGATGGGTGTCCATTTAACAAAGTCAGGTTATGGAATGGGGCTCAGGTCCATTTAACAAAGTGAAGTTAAGGAATGGGGATGAGGTCCATTTAACAAAGTGAGGTTATGGAATGGGGATGGGGGTCCATTTAACAAAATGAGGTTATGTAATGGGGATGGGTGTCCATTTAACAAAGTGAGGTTATGGAAAGGATGGGGGTCCATTTAACAAAGTGAGGTTATGGAATGAGGATGGGGGTCCATTTAACAAAGTGAGGTTATGGAATGAGGATGGGGGTCCATTTAACAAAGTGAGGTTATAGATTGGGATGTGGGAAGACTCTTCTTACCTCCAGTGCAGTGCAGTATCAAAAGTGTTATGTTTAATATAGTGTATTTAGAAATGTAGATGTTGGAGGTTGTATGTTTTTTTCTTTTTGTTAATCTCCTTGATGGTTTAGTGCTCTGGGCTTTTTTCTAACTGAATAGGTTCCAATAAAAGTTTCAACAACTTAGCAGACCAATATAGGCAAAGTAAGGATACTAGCAAATATCATAGCCCTTTTTACACATCCACATCTACCCACTGACTTTAGAGTGGAAAGCTCCTTTTCCTCTCTATCATATCTGAGTCTTTCCTGTATACATAACTGTACTTTACATCATTTCTTCCTCCCTTTGCCATTCCTGAAGTACCTATACCCTGGCATCTCCAAGCTTTACCCCCCCTCCCCCTTGTTACTGGCCCACATTCGTCTAATACTGGCAAAGTCCAAACTCTACCCCTGTGTCACTGCTTGAAGCTCATGTTACCATCATCTTCCTGTGAGTGGAGCTTCCAGATTGAGAAAACAATGTAGTGAACAAGGTGCTAATTCATGGAGGAGAGGAGAGCAGGAGGCTTTATGCTTGAGTAAATCCCTTATGAAGGAGGATAAGTATGATGTTCTTTTGTAACAGTCCATTCTCCCTTGTAATGAGAAGATGAGTCTGAGTTTCACAATATTATTTCCTAAGGAGACAAGTCATACCATAATGACACAGTAACCATAGTGACAGAGGCAGTAATTTCTAACTGTGTGGGTGAAACATCAGGTACAGGAATTCTCATGTGTAACATAACAGAGTTCAGACTATCTGCTCAGTAGTTAAATCGCTGTTTGAGACATGTTGGAAGAAAAAAAAACTAGAAAATTAAGTTTGAGAGAAATATAGAAGAAAGTGGCCCTGAATCATTATCAGATACTGTATCTGTACAAAATCAGCTAATGTAAGTAAAGCCTGTACTTTTACAAGGTTCAATATTGTTAGTCTGTGTTGGAGAGTATGCATTTGAAGTGAAATTGAGGGAAAAGATTGTTTTGCAGACATTCCTGTTCTATTGTGATTCTTTTGCCTAGAGGTTCCTGCAGAAAATTGTTATAGTTATCGGTTACTGGTTGGTGCTATTGCCGGTTCTCTGAGATTGTTTTTGAATTTATTATTAGTTGCCGTGGAAAGACTTTGAAGTTTGCACCTTACATGATAATTTGACAAAGCAAGTAACTGTTCTATGTTGAAAAGAATCTGTTTTGTCTCTTAAATATTAAGAATTACAAGTCTTTATGTGATGTCTTGAAAGACAATTAGTCTGTTTTCGATAAAGAAACTGTGACGTCCCACCTCTGGGCCAGTAATCAAGGAGCCTCAGTCCTCACCACTGACACCAGTGAGGAACATTCACTTGGAACAAAAATGGATACACACAGTATTTCCAGATGTTGCTGTCTGCACCAAGCACAATTTCTCTTAAGAGCGCACAGGGAACACACTCCCATCCTGGGGCTGGGCTTCCCTCCCTCTCTCACCAGGCCCCAAATAAGACTCCACACTGACCACAGCTGTAGAGTTGAGTCCTCAGCCGAGTGTTCCAAGACAAGTCCTCCACCACTGTCTCTGTGAAACCAGTGCTCTGTGTCCCTGCTCCAAGTAGCTGACACACACTGTTTGAGATTTGATTTTCACACACACACACACACACACACACACACACACACACACACACACACACACACACACACACACACACACACACACACACACACACACACCTGTTAAAGACTGACACAGATTTACCAGCTATGCCCCCTCTGCCCAGACTATAAGGTAGATGCTGCCACCAGAACACTCCAAACCAGCTACTCTAAGGCTCTTACAAATGTACCTAATTATACTGAGTAAAATTAATACTAATACAAATGGCAGTGTTTGACTAATGCAGGAAGGCTTCCATGAGTCATATTAAAAGTAAAAGTATAGGTGTACAGTTTTTCACTGTGGCAAACTTAGATATGAAAGGAATCAATATGAGTTCGTAGGTAAATAGTAGGCTAACTGCCCTTGCAGGCTATTTTAAGACTGGCCAATTTCACTTTTGGTGCTTAAATTATCCTATCCCATTTGGTGAACCATTCCATGGTTGATAATCATATGTTACCTCTACTGAGTTGATCATGCCATAGATAATTTGAGGGGACGTATTCATGGAATAAAGTATTTAGGAGCTGCCTCTGTTCATTACTAATACAGGGGGCTGTCCTGGGATACATTTTCTATTACCCATCCATAGATCCAAGAAGCACTTGATTATGGACAGGGATGAGCTTTGTTTCACATGGAAGGGAAGTCTGTTCCAGAGCAGTGGTATTGTTTGCAAGATATACCTGTCCCTCCAAGGTTTGTAGTTTATGTACCATTGGAGGGCATGATTCCAAGTACTACATAGAGAAGAAGCGGGACTGTGTTTCAAAATAAGAGAAGACAAAAGAGTGATGGTTGTACCAAATGAAAGGAAGTTAGTGTTAATGAATTTTTCATGTCACAGGATGATGAAGTTTGTGTATTACAGAGTAAAGAAAGTAAAAAATAAACAGATAAAGAGCAATGCAGGAGGCAAGACGATGAAGTAAATTAAAGCCTATTCAAGTTTACTTTTTGAAATGTCTACTGTTTTGCAAGGAACTTCTGAAAGTGAAATGATCTCATACTTTAAGAAGTTAAGTAGCCCACCTCACTGCCTTGAAACATTACATTGGATGTAAGTGCCTAGTGGGATACTTTGGCAAGCAAATATGGTCCTGCAGGATGAACTGAACACTGGATTAAGGTGACTTAGTGCTTATGCTTATTAGAACCCAGGAAAATTATTGATTGCTATAGACAATAGGATGATATCCATGACAGTTGGAATTCACAAAGGAGTGCATACAACTCACCTCCTAATCATCTAGGTTCATAGGTAGGTACTAGGCTATCTGCCCGAAGGCATTTATAAGCCTAGCCAGAATGTGTTGGCTTTTGATGCCCCTTTAGATTAGTTCCCTGTGCCTCTGTCCAGCAGAACCATTGAAGTGATCCCCGGGGTAAACTTTCTGTTTCCCATCCGCTCATCAAGGTTTCTCTTGAAGAGGGTTAGCGAGGAGCTCTGCCTAATGTAGATTGGAATCCTGTTCCAGAGCATGGGAAGTCTCTGGGATAGGAATCTATCCCTCCAGCATGTCCTATTTATTGTTGTGATGAGGTTTAGATCCCTAGAGCATGTGGCTCAAGGGGATCTGGTTTTCTTTGGGTGGAGCATGTCCATCTGTTTTGGGTTGGACATGGCCTTGCATGTCAGGCAGTGATCACCTCTGAGTAGGCAGTATGCAACCGAGTACAGCTGGAGTTTCTTCAGTCGAATTGCATAGGGAATCTGTTTGAGGCCAGTGGTCCTCTTGGTGAGGTACTTCTGTGGTCTTTCCAGCTGTTGCAGGTGTCTTGTAAGGTTCATCCCAAATGGGGCATTGTACTCTATAATTTGTCTGATGAGTGATGCATAGAGGGGCACAATGTCCTCTTTTGATCTGGATGCAAACCCTTTTGTGATTAGGTGGGCCACATAGAAGGATTTTCTAACCACTTTGGCAATGTGATTATCAAAGGAGAGGTTACTCTCTACTTGGGTCCCCAGATCCTTTATTACGTCTTCCATATTTAGGGGGCTACCACCTATGTGGTTATTTGTAGGTACTTTGTTTTTTCCAAAGGGGATGACTATGCACTTTTTGGCACTTAGCTTGAGGCCATGGTTTTGACACCAGGTATCTGTCTCACTGAGACCCTTTTGGAGGATGTCTGTGTCAGCTGGAGAGTCAATTATAGCTCCTAGTTTGCAGTTGTCTGCGAACTTGGTCAACCATAGTCCTCCTGTGCTTGCCTGTACCTCTAAGAAGTATATGCCAAACAGGAGGTGTCCTAGGACTGAGCTCTGGGGAATGCCACTTGTAACCGGTTTAGAGTCAGACCTAGCTCCCGCAACTCTTACCATGTGGGTTCTGTCCGTGAGCCAGTTGGCAACCCATCTCATGATGGGGTTTATGTTCAGGCTGGTGAGCTTGTCTATAATACCTGAATGGGGAATGGTGTCGAAGGCCTTTGGGAGGTCTAGGTAGGCTGTGTTGACGACTTTTCCCTTGTCTATAGCCTTGGTAACTGTCTCAAAGAAGTCCACCAGGATTAGGAGGCATGATCTGCCCTTAACAAAGCTGAACTGGGTAGGGTCCAGTGTTTGGAGGTTCCCAATGTCTCTGTTAATGAGAAACATGATGATGCGCTCTATAGCCTTGCAGACCAAGCTAGTCAGGCTTATAGGGCGATAGTTCCCGAGGTCTGTTGTGGCTCCACCTTTGTGGAGCGGAATAACCGTTGCTGTGCACCACTCTATGGGCATGTAGCCTGTGGAGAAGCTGAGTTTGAACAGCGTGTTTAGGTGAAGGGTTAGTTCATCTTTGAGCTCATGTAGGACGCAGCATGGGACATCGTCCGGTCCCATTGATGCTGTGTTTTTGGCTTTGGAGAGGGCTGTTTTAACCTGAGTGTCTGTGATTTCAGGGGCACTACATTCCTCTGGTATAGTTATGGGCACTTTTGGGGGTGAGAAGGGGGTGAAGTTTGCACTGAACCTGTCTGCCAGGATGTTGGCTATATCGGTCGGTTCAGTGGAATTTGTGTCATTCTGCACTAACTCCGAGCAGATCTGAGAATTGCCACTTAGATTCTTGATATAGCTAAAGAATGCCTTGTGATTATCTTTGGAGTCCCTGGCAATTTTTCTTTCGAAGCTAAACTTGGATGATTTTATGAGGGATTGTAGTTTCTTGCTGATACTGATCAGGGATGTCTTCCCTTCTTGGGATTTTACTTTTTTCTGTACTAGTTTCCTCCTATTGTATAGCTTGTTTATGGCAGGGGTCCACCAGACTGGTTTCCTTTTCTTGGGGTAGTGAGTCTTGATTTTGCTTGGGATAGCATGATCCATGCATTCTTGTAGATGCCCATAGAGTGCATTAGTAAAGGATTTTGCAGCTTGGACAGCGTTATCCTTTAGCATGGGGGCTTTGAAACTTTCCACCTTGGTGTTAAGTAACGTGAAGTTTGCTTTTGAAAAGTATTTCATGGTGGTTTCATTGACTGGGGGTGGGGGCTCGAATGTGGATATCCAGAGTGATTAGTTAATAGTCACATCTAACCAGCGAGGGGTTGACATCTGGTGTGGAACACCGGTCGCCCACAGATCCAATATGTCATCACCTCTGGTGGGGGTGTTGATCAGTTGATCCAGGGTGTTTGATTTTATAAATTCTAGGAAATATTGGGCAAGGGAGTTAGTACTTGAGTAGTTCTCCCAATTAATGTTTGGGTAATTGAAATCACCCAATATCAGGGTGTTTGGTAGGACCTTTATGTTTCCCAGTGTTTCCAGAAATGCTGAATGGGGGTCCTGGGACATGGTGGGTGATCTGTAGCAAGCTACAATTTGAATTGCAGTTTTGTCCATTGTTAGTTGCACGTGGATGATCTCTGAAGCATCGTGCTGTGCCACTAACCTGGAGGGGTGGGTATCCTTGATGAATATGGATACACCCCCGCCTTTTGTATTTCGGTCCGAGTTTTGTGGCCAAAATGTATGGTATGAGTTGTAGCCTGGTAGTGCTGGGGTACACTCTGGAGCCTTAAACCAGGTTTCTGTTACTGCACATATATCGATTTTCTCCATACTGAGGTGTGCCTTGAATGCGTGCATTTTGAGGTTTAGACTTCTGGCATTGAGTAGCATTACCCTCAGTTTTTTGTTACTTGTGCTATTTATGGTGGTGGGTTTATCTCTTGAGCCTTGCCTAAAAAAGACAGTATACAGTGTCAAGAGCCTTGGCCAGTATTCGAAAGCCTAAGGGTGACAGGTGCAAGCCGTCTCTAGTGAAGCAGCATGTCATCCCAGGCTGGCAGACACTGGATCCCCTTTGAATGACACCAGAAGCTTAGCCAATTGTTTAAATTGATAATTTTTTCTTTATACCATGGTATCATTCTTGGTGAGGGCAGGATGCTATTCGGGGTCAGGGTCATACCGGCCTGGGCTACGTGATCAGAGAGCTCCTCCATGTCTTTTTCATGTAGTCCAGGGAGGTACAGCTCAGGTCTTTCACACCAACATGGACAATGACAGAGTCATATTTGTACTTGTTCTGGAGTGACCTGAGTGCTTGTGTTATGTGGCGGATCCTGGCACCCGATAGGCAGCTAACAGGAACCGTGTGTGTGGGTATGTTATTTTGCCTTAAGGGCTGTGATTGCGTGGCACACTGGTTTTGTGAAGCATGTTTCATGGTTTGTGTTGGGGGGTGGAGGTTGCTTGGATGTCTGCTTTGGAGGGCTCTGTTCCTTTTGCAGATTTTTATTTAGAGCCTCCGAGTATGTTTTCGTGTATTTATGTATGTTTTTTGCCAGTGCTGCCCTGAGAAACAATGAGCTTAGAGCATTGAGTCCACACCTGGCCATTGTTAGTACTGGGAGCTGAGGGGGCAATGCTGCAAGTAGTAGGAGTAGTGTTTGATCCCCCAGCTCATAGTTATATCTGTAAGAGCATATGTTTTTGGAGCAACTGCTATTGCAATGGCAGCACTTTACAGAAGGGGAGGAAAACAATGAAACATAAAAAAAAATAACAGAAAGTTCTCTGCTTTTCCATACCACAGTGGTACAATATCATTAACCCTCCCACAAACTGCTTTCATCTTCCAGCGTGTACAGACATCAGCAACTACAGGAGGGAGTGAGATGAGGAAACATACAAGCAAAAAACAACAAATCAATTGGAGTTTTCTGTGTATGGATATATATATATATATATATATATATATATATATAGATAGATAGATATATAGATATATATATATATATATATATATATATATATATATACACACACACATATATATATATATATATATATATATATATATATATATATATATATATATAGAATGTGAACTGTTTATTCATGAAAGGATTCCAGTAAAGGCTATTCTCAACTACAAAGAGCAGAATGAAAGGTACACCACTGGGCATGAGTGTTTGGAACAAGAAGAAACTATTGTTTATCTGCTGTATGAATATGTTTTATTAACGAGTTTTGTAACCTTCTTGCTGACAGAATGGAAATGATGTAGAGGAAACATTATATATGAAAATGTGGAACATTGTGTACAAGGTATAAAGTGGGGCATTATTTGCACGTCCTAGAGAACAGTGGTCACGTTTGACTGCAGCCTACATGGAATGCAAACTGTATGTTTAATTTAAAAAAAAATGTTATTTATATCCTGGTTGATGTATTTTTTTATTTTATCCAAGGAATAAGAGATGTTGAAGTTAGAGGAACAGTTACCTGTTGCTGAATGGAAAAACTGTTAAGAGTTATGTGCCAGCTATATGGTACTAGTAGAGCAATAGCTGCAACCCTGGCAACCCAAGACAACTTAACAACCCAGGTACTAGATAAGCTGGCTAGGTGGGGTAGGATTAAGCAACTGATGTTTGTTCACCCATCGGGGGGGGGGGGGTCGCCTGATACACGAGCACTGGCAACTTCTAGCAGAGGCTTTGAAATCACTCCAGCAGTGTTAGAGTAATCCACATGTATGGACTGCTTGACATTGAAATGGAGTGCTTGAACATGCAGGTTCATGAGTTCAGTGAGCCTAGAATTGCAATCCCCCACTTCAACAGAAGTATGTAGCCATTGTTATCATGGAAATATTATTAGAATAACCCTGATGACTGCTGGAATGACAAAGCCCTCGTAGAAAAGTGGGTAAAGGGGAACACGTTAATTTTCAGGCAGCGGGGAGAAAAATTAAGGGGAAAAAGCACTGTGCGGGAGTGAGGCATTTTTATATTAAATTAGAAACTGACTGTGGGGGGCGTTTTCTTTTATTTTTTAATTAATTTTATTTTTTTTTTTATTCTGAATATTTATGATTGAGTTCATGTTGACTATAATTTTTTTATAAAAGAAAAAATCTTCCACAATTTTCCTGCCTAGACGGATTGCATGGTTTAATAATGCTCTGAGTTATTCTTGTTTGTGACTTATACTTTTGCTCTATTCTGTTCGTTTCTCTTCTGTCCTCTACATGAAAACCTAGTACCTGTCCTGTGTTTGTGACACCCCCTCCCCCATTCCATCTGAGTTTAAATGTGTGATCATTGATGTGTAACTTTTCTACCTAGCTCTGAGCTCCACTGTTCTAGTCTATGGTGGTGTCTGTTCCTTTGAGGTTTCCCATTCTCCTACAACTGCCCAGCCTGTGCCCATTTTTCACTGCTGTAGCCAGTCATTATACTCCCTTATTCTCCCCATTCTCAGTATGCTGACCAGTGCCACAGACACAACTTCTGAGAATATTACTGCCAAAACCCTGTCCTGGTATCTCTCTGCCATCTCCCTTATCCCATTTGTACCATCACCACCGCCATTTCCCCCCTAAACTCCTTTACAGTTACATACAATGTTGTTTATTCTATTTCAAATAATGGAAGAACATGGCATTTTGGCCATGTTAACACAGGTGGGCATTTCCAGGGGAGAGCACAAGGCTAATTAGTATTACCAACTCCCCCAAAATGCCATATTAGCACATTAGCATGTAGAGCAGCCATGGAGATGACCCACAACAGTGATTCTACTGACCATGTTAAATCACTGTGGTGGGCTTGTCTGTGAATCAAAAAGGGTATCTGTGAATGGCTGGCAACTCAAGTTAGGACTCGCTACTTGTAGTAGCCCTTTTTGAATCCCAACCCCACTCACCACACACAACGTGTGCAACTAGAAAATGTATACAAATCTAAACCACTTTACTATCAGTCTGTAAGGCATCAAAATATAAATTGCAAACCAACAGTTGTAAGAAGCTGTATCCCCACATCATGACAACAGATTTGAACTGTAAAACATCAAAACTGTAATTGAAAATGAATCCATAAGTCACTAATTGGCTGAATAAAAAAAATCAAGTAGCCAAGAAATTTTTCCCAGTTAAAGCTAAAGCTGTACAACCCAGCTCACATTTCCTTCTGTTGGTGTTGTCTTCTATGGTATTAATTCACAACTATAAGTTTGTTCCCACTACAGAAATGGTTAGCTATCCTTTGGCTGAATGAAAAACAAAGAAAACTTATTGGAATAAGACTTAAATATGGTTTTTAATTCTTATTGTACAGATTCCTTCCATCACATTACCTATAAAATGTTAATGATTAATAGGGATGATTTTTAAGCTACATTTGTGCTTTCTGTTCCTTCCATTTAATGGCATTTACATACTGGTGTACTGCTGTGTGTATCTAGATGATTAGAAGACCTGTGGAACTGAGTTCTAATATCATGTCAGATGACATGTTTAGTATACACACTTGTCTCAAGTTTACTACAAGTGCTTATATGCTTGTAGCTTGTGACATACTTGCTCACTGACATTTAGTCAAAAAAAAAAACAAGCGCTCTTAACTCCCACCAGCCCAATCTCCTTTAACTATTCAGCCCTTCCAGCACACAAGCCTATAAAACTCTATAGCCCTAGCAAAGCTCTAACAGTAACCCTAAAACTCTCACCAAGTTTCTAACCAGATTCCTTGCTCCCTTACCCTAAAACTCCACTCCACCTCCCTAAGCCTAAAATCCATAAAATCTGCCTAAACCTAAAACTCCAACCCCCCCAAACCTAAATTCCTTGATTGCTGCCTAACCCTAACCTTAATCTCCCCTTTCATTCCCTAACCCTAAAACCCCCTTCCTGCTCCCTAAACCTAAATCCCCCTCCTGATCAATGCCCTAATCTATCCTCTTACCCCCTTTCCAAGGCCGCTGCACTTACCTCGCTCGAACTCAAATGTGTTTGGGTAAGGTATGGCAGCTGCTTGCCTGAACTCATATTTGAGTTTGAGGGGGCAGTATACATAAGCTACACTATGCTTGATTCCCTGGCTTTCGGACAGTGGTCTTCAAGTGCTTAGGACTCGAGTGCTTGTACTAGAATCCTTGTCTCTGAACAGCAATAGCACTGTTGCTCATACAGAGTTGATAATTTGCATATATTTTGTGCGACTATCAAACAGTACACACACAAAATATATCCGGGTGATCAACACTGCATATATTCTGTGTGCAACTAGCAAAAAGTGCACATCAATATAAATATATATATATATATATATATATATATATTTTTTTTTTTTTTTTGCAGTCTTCATATGCCATGATCTGTGATCATATTTTGGTAATTTCATGTGCTTTCCTACTCGCTAGCCCTTTACATTGTGTACAGTGCCTTTGAAAACCACCCCAACACTTTTTGCTTACACAAATTTGCAATATAAATTAATTTTTGCTTAACAGATTCAGTGCTAATCAGAAAAATAATAAGCTTCAGTAACTTGCAATGTACTGAAAAAGACATGGTTGAATAACACTACTTCTTAGCCAATTTCATATGTATTATTATTATTATTATTACATTGTTGATTAACCTACTGAATCTGCCAGGATGCAAGACATGTAATACGTCTAAGACCCCGTTTTTTACGCATGATTTTGCATCTCAATGGTATGATACAAACTGGGCTAAAGCTTTTTACAGAACATTGTGTTAATTGCAGAAATGCAGATTTACAGTTATGCCTTTTTACTAACTGCTGTAAATTAAGTGGCTCTGTCAGTATCTGTATGTTGTAGGCTGCAGAGCTAGCATTGTATATAGTCTTTTGTGTGTGTCTGTGTTTGCCTATGTTAAAATAATAATTGATTTTACAATTACTTGTCATTACCTGTAGCGAACATGACCCTTGTAGTTGTCACAAGGAAATAAGCTAATTTTCTCCCAGAATAAACAGCTGTGAGACTTAATAATGAGTCATTTTGAAGCAATACACATGTCATCAGTGCAGCACTTCAGTAATTTATTTATTAGTACTAATAATATACTCTGAATCTAAGTTACGCAGATGTAATGCAGTTTTGAGTAATGTGGCATGTATTTTTAGATCAATGATCATTATCTTCATTTCTTTAATTGCAGACAGTCAGAAAAAATGAAGACATTACTGATTCCTTTACACAGAGTAAAACTACTGCCTCTGTGTCTTGGTGTTTCACACTTGAGTTTGTCAAATCTGAAAACATCTACAGTGGTATGGAAACAAAACAACCACCAAAGGTCATTTTGTGAAGTATCCAAAGACCCCAAGCCTCAGAATTTTACAGGTTATGACTCCATAAAGAAGTATAAACCCAAAGTACCACAATACTTCAACTTTGCAAGTGATGTACTAGATGAATGGGCTATAAAAGAAAAGGTAGAATTTATTTTTAATTCTCAGTTCAAGTTATAGTATCTTTCATGATATTGTTGCCCTCTTCATTAATAATTGACTTTGAGTATAGTTGCACTTGAAGAGAGGAATTTTGCCTATTGCTTTGTTTTTAAAACTGTTTAATGCAGGCATTTACATTTTTCAGCCTTTTGCTTAATGTAAAAGTAGGTGGAAGGTCCATTCACAAGCCTTTTTTCCCTTGTATTTATCAAAGGAAGGACTTTGGCCTTCAAATCCAGCTCTGTGGTGGGTTAGTGACCAAGGAGATGAGATCAAATGGAGCTTTGAGGAGCTGGGATATTTTTCTAGAAAAGCTGCCAATATCCTGTCTGAAGTTGGTGAACTGAAGATAGCTGACAGAGTAATCCTTATTTTACCACAAATTCCTGAATGGTGGTTACTAAACGTCGCTTGCATCAGAACAGGTAGGGTGAATATCTGCAATTTTTATGTTAAAAAATTTTTTCTCAAAAAAAGTTTGCGTATAGTAATAAATACAGATATTCTGTATTAAGATTTTCTGTTTCTATATCATTAATACTTACAGTAAAGCATAACAAACATGGACATTTTCATTTTACCATCAATATAAGTAACGAACTAAAGTGAGTTACTGCTGTAGGTTATCAAAACTTTTTTAACTGCATATAAATTTACCAGATTTAATTTACAAAAACATTACTAAACCCTTTTAAGCAATGGGGCAATCCCCCCTGGCTCATGTGTGTGTGTGTGTGTGTGTGTGTGTGTGTGTGTGTGTGTGTGTGTGTGTGTGTGTGTGTGTGTGTGTGTGTGTGTGAGAGTCAAGGGGGAGACTGTCATTTTTCATTTAAATTTTTCCTTCTTTCTTTTGTCTGTCCTGTAACAGGTAACTGTCTAGTTGCTTCAGTCTCAGCCCCATTTATCCCTTTATGGAATGGACAAAATCACTGCACAGCCTTCACATAGGCAGCTGTTAGGGGATTTTTCATAATGCCCCCTTGCATACATGTGCATATGGGGGGATATGGAATGCGTGTACTGGTAAGCCACTGCCTGCTTCCACAAACTCTGTCTATATATAAATGTCTCAAACACCAGAAGCTTAATTAAGTGGATATTTCTAGAAAGCTGAAAACTCCAGACTTATGCAGAAGCATACTCACCTTGGTGTAGTAATATCACAAAATCATCTTAGTGCAGTAATATCCCAAATGAATTGCATCTATTTTGTTCATTCGTTCTTTTAAGTACTAGCTTTATGCAACTCACAGTTAGAGGGGAGAAACCGTTTGTAAGCAACAATAGTAAGGCATGGAGCCAGTCCTGGATGGGATTGCGAGTCTGTCAGAGGATATACACACACAATGGAGTAAAGACTAGAATGATATCTAGGTGTATTTGAAAGATACTGCACTGACAGTTAGCACCAATAGACAACCATTTAATCAGTAAATGCTTTAAACTTTGTTTTTCATTTTATGAATGTATTTACAGTCTATGGATTCTAAAAGTTAGCATAGTGGGTTACTGACCTTAGACACAGACCCTTATCTAACCTAACAACCCTGAAAAGTTCACATAACGTTTTTAGAGCTGCAGCTCACCTGACATAGATATGAAAATGGGCAGAAGCATAAAAATACAAAAAAAAAATATAGAGAGATATTAAGTCAAGTTCAAAGTTGTAGAAAAATATGGATTTCTTGGAAAGATGTTTCCCATTTATTTCTGGATTTCTGAAGAATTCTTGATACTTCACTGTGACACAAACTGTGATCTTGCCCTGCTCAGGTAGAATGAGTTAAACTTCTCTGATTTAATACAGTTCATAGCTGTGCACTCAGTATATGGCCATTAATTGCATTACAGTATAATTTGCATAACAATAAATCACTCAGCTAAGTAGTTTGGACAATTGAAACAGTAGATCCACAGAAGGAGGAACCAGTCCGCAGGATGTTAGCAAAAATAACTTTTAATCACCTCCAACCTCCTCTTGATAAAGCTTGGTACTGAGCCAAGTGAAAGCGCTTGATTTGATATTGTTTTTATCATGGAGGTGATTAAAAGTTATTTTTGCTAACATCCTACGGACTGGTTTCTCCTTCTGAGGATCTACTGTTTCAAGTACTTTTGTCCGTTTCTGTAGTTTGGACAATTGTTAGCTGAGCACCCCAACTTCCTATGCAAGTAAGTAGTGTAGGCACCTTCAACACAACTTAGGAGCACACACAGTCCTTCCCCCTTTCCGAGATTACAAGCCGACAAGCACATACAATTGTACAGGCACCCACTGTCTCTCTCACACAAATACATGCACACACACACACACACACACACACACACACACACACACACACACACACACACACACACACACACACACACACACACACACACACACACACAATTCTGTGCTTACATTCTCTGTGTCTACTCTCTCTATATCCACACACACACACACACACACACACACACACACACACACACACACACACACACACACACACACACACACACACACACACACACACACAATTCTGTGCTTGCATTCTCTGCGTCTACTCTCTCTATATCCATACCAGCTACAGATCACTTCAGGCAGTGGGCATCTTACACATGCACAAACACATACACTCACAGTAAGCACTCCAAGTGCACATAATCACACAAATGTGTCACACACTGTCCCAGTGTCTATTCACACACACATACACACATGCAGATTGTGACGACCCACCATTGGACTAGTAATCAAGGAGCCTCAATCCTCACCACTGGCACCTGTGGGGGGACGTTCACTGAGGGGATAACAGGTATACACACATTATTTTCAGATGCAGCTCTCCGCATCAAGTGCAATTTCCCTTAAGAGCACTTTCATGAAAAGAGATACTACCAGCACTGCTATCTGGAGTTTTATAAATAAGTATATGTCATTTGTGAATATCAATATGCTTTATATAAGATGCTTGTGTTACAAATGTATTAGAGCTGTATGCTATGTATATATCAAACTGCTGGTACAGGAGTGTGTGTTAAAAAGGTATTTTATAAAGTGCTTGTGTTTAAAATGTAACCACAATGTGCCCTACTGAAAAAGATGAGAAGTGTACATGAACTATTGTAACTGTTTAAATGCATATATATTTTAACAATGGGGACTAGAATACAGGATGTTAACTTCAGAAAAATAACTGAAATTAAAATACTTTATAGGCTAGGCCTTAGACACAATATCTGTGCTGAGAAGCTTTCTGTATTGTCTTCAGAGTGAACTCATTACTAGTTTTGAAAACATGAAGGAATGTAATTGTTTTATGACTTCCAGCATACTCCAAAAATCTGAGTTCTGTGTATTTTCACAGGTAGATGTTAAATACTGCTAGCTTCCTACAGTGGGGGTTTCATTTGGGATAGAGTCAGATGACAAGAAATTATGTCATTCTACATTTGCATATGGGGGGTATGGAATGGGTGTACTGGTAAGCCACTGCCTGCTTCTACAAACTCTGTCTATATATAAATGTCTCAAACACCAGAAGCTTAATTAAGTGGATATTTCTAGAAAGCTGAAAACTCCAGACTTATGCAGAAGCATACTCACCTTGGTGTAGTAATATCACAAAATCATCTTAGTGCAGTAATATCCCAAAGGAATTGCATCTATTTTGTTCATTCATTCTTTTAAGTACTAGCTTTATGCTACTCACGGTTAGAGGGGAGAAACCATTTGTAAGCAACAATAGGAAGGCATGGAGCCAGTCCTGGATGGGATTGCGAGTCTGTCAGAGGATATACACACACAATGGAGTAAAGACTAGAATGATATCTAGGTGTATTTGAAAGATACTGCACTGACAGTTAGCACCAATAGACAACCATTTAATCAGTAAATGCTTTAAACTTTGTTTTTCATTTTATGAATGTATTTACAGTCTATGGATTCTAAAAGTTAGCATAGTGGGTTACTGACCTTAGACTCAGACCCTTATCTAACCTAACAACCCTGAAAAGCTCACTTAACGTTTTTAGAGCTGCAGCTCACCTGACATAGATATGAAAATGGGCAGAAGCATAAAAATACAAAAAAATATAGAGAGATATTAAGTCAAGTTCAAAGTTGTAGAAAAATATGGATTTCTTGGAAAGATGTTTCCCATTTATTTCTGGATTTCTGAAGAATTCTTGATACTTCACTGTGACACAAACTGTGACCTTGCCCTGCTCAGGTAGAATGAGTTAAACTTCTCTGATTTAATACAGTTCATAGCTGTGCACTCAGTATATGGCCATTAATTGCATTACAGTATAATTTGCATAACAATAAATAACTCAGCTAAGTAGTTTGGACAATTGTTAGCTGAGCACCCCAACTTCTTGTGCAAGTAAGTAGTGTAGGCACCTTCAACACCACTTAGGAGCACACACAGTCCTTCCCCCTTTCCGAGATTACAAGCCGACAAGCACATACAATTGTACAGGCACCCACTGTCTCTCTCACACAAATACATGCACACACACACACACACACACACACACACACACACACACACACACACACACACACACACACACACACACACACACACACACACACACACACACACACACACACACACACACACACACACACACACACACACACACACACACACACACACACACACACACACACAATTCTGTGCTTGCATTCTCTGCGTCTACTCTCTCTATATCCATACCAGCTACAGATCACTTCAGGCAGTGGGCATCTTACACATGCACAAACACATACACTCACAGTAAGCACTCCAAGTGCACATAATCACACAAATGTGTCACACACTGTCCCAGTGTCTATTCACACACACATACACACATGCAGATTGTGACGACCCACCATTGGACTAGTAATCAAGGAGCCTCAATCCTCACCACTGGCACCTGTGGGGGGACGTTCACTGAGGGGATAACAGGTATACACACATTATTTTCAGATGCAGCTCTCTGCATCAAGTGCAATTTCCCTTAAGAGCACTTTCATGAAAAGAGATACCACCAGCACTGCTATCTGGAATTTTATAAATAAGTATATGTCATTTGTGAATATCAATATGCTTTATATAAGATGCTTGTGTTACAAATGTATTAGAGCTGTATGCCATGTATATATCAAACTGCTGGTACAGGAGTGTGTGTTAAAAAGGTATTTTATAAAGTGCTTGTGCTTAAAATGTAACCACAATGTGCCCTACTGAAAAAGATGAGAAGTGTAGATGAACTATTGTAACTGTTTAAATGTATATATTTTACCAGTGGGAACTAGAATACAGGATGTTAACTTCAGAAAAATAACTGAAATTAAAATACTTTATAGGCTAGGCCTTAGACACAATATCTGTGCTGAGAAACTTTCTGTATTGTCTTCAGAGTGAACTCATTACTAGTTTTGAAAACATGAAGGAATGTAATTGTTTTATGACTCCCAGCATACTCCAAAAATCTGAGTTCTGTGTATTTTCACAGGTAGATGTTAAATACTGCTAGCTTCCTACAGTGGGGGTTTCATTTGGGATAGAGTCAGATGACAAGAAATTATGTCATTCTGCAAGCTATCCCAGCAGTAATATTTAAGATATTAATTTGAGAACTCTCTTAGTGAGACAGTGCATTCTGCATTATGTCTTGGACCTGGCAACAAGTTCCATTCACCACATATCTGCTTTGCTCTGTAAGTAAGTTTCTATGGTATAGTAATTCTCTTAGATTCAGTCAGGAATATAGTGAAGCTTAGTTTAGATATTTTTATTTATTTATTTGAGACTGCCCTGCAACGTTGTTTTAAATATTTCCTATGATTTTGAACTCTGAAGTCACTGTATTTTCTTGTTCTTTTATTATTTATTATTAAATATATTTAAACCTTTCATTGTGGCTGATCTGTTTAGAGATATTTAGGTTTTGAGAGTACTTGCATATTTATTTGGTGACACTGTGTGGGCCACTCCTAACAGCCTTGTTCTTGGTCAAACTACCATTTTTATTAATATTAATGTGACATAGTAAGACTGGACACCCTTTCTTAAGGGCCTTAAAGTAGCTGATAAGTTGGCTGATGGTAGTGATAACTACCTTATAGTCTGGACAAAAAGGGACATAGCTAGTAAATCTGTGCAACCCTTTCCCAGGTGTGTGTGTGTGTGTGTGTGTGTGTGTGTGTGTGTGTGTGTGTGTGTGTGTGTGTGTGTGTGTGTGTGTGTGTGTGTGTAAATCAAACCTCAAAGAGAGGACAGAGAGAGTGCTGGAGGTCTTGGCTTGGCTGTGATAGTGGGGATACTTACTGGGGATCTGGAGAATGAGGGAAAAAACAACCCTGGACAGACTGTGGTCTCTGTGTGCTCTTAAAGGAAATTGCACTTAATGCAAAGAGCTGCATATGGAAATACTGTGTGTGCACCTGTTATCCTCCCAGTGTACGTCCCTCATGGTTGCCAGTGGTGAGTATTCAGGCTGCTTGATTACTGATCCAGTGGTGGGTCATCACAAGCACACAGAGTCCACAGTCAGTCTGGGGCTGGTTTCTCCCTTTTCCAACATATTCCTAATAAGACTCCACACTGGTACAACTATAGAGTTTAGATCTCAACTGACCCTAGCTGTGTGACCAAGCCAAGACCTCCAGTACTCTGTCTGTTCATGCAGTGTTTCATGTCTCTGCCCAAGTAGCTTACACACACTCACTCTTTGAGGTTTGATTTACATACAAAGAAGCTTTGACCTTGTCTCCTGCCTTGCCTACCTTTTTGCACTGCTCATGGGTCCTGCAGTAAACTGTTATATCCCTGGAAATCCTAGGCCAATAAAATTTCTGCGTAATATGTCTCTTGGTATGCTTTATGCCCATATGACCTTCAAATGGAATGTCTAACCTGACTGCATGTAACTGCATGCACACAAGGTGCTTCATTATCAGGACATCTGCAGGAATATCCTCAAACACACCTACTTGCTTGCTTCCTTTTCCACCCTCCCAGTCAAGGTGAACACTAGTCAAAGGATTTTGGAATGGGGTGCCTCCTAAGGCTCTGAGTGGAGTAGACTGCCCAAGCAAGTAGTGCTCCTATTTTACCATTGCAGGCTTCACAATGGTTAGGTCAGAGGCTGTATCTCTCTTAGCAATGGCCTGTTTCTCATCTACTAAGACGGGATATAACCTGTTGTGGTAGTTTGGTACCCTTGTTGTCTCCAGATAACTTCCCACTGGCATTCTGTCATTCCCACTTGTTGGCTCTTCCACCTTTTGTGCCCCACCTTCCTCTGTGGACATATATATACTACACGACCCCACTGGTTACATTTAAAACATTTAACCCTTAATCCTGGCCATGTACCTGAAATACTGGCTTCTCCTGTTACTGGCAGACTGTGGTGGGGTGGTTTAGGCTTTCCAGCACTGGGTATCCCTTTCCTGTGCAGTGATGATGCCGTGCTTGCTAGGTACAGGTCTCCTTTTTTCCTCAACTCATCTGCAGTGTTGCATTCTCTATCTGCCAACCAGATTCTCTTGTCCTCAGGCAAAGTGCTAAGGGCTTGCTCCCTCACCAAAAGTTCTGCAAGTCCTTCAAAAGTGGTGACCTGACACCCAGTTACCCACCTATGAAAATGACTGCTTAACTCAGCAATATATTTACACAAAGTTTAATCTGCCATGTGCCTATGCTCAAAACTTTTTTTCTATATGTTTCAAATGTTAACTTAAAACACTCTAATAAACAGTTTTTAACTGTATTATAATTTAAGCAATCAGTATCAGACAATTTAGAAACAGCAGTTACAGCTTTACCATGGAGTAAGGGGGTCAGGAACTGTACCCAGAGCCCTTGGTCAACATTATACTGTGTACAAACCCTTTCAAACATATGAGAAAATCTATCAAAATTATCAACCTTTTTAAATTGTGGAAGAAATCTATTGACCTTTGTTGCTTCTTGAGTTCAGTCATTCCCTTCCACAATACCTCCATAACCCTGGGAAAGAGTCAGCAACTCCTTTTCATGTTGCCTCTGTCTCTCATTTTCTTTGGCTTCCAGATATCTCAGTCTCTCTGCTGATTCCAATTCCATTTCTTTCTCCTGCTGCAGTCTCTCTGCTGATTCTAGTTCCAAACATTTAGCTTCCAGTTCAAGTCTCTAACTCTAGATGGATTTTTAAGTCCTCTGAGCAAAGTTGAACTTTCCATATGCTGAGAGTTGTACATCCCCAAGGCCAGACTGGTTGTCCTCCTGGTTGCTGGTCAGTGATGCAGCTGTGGTTAAGGCTGCAGTAATTTCTCGTTTAATCAGGTTGGCATGCCCCAGTCCTTTGACAGGACACATCTCAGCCGACTGGTTCCTTGTCAGCTTGCCATAATCCTCCACTGACATCCTTGCTTGCTCTTGCTGACTAACTAAGCTAACAAAAAATAAATAAAACTATTGTGATAAGAAACTCTGAATGTCTACCTTGTGGCTGCTTGAGAGTACAAACACCTTCTTTAGTGACCACTGTTTACAGGCTACAGGAGTTCAATATTCACATCACTGAATCCCAATATGTGATGTGGTGATCCCACCACTGCCAGGCAATTAATATGTAATGGGGATATCCCATCACTGCCCTTCTTCTTCTTTTTCTTTCGGCCATTCCCATTAGGGGTCGCCACAGTGGATTATCTGTTTCCATTTCTTCCTGTCCTCTGCATCTTGCTCTGTCATACCAACCACCTGCATGTCCTCTCTCACCACATCCATAAACCTTATCTTAGGCCTTCCTCTTTTCCTCTTACCTGGCAGCTAAATCCTTAGCATTCTTTTCCCAATATACCTAACATCCCTTCTCAGCACATGTCCAAACCAACACAATCTTGTCTCTCTGGCTTTGTCTCCAAACCGTCCAACCTGAGCTGACCCTCTAATATACTCAGTCCTAATCCTGTCCATCCTCGTCACACCCAGTGCAAATTGTAACATCTTTAACTCTGCCACATCCAGCTGTGACTCCTGCCTTTTTGTCAATGCTACCATCTCCAACCCATATAACATAGCTGGTCTCAGTACCCTCTTGTAGACCTTCCCTTTCACTCTGATTGGCACCCGTCTGTCACAAATCATTCCTGACACTTTTCTCCACCCACTTCATCCTGCCTGTACTCTCTTCTTCACCTCCCTTCCACACTCACCATTACTCTAAGCTGTTGATCCCAAGTATTTAAACTCATCCACCTTCGCCAGCTCTCACCACTGTCACACTATCCTCATACATATTCTGTACCACTCTTACATACTTCTCTGCCACCCCAGACTTCCTCATACAATACTGCCCACCAAATAATATTTGATGTCCCCCCACTGGACCAGTAATCAAGGAGCCTCAATCCTCACCACCGGCAACGTTCACTGAGAGCATAACAGGTACACACAAAGTATTTTCAGATGCAGGCCTCTGCATCAAGTGCAATTTCCCTTAAGAGCACACAGAGACCACAGTCAGTCTGGGGCTGGTTTCTCCCTCTTCCTCCAGATCCCCAGTAAGACTTGCAACTGGCACAGCTACAGAGTTGAGATCTCAGCTGAGTGACCAAGCCAAGACCTCCAGCTCCTTCTCTGTCCAACCAGTGCTTCTTGTCCCTTCCAAATTAGCTGACGCACACACAGTCTTTAAGGTTTGATTTACACACACACACACACACACACACACACACACACACACACACACACACACACACACACACACACACACACACACACACACACACACACACACACACACACACACACACACACCTGGGAAAGGCTGGCACAGATTTACTAGCTACGCTCCTTTCTGCCCAAACTATAAGGTAGTTTTCACTGCCACCAGTCACTCGTGACAGCTACCTTAAGGCCCTTAACAAATGGTGTCCAATCTTACTATGTAATATTAATGGTGGTTTGACCAAGAGCAAGGCTATTAGCAGTGGCCCACACAGTGTCACCAAATAAATATGCATGTACTTTTAAAACTTAAATATCTCTACAAAGATCAGCCACAATGAAAGGTTTAAATATATTTAATAATAAATAAAAGAACAAGACAGTATTAGATATATATTCATAGTGACATCAGAGTTCAAAACCACAGGAAATATTTAAAATAACATTGCAGTGTAGGCTCACACAAATAAAGAAAAACATCTAAACTAAGCTTCACTATATTCCTGACTGATTCTAAGAGAGTTACTGTATCCTAGCAACTTACTTAATTAGGGTGTAAGGACAATGTGGTGAATGGTTCTTGTTGTGAGGTCCAAGACAGAATGCAGAATGCTCTGTCTCACTCAGAAACTTCTCAAAATAATATCAAAAATATTACTGCTGGGATAGCTTGCAGAATGGCATCACTTCTTGTCATCTGACTTCTGGTTCCCAGGCAAATCCCCCGTTGCTGAAGCTGGCAGTATTTAGCATCTACCTGTAAAAATACTCATACAAGAGTTTTTGCTCAGATCTTTGGCAATGCTGGCCATAAAACAATTACATTCTTTCATACTTCCAAAGTAGTAATTAGTTCACCCTAAAGACAATACAGAAAGCTTCCTAATACAGACTTTGTGTCTCTAGCTGTATTGAAACATCTTTATGGCATAGCCTATAACGTCATTTAATTTCAGATGTTTTTATAAAGTTTGCTGGACTGAGGTTAACCTCCTGTTTTCCAGTTTCCACTGTTAAAATATATACATTTAAACAGTTACAGTAGTGCATGTACATTTCTGTTCTCTTCCAGTAGGACATACTGTGGATACATTTTAAATACAAAACTTTACTACAAACACCTTCTCAACACAAACTTCTGTACAAAGCAGTTGGATATACACATGACACACACACACACACACACACACACACACACACACACACACACACACACACACACACACACACACACACACACACATACACCTTACCATATTTACATGTGGTACCAAACTCCCTCATTGCCTAGCAGAATCTTTATGAAGCGGGACTCCCACTACACTCTACACAAAGTAACTTGTACAGCTTGGTGTACTATACAGAGGTTTTGGTAAATTCCTGGTAAATATCTTAGTATCACTGGTCTAATATTTCAGGATCTATAACAAGTTTCCACTTTGTGTATTCTGCATTGTGTATAAGGAAGATATTCAAAAGCGGTACTTATTCAGTCTTCTAGTATGCATAACACACTTTTACTTTCTTTTATTTTAGCTGTTTTACTGAATATCAACCAAGTGCAAAATAAATAAATTGTTTTGTTTCAAGAGTATTAAGTACAAGCACAGAATTTTCTCACTTAAGTGTAATAAGAACAGTAGCTGACTAATGGTCCATCTTTTATTAAACTGTACCTGGTCCATTTGTAGGAACAGTGTTAATTCCTGGAACAACACAGCTGACAGCTAAAGACATCCTTCATCGACTTCAGATCTCTGGAGCCACGTGTATCATCACAAATGACAGCACAGCATCGCTGGTAGATTCTGTTGCTTCAGAATGCCCATCTCTTAAAACTAAATTCATTGTATCTGAAGACAATAGAAATGGATGGCTGAACTTCAGACACCTTATGAAGTAAGTACTTTATTTTTAATAAATGATCGAGTCACTGGAGGAACTGGAGAGGAGAAGCAGGGAGAGTCATGAGACCTCTTCTGTGGCAAGGGGGAGAGGGTGCATACCTGGGGCACTTTCTATGTAAGTATCTCCACAGAAGTCTGGAGACCTCATGGATGTGCTTGCTTTAAAAAGGGTCTGGACCTTCTTAGAGGTTACACCACTCACAGCAGTGGGTGATATACCCTTGCAAAGTCCCATTGCACATTAAATGCTTAGGATGCTATTGGTCATGCTCAGTAAGGTTGGCTATAGTTTAAAGCAAAAAAGTGGTCAAGTCCTGTAGCAGATGATGGCATTGCCCCCATTGCTTGACCTTTGAATGAGTGGGCTCCATTGCCAAAGGAATGAATGGAATGATTGAAAGGATGAGACAGATGCCTAATGATCACTGAGATCAGAAACCCAAAAAAAAACTTTCTCTTTATATTATAATGCTTTGACCTAGCCTTCTGCTTTAAGCTATTTACCAGAAGGGATGTATTTTTATTAATAAAGCCATGATTAAAACATTGACATTTGTATATATCCATGAAGACAAATTGTTGAATGATGAAGACTAACCAATACAGTGTTTTAGAAGTAGAACAACCACCTTCCCCCTTCCTCGACACCCTCTAAACTATTGTAACTTAATTATTCTAATTCTGAGGTTGCACAATCTTGGACCAAAAGTCATGTAGTAATTCCCAGTGTTTGAGCTTTCATCTTTGTACATTTAAAAAGTGTTATTTTATTTATTTGTTTTATTTTATTTGTTAAATGGGTAAAAAAAGGACAATGATAGAGACCCCCCCCCTCCCACACACACACACACACACACACAGACATACATACACATGAGGTTACAAGGACAATGATAGAGACCACACACACACACACACACACACACACACACACACACACACACACACACACACACACACACACACACGAGAAATAATACATACTTGGGAAGGATTTTAGGAGGTGTGAGTAAAGAAACCTGGAGTAAACCCACCAAGTGCATGGTAGGAAATATTGAAGACTGGAGAGAAGGCAGCTTAAAAGAGTTTGTAACATCAGGTTATCATGACATTTGTTAGTGTTACCTTTGCCTGTGAAACTGCATCAGGTATAACAGACACATTTCTGTGGAATCAAACAGCTACATGTTTCTTTATCAAGTACACCATGCCATAGCAACTGGTTTGTGAATGTTAGTACTAGTTATGCTGCAAGTAATCAGTAAGTACATCTGATGTAAATCAGTGATGTAAGGCTCAGCTGTACACATGCATTGGCTGTGGTAGAAATCAGTTAAAATGTTTATGCAGTTATATGTAGTCTTCCTTTCTCCCTATTCCTCTGCCCACATCAGGTTAAGCAATGACCAGATGCAGCTGCATTATATTGTTCAGGTAAATTAAGAATAATACTTTTTTATGAAAAATAAAAACATACTCCATAGCATCTCTGAATTGTGTAGATGTCCGCAGTACTACAGAAAATACTATAAAGAAACAAATGAGAAAATACTATCTGGGGAAATTACATCCATTTATGTGGTTTACAAAAGGTGCAGTGAAGAATGTCTTGTCTTAATGCACATTACTCAGCCCTCTAATTTTCTTCTTGTTACCAAGTCATTTAGGCAAACATCTAGTTATAAATGTCCTCCTAGTTCACAGCACTTTAGGAAGGGTTATACACATTACTAAAAAAGAAGAGATGGTATGCCCATTCAGAGCAGTGCTAAAATACATCGTATTACCATCTGTACAAACTGCAGAGACTGACAGCTGACAATACAGATATGTCCTTTTGCACTTTTTAGTTTCATGAGTGTGTTCGTGTGTAATGCAAGACAGAGGAGGGAGGAAGGGTGCTTAGGTAAACAGGCAGTTACTAGGCATGCAGTCCTGAAGACCATTAAGAAGCCTGGACCAAAGTTCCAGGGTAAGTAAATAAAGGCTGAGGGAATCAAACCCTGTCCCACAAGGACTAGCTCACTAACAGTTCATAGCCTCAGTCCGCTATGCTAACTGCTGATGAGTAATTTGATAGCCAGCTATATAAATAAGCATATCCATCCAGTTTCCCCAAAAATACCAGCACTTTAGTAAGTATCATTGCAAAAGGGATTCCTGCTTATCCTCATACTTCAGTGAACCCCATCGCTGAAAATAATGTTATAATGCAAACAGTAATGAAGAAGGTACAGTCATATGTATTGGGGATAGTCACAGAGAGGTTGCATCCAAGAAAAATCAGTTTGAATGCAGTTTCAGTTGTGTGATTGTTGTCTAAAGCTGCATTTAGTTGATGTGTTTATGTTTATCTACACTAGACCGAACAGAAGAATCAGGAATAAGCTACATATGACTTTCCTGGTTTGGCTCAAATTGAGTCTATCTAGGAAATCAGCATAGTTAAGTGTGATGAAGGTTGTCTGAACTTGTGTTGAAATTTGAGGATAATCCCTCAATATTATAAGGATTACAATAAAGAAACATCATTGTTCTTGTACTTGCAGTGCTGTAACTAACATAGTGCTATATAGCAGCCTGGCGTGTTTCTGTATCTTCTTTTGACTGTAGGTTTCCTGATAATATTTGCAGGTCTGCTCCAACCCAATGATACAGTGGCAGGATGTCTCTCTACAACCAGTGACTCAACATCAGGAATGGGCTCACACCACTAGTTGAGCTGGCCTGGTGGAAAGGGTGAAGTGGCCAGTGGCCAGCTCTTCTATTCTGGGGAGGGTATTTGGGGCAAACTGCTAGCTGTGCACCTGTGATGAAGACCAGAGGCCTCCCAGTCCAGTGCTTCAAGGGGGGAGTGGCATGCAATATAAACTCTGCAGCGAGATGATGCCTCCTAATAATTGGCTCCTCAGAGAGTATTCACTCCCTGTCTCTAGGAATTTTACCACAAGGCCAACTTCCTGAGAAGTCTGGAACTTGCTCACTGAACAGACATAACTGTAATTGTCTATTAAGGAGATATTGAGGTACCCAGGGAGAGTAGACAGGGTGTGTGGGAACATAGCTTTACTGATAGAGGCACGGTTGGGGAAAAGCTAAAAAAGCATTTACAGGTCTGCATCTGTTAACTAAATTAGTGTTTTCCAGTCCCCTTTTAGTTTATGTCTCATACCTCTCAAACTGTTAATGCAAGAAATCTGGACAAATCCATAAATAATGGGGGGACAAAGACCCAAAACTAGGGACAATTTTTAAATACTACTCTTATAAACTTAAAATGTTGAGAGAATAACTTTTTTTAATAGCATAAGTTTTATGAAGGGTATGAAATTTGAAACTTAAATGTCTGTCATTATCTTATGACTTCATGATTTGCCAGAAAACCAAAATTTTTATGAGGAACTGAACAAAAATACAAGGTAAAAATCTACACAGTCTGTGAAAATCTGGACAGTTGAGATGTATGCCTGCTTTTTGTCATTGTTCTGCCCCTTGACCTCATAACTGCCAGTTTTTTAAAATGCGTTATTGTTTAATCTTTTCCCGTAGTACATGCTTTCACCCAATGAAATCATCATTAGCTGGAATTCAGGGTTTGTAAGCTGAGTCAAGAGGTCAAGAGCGCGCCATCTGTAACTGTCACTTGACAGGATCTTTGCCACCCCTGTGACATACATTGTACATTACAACAACCTTTTCGACCCAGGTTCATAGGTAAGTATTAGGCTAGCTGCCCTTGCAGGCCATTTTATGCCTAGTCAGTTTCCCTTTTTTGTGCTTATATTAACCCATCCCATTTGGTTACAGATTGGCCTTCCCCATCCTATGGTCAATAATTTTATATTATCCATAATAAGAATAACTATGATCATACCATTGATAATTTGAAAGGACTCGTGCATTGGATAAAGCATTTAGGAGCTGTCTTTGTTCATTAGTAGTACAGGCGGCAGTCCCTGGGTAAATTTTCTGTTTCCCATCCATAGATCCAAGTTTCAGTTGAATATGGACAGGAATGAACTTTGTTTTATATGGATGGAGAACCTATTCCAGAGCAGCTGTATCCTCTGCGAGATGTACCTTTCCCTCCAAACCATTCTGTTGATGTTGCAGAAGAGATTTAGGCCCCTAGACTGAGTAATTCTGATGCTATTTGACTTGATGATGTGCAGTAAATCCATCAGTATTGGGTCAGAGGATACCTTGTATGCCAGACTCAGGTTACCTCTTAGCAGTCTGTAACATACTGGGTATAGTGACAGGGCTTTGAGTCAGTTCATGTAGGACATGTTTAGGCCTTGTATCTTTTTAGTAAGATATCTCTGTGGCCATTCCAGTTGCTGCTTGTATCTGGACAGGTACATGCCAAAGGGGGTAATTACATTCATTGACTGGCCTAATAAGGGCTGAGTAAAGGGGGGACAATGACATCCTTATCTCTAGACACATTTCCTTTGTTTATAAGCTGTACAATGTAGAAGGACGTTCTTATAAAAATGGACACATGTTGGTCAAAAGTTAGGCTACTGTCCACATAAGTTCCCAATTCCCAAACAGCTGGGTTAACTCTTAGGGGGTGTATTGTCAATGTGGTAGCTCCCTGGGGTAGATGACTTCCCAGAGGATACAATAATGTATATTTTAGCATTTACTTTCAGTCCATGAGTTTGGCACCAGTTATTTATGTGTGACAAACCTTCCTGCAGGATGGCTAAGTTATTTGGAGATTCAGTGACTGCTCCTAGCTTGCAGTCATCTACAAACTTAGGTAGTCACAGCCCTTTGGTATTGGATTTTACTTCAGAAAAGAGGATGCCAAACAGGAGGGATCCCAGCACAGACCCCTGGGGGACTCCACTGGTGACTGGTCTCTTTGTGGAAGTAACTTCCCCTGTTGTGTTTTCCTGCATTCTATCTAGGAGCCATTTGGCAATCCAGTGGGTGACATAGGGGTTTATCCTCACTTTATTTAGCTTTTCCATTATGCCTAAATGGGAAATTGTGCCAAAATCTCTGGCCAGGTCAAGGTATATGGTGTGTACTGTTTTGCTTTAATCCATTTATTTGGTGACCTTTTCAAAATAATTCACCAGGCTGACTAAGCATGACCTACCCTTGATGAATGTAAACTAAGATGGGTCCAGTGTTTAGAGGTTCCCTATGTCGTGATTGATTAGTTCCATGATGAGACTTTCCATGGCTTTCCATATAAGGCTGGTCAGATTTATGGTCCTGTAATTGCCTGGGGCTGAGGAAGGTCATCCGTTATGCAGGAGAATGATTGTAGCTGTTCTCCATCCACTTGGTACAAAACCTGTATGGCGGCTGAGACTGAACAGTGTTGTTAGGGGTGTGGATAAATCATGCTTCATGCTATTTAAGATGCATCCATGGCAATTGTCAGTACCTACTGATGCAGTATTTTTAGCTTTTGCTAGGACTTTGTCTTATGTGGACATGGACTTCTTAGTAGCAGGATAAAATAATACTACAGAAGTCTGCATCAGGGCTGCTGCTGTTGTTGTAGAAGCAACAGTACATAATTATGCCCACGAGTGGCATATTCCTCAATCACTGATTGTATGATAGCATGTTTCTCAGAGCTGTTTGTAGAGCCATCAACATGGCAGTACAGCAACTAAGAACATGGCCTACTCTTTTGTGCTTTCGCTGTGAGTAATCAATATGTGGTTGTGACGCACCGCTCACTAGAGAATAACGTGCACATTCAGGATGAGGGTGTGATGTGCTGCTTAATGGGATGTGGGTTGTTTTTTCAGCATAGGTGTGTGTTTTACTGTTCACTGGGCTATGTGCGTATCACCAACTTGGAAGTATAAGGCACTACTCATTAGGCCATTAGGTATGTCACCAGACTGGGAGCATGAAACATTGTTTACTGGGACATGTGACATGCCACCAGTTAGGGAAAAAACAGACACTGGATACTGGGCCATGGGTTGTATCATTATTTTCTTAATATGCTTATTGTCTCATGGGACACATCATCAGTTAAGCAAAATTATATAATATTTACTGGGTTATGGGGTCCTCCTTTGGAAGCATGAGGCACTACTCACTCTACATGGTGGGACTTCCCACCAGCTTGGGGGTATGAGTAATTTCTTACTTGATTATGGAAAAAATTTACAGTTTGAGAGTATAATGCACTGCTCAATTAACCATGGAGAAATTCACAAGCTTGAGTATTCAGGCACTGCTTGCTAGACCATGAGACAGTTTGGAAGTAAAGAACACTATTGACTGGGCATGATATATATGTCATTCATAACGGAGTGATGTTTGCTACCCATCAGATGATCAGAAGAGCCACCAGATAAAAGTACTTCATATTACCTGCTAGACTATAGGTAGAAGCTGTCTGATAGAATACCAGTCAAGCCAATGGCTTATTACCCATTTGGCCACCTGCTGCCTCATAAGCACAATAGTAAATGGGATAGAGATTCTATTACTGGATATGACATAGCACACAAGCTAGGCTTGCTGCCATCAGACCATTTGATTTGCTAATTACTGGGATGTCAGAACACTGCATGTTCTGGAATGTAGCATGTTGGTCAGTGATTCAAGGATACAAATATGACATACCCTCTGGATCATCATGTGGGTCACTGTCCTGAAAACAAAACATAGTATTTTTATGGTTACTGAGCAAATCTCAAGCAATGGAGCCCAGCATGCCATCCACTGTATGACCAGGGCAAAAGATATTCTTTATTAACAATTAATAACAACAGGGTCCTGTGGTACAGAAGGATAAAGCCTTGCCTGCAGCCTAGATGACCTGTTTGTTTGCCTAATAACACAACTGCTGGTTGGACTGAGCATCGAAAGATGGGAGTGAGTGACCAGTGTCATCTCACCCATCCTGGGGGAAGGAGCTAGCCTGGTTCACTACAATTGCAGCATGAAGAGATAGACAAGTTCCACACTGCAAGTGGTATGATGCTTTGTTGAGAGATTGCAAATGTGCAATAACTTGCACGCACTTCCTGAAGGTGGCCATAGCTGAGCTTGCACGGCTGTGATGGACATAAGAGTTAGGGCATAACCATTCCCTGGCAGCTGTATGATGTTGCACCAGTACTTTCAGTCTCTGCCCCAGCCCTGGATATGGGTCAGCTAGAACCCAGAAGAGGGTAAGGCAGGCCCATTAGACTCAGTGAAGGAGGAGAAGAGTTTTTGGCAGCTGATGGTCAGCTATAAAGAGTAGGGGGTAAAACAAATAATAACACATTGCCCACTGCTTGGCCAGGTCAAAGGATATTCATTGCTAGGAATTAACCATGACATTCAACCAACTGTACATCTATGGAAAAGAACTATTCATATTCAACAACTAATCATGACATGCAACTGATTGGATGGCATGACAAAGTGCTATTAATCTCTAACAGTCAAAATCATAGCTAGTAAATAAATAAAAATGAATAAATAATTAAATAAATGATAAATTGCCTCAGAGTTGGCCATATTAAGATTGTGTGTGTGTGTGTGTGTGTGTGTGTGTGTGTGTGTGTGTGTGTGTGTGTGTGTGTGTGTGTGTGTGTATGTGTGTGTGTAAGGAGGGTGGTGAAGGTGGGGGTTATAGCTGACTTCATTCCAAGAGAAAAACAGACTTTACTATTGTGTTTTTGGACAGCTTTTTTAGCAACAGTGCAATTCAATCTGTTGCAAAATTATTGTGTTCCGGTCATTACTTGATTGTCACAAATAAATACTTCATATTATATGTCTAGCTATCCAGTGACTCAGAATTAACTTTTTGTGAGATTTCTAGATTTGTGAGATTTAGGCTGAGCAGTGGTTAGCGTTGTCTCCTCACAGCAAGAGGTTCTCCCGTTCGATTCTCAGCTGGAGCACCTTCTGTGTGGAGTCTGCATGTCCTGCCCGCAGTTGAGTGATGTTTAAAGACATGCAGATAGGTGCGTGCGTGAATGGGTGTGCCTTCTTTGAAGGTTGGGCATCAGGCTGGCAACTTGGCACCATAAAAATCTACTGCCAATCATTAGCGGACCGGAGTTCCGCTGTGGTGACCCCTAACTGAGAAAAGCCGAAAGACAAGATAGAGAGGCTGATCAGTGACATGCAAAGTTGCCAAAAAAGTACTACTGGCTAAAAAAGCTGAAAACAAAATAGGTATATGTGGTGTCCTCTGGGGGTAGAAAGTCCCCCATGTCTCCCATCATACACATTTGTACTCTATGTCTGAGTCACCTTGGGAGAAAGGAAAAAATCACTTTCAGGTTTTACATTGTCTAAATGGCTATTTGTACTATTTAGTTACCCTGCATGTTACACACTATCCTTCTCCCAGATTTGCAGTATATTATTTTTTGGCAAAAATGAGAAGTCACAAGAAATACAATAATAAATCCCTATGGGTGATTAATTGATTATTAATTATTAATATGAAAAAGTGCGCAACTGCTATAATAAAATACTGGAAAACAAGAAAGTAGATGTATTCTCAATGAGTGCTAGATTTTTAACAAAATAGTTTATTCACGTAAGGCTTAGTTTTATTGTGTGATAATCAGGCTGAATTTATGAATGATTTGATGGGAGAAAGTAAAACTGATAAAAAAAGTGAACATAGGACCACAGTCATGTTCCGAGTTACAAAGGTAGATGTAAAAACTTGAACCATTAGCAGACTGTCACAATGAAGTGTGATTTTAGTTATTTTAATTTAAAATAAGAGATAAAGAGTACGTTGGAGATACAGAAAAAATGCACCTGCAGAAGAAGGGGTTTCATAGTTCACACATGCCTATTTTACACTGAACCATTTAAAATTGACTGTGTTTGCATGCAGTCTATATAACTTGAAAAGTATTTTTTTAATATTTGTAGCATAATACTTTCTAGGGTATACTGACAGTTTTTTTGTTTGACATTTGAAGAACAGTTTCTTCTAATCACAACTGTGTGAGAACCAAAAGTGCAGACCCAATGACCATATTTTTCACCAGTGGAACCACAGGCTCACCGAAAATGACGCAGCATACTCACAGTAGCTACGGGATTGGACTCGAAGTTAATGGAAAGTAAGAGATTAAACTCTTAAATATACTATATTCTTATGGCAAAAAATGTCCCCCTCCCATTATGTTCTTGAAGTTAGTAGGACTAGAAACAGTTTTATGATGGTGTTTGGTACCACAGTTTCTAAGTTGTGGAATATCCTTACTGATTATGTACAGATCTTGTCAGTATAAAATATTATGCTTAGAACTTGAACTATTTCCTGTGTGACAGTAGCCAGTGTCAGTCTTACTGGATTTTTTTATAAAACTGTTATCAAAATTTTAGTTGTAAGTTACAGAGTCTTATTTCATGTTTTTTTTTTAAATAGGGACTGAGCTGTAAAATAAAATATATCTTAAATGTGCTGAGAACTTTAATGTAACTTTGTCACATCTTTTCATTATATATTGTTTGTACTTAGCTGTTACATGTTTTCATTGTCATGTTCTTTGTGCCCCTTTTGAGTGGAGTTAACTTCCCTATCACCCTTGCTAGAATGTTCCGCATAGGAGGTTCTTATCCACTTTGCATTAATTAATGATTTAATTAATGCATGTATATGTGTATGCATTTATTTATTTTCTGTGTTAACTAGGCTAGAATACTTAACCAAATGGACCTTTTTCAGCTTCTGCCCAAGGTTACAATGGATTAAGTACAAATAATAGAGGGTATGTACAAAGAATATCTGATTGGGATACAGAATATTAACAACAGATGATATAGCTATTGTTATAAAACCACAAGCAATATGGGTAACACAATCAGTGTTATTATTTACAATATGTATAACTATAGGTTCATAGGAGTTTACTAGGCTAGTGGCTCTAGAGCCATTACAAGCCTAGCTATGTTAATCTTGAGCTGCCCTAATTTGATTAGATGGATGTAATTCGCAGAGGGAGTCTATAATCAACACCAACTACCTCTGTCCATGAGGGACATGGGTGCTACCCCTGGGGTGAATTTGCAGTCTCCCATCCATTTGTCTAGTTTGTGCTTGAATAGGGTCAGTAAGGAGCTCTGTTTCTCGTGAATTGGAAGTTTATTCCAGAGGAGCAGCAGTCTCTGGGAGATATTTCTGTCTCTCCAGCATATTCTGTTTATGTCACAGGTTAGGTTAAGATCCCTAAAGCAATTGACTCTTGTGCCATTTGACTTGCATATGTGCAGCATTTCCATGAGGGCAGGGTCAGAGACTGCCCTGGAGGCCAGGCACAAGTCACCTCTAAACAGCCTGCAAGATGCAGACTACAGTGACAGGGATTTCAGTCTATCCACATAGCTCATGTCTTGGAGGCCCTATATTTTATTGGTGAGAAATCTCTGTGGTCTCTCCAGCTGCTGCAAGTGTCTGGTGAGGTACATGCAAAAGGGAGCATTGTAGTCTATTCATGATCTGATGAGGACTGAGTATAGTGGAGTTATAACATCTTTAGACCTGGATGCAATGGCTTACTTAGGAGATGCGCAACATAGAAGACTTTCCTTACCACTGTGGAAACGTGGTGGTCAAAGTTCAGATTGCTATCAACCTGTGTTCCTAGATCTCACACCACTTGGTTTGAACTTAGGGAGGTGCTGTCAATATTGAAATTAGCATGGAATTTCACTTTGCCAAAGGGAATTGTAATGCACTTTTTTGCACTTAGTTTTAGACCATGGCTTTGCCACCAGTCATTTGTCTGTGTTAGTCCCTTCTATAATATGTTAACATTATTGGGGGGCTTAATGATTGTACCCAATTTTCAATCATCAGGGAACTTGGTAAGTCAAAGGCTGTCTACTTTAGCCTGCATTTACAAGAAATAGATTCCAGACATTAAAGGGTCCAGCACAGATTCTTGTGGTATGCCAATGGCGACAAGTCTAATGGTAGAGGAGGAGTCACCACTTTGACAGTATGTGTTCTGTCAGAGAGCCAATTGGCTACCATCTAATGATGTAAGGGTTGATCCCCAGCTGGGTGAGTTTCTCAGTGATACCTAGGTGGGGGGTTGTGTCAAAAGCCTTGGCTAGGTCAAGATAGGTGGTATGTACTGTCTTATCTTCATCCAGGGCTTTGGAGACTTTCTCAAAGAAGTCTACTGGGTTTAATAAGTATGCTCTACCATTAACAAAGCCAAACTGAGTTGGGTCTAGAGCCTGAAGGTCGCCTATGTGCTTGTTGATAAGGTGGATGATGATTCTTTCTATGGCCTTGCTGATGAGGCTGGTTAGACTTATGAGTCTATAATTCCCAGGGTCAGTTGATGGCCCCCCATTGTGCAAGGGGATTACTGTTGCTGTTCTCCACTCTGCTGGAACAAAGCCAGTTCTCAGGCTATGGTTAAAGAGAATGCCAAGTGGGTCTGCTAGGTCCTGTTTTATATTGCTTAGTAAGCAACCTGGAATGTTATCTGGTCCCACTGATTCCATATTTGTGGCCTTGGAGAGAGCAGATATGACCTGATCTCTAGAAATACTAGGCAGCAGACTGGTGTCGGGTATGCTTTAGAGTAGGGCTGGTAGGAACAGGGGGTGGAAGTTTGCGCCATATCTGTCAGCTAGCAAGTTTGCAATTTGCTCTGATATAGTTGAAAAATTATATGACGTCTTCTGTTGGTTTCTTCCTGTTACTTGTATTTACATGCATGCATACTATTTATTGTGACCAGCTAGTCTTATTACTGTATTGTACTAAGTACAATAAATACACAGACAACTGCTTCAGCTAATACGCTTTATATTACATTTTCCTTTCGGATCTACAAGCGTGCAACACAGATGCTGTCAGCTCTCTATGGCAAATTCCCAAAGCATGTTTACTGTTACACTCATATTTATACCAAAATGTCTGATTTTTTTTTCTGAGTCTGATGCATAACAGTTCTTTCTGTGTATAACAGTTTTCCTTTGTTCCCTTTTCCTTGGTACTTTGTAGTTTGATGATCCGTGGAAACTCAGTCTTGCATTATCTGAAACGTGGTGTTCCAGCACTATCTGAAACTTGGTGTTACATCTCTTTACTTTGTTGATGTCCTTCCAGCTGCCATCTGCGCAGTTATTTTTACAGACTTTGTTTCTCAATAACATACTCCTTTACATGGATGCCAATATCTAAGCTATGCCAGCACACTTACTACTACTTATTTTTCAGCATTTTATACTATTTCTAAATTAACCCTTTATATTTCATATCACTCTTTCAGCTTTTTATTCACGCTAATAATCATGCTAACAAAGTTTAAATGGAGACAGAATACTATTTTCTTTCAATAGTATGAGGGGTACCATCCCCAATCAGTTTGACACATAGCTGGGCATTCAATTTTAGATTTCAGACAGTGAAAGAATGCCTTATGATTATCCTTGGCTAGGGATGCTATTTTAGCTTTAGCTTCATAGTTCACTTTAGAGGACTTTACAAGATTTCTGATTTGCTTGTTCAAGCTGTGGAGAGAATTCTTCCTCAGCTGCATCAGTTACCTCTTGTTCTTAGACATCAGTTTCTTCCTCTTGTTATACAGCCTGTTTATAATTGAGGTCCACCAGGGTGGCTTGTTTTTTTCAGGAGGATCTGTTTTTTATCCAGACAGGTACAGCCAAGAGTATACAGTTATTTAAGTGTTTATACAGGGCATTTGTATAATAATGCATTATACCTGTACATAAGAGTCATTGTTGTTTCCGATTGCCGGGGGAGGGGTATAAAACTTTTTATACCATCACTTAATAGGCTGTAGTTTGCTTTGGAAAAGTTTTTTAGGTTTTTTTTTTTTTTGCTGCTGTGGAGGTGTCAGGTCCAATAGTTACTTCAGATGAGACTGATTTATGGTCCGACCTTACCAGGGAGGGCATCACAAGGAGGGAGTGCAGTTGCGCCCCATGTTGGTGAGTAGTATGTCTAGGACATTTGAGTCCCTTGTTGGGGTGCAGACTATCTTTTCAAGAGCATTTGTGTTGACAAAGTTCATGAACCTCTGGGCGAGCGTGTTTATGCTCATCTATGCCTCCCAGTTGATGGAGAGCTAGTTGAAATCTCCCATGATTAAGGTGTTGGGCTGTAAGATGAGTGACTCCAGTAAGTCCAGCTAGGTGATGTGCTTTTCTTGGTACATGGTGGGGGACCAATAGCTAGCAATGATTTTTAGGGTACTTTGCCTATAGTTAATTGGACATGGAGTAGTTTGAGAGATTCATACTGTTTGACCAGTCTTGAGGTGTACATGGCTTTAATGAAGATAGATACAGCTCTACCTTTGGTTCTTTCGTGCTCATTTTGAGGTTTGAACTTCTGGAAGGCATAGTTGCCTTGTGTGGCCAAGTTGCTGCCCATGGCCTTGAACCATGTCTCAGTGAGATCAACATCTTCCACGGTGAGGAGTGCTTCCAGGAAGTGCAACTTCCCATTCAGACTCCTAGCATTAAGCAGCAAAACCTTTAGTTTGTCTCGAGTGGATTTTGTTACATTGGAAATTTTGTTGCTTTGACGTTGCCTAAAAAAGGCATTATGGGGGAGGCAAGCGCCTTTGCCAGTACCCGAAAGCCTAGAGGAGAAAGGCGCAGACCGCCTCTGGTAAAGCAGCATGATCTGTTGTCCATATCTTCAAGGGCTGACAGGTACTGGATCCCCCTGGACTGATACTAGAAGCTAATCTAATTGTTGAAGTCAATCAATTTTTGTTTATATTCATCCTGGGTGAAGGTAGAATGCTGCTTAGGGCTAGGATCATGCCTACCTGGGCCACATAATCTGAGAGTTCAGTCATGTCTCTCTTCATATAGTCCAGATAGGTGCGGAGGTGCGTCTCAAGGCATTCACCCCACATGGACTATGGCAGAGTCTTAACGGTACTTGTTGTTGAGTGACTTGAGTACATGCGTGATTTGATGGATCCTGGCACCTTACAGGCAGCTGACTGTGATCTTCTCTTTGTCCAGCCTGGTGGGAGGACATCTGTGTGCCTCACTATGGAGTGGACTATGACTAGAAATTAGGTTTTGAGGTATTTTGCCTTAGGAGCTTATTTGCTGAGACACAGGTGTATGTGTTATTATGTGTAGTTGTTACTATTTGCATAGTAGTGATTAAAATTGGTTTTAAGTGATTAAAATGGGAGGTCTCAGGCCTTTTGGTAGGCTTCTAGTGAGTACCTCCATGTATGTGGGTTTATGTGTTGTAATCATATTTTGTGTGAGAGGTGAAGTATGTGTGCTGACTACCTGTTTGATGTCCGGTTTGTTGCTACGTGAGAGAATTGACTTCAGTTTCATAGTGTAATTACATGTCTCACATAGGGTATTTGTTTGCTTTAGAAGTAAGTGATTGTCAGTATACATGAGGCAATTACTGCATTGCCTCAGGTTGCCCATGTCAGTCAGGCTGACCAGAGGAATGATGGGGAACTGCCCATCCATTATAGTAGTTTTTTTACCGTATGTACTACTAGGGAAGGGAGTGGGCTAGTTAGACTAATTTTTTGCACTAGGACTGACAAAGAGGCTTGTTCTATTGAAGGCTGGGGATGATAAGTGTGGCAACACTGCTTAGTGTGCAGCTGAGTTGCCGGTAAAGTGCAGCAGGGAAGCTTGGAAGGCTTCCACTGACAGATGTAAAGGAAAAATTGTGTTTCAAGGAGTTTGCATCTATAGAGGGCACCGCTAACCCCCTCTGTGTGGTGCGCAGTAATGCTCAAACAAGCAAGTGAAAAACACTTTTAAGCTAATTTAGCAATAGGAAAGCACACAATGAACCTTCCTCTAGCAATCCCCAGCTCAGACAAGGCTACACTCATCTGCCACAAGGGTGCATGGGAGCCATTCTTAATGTAAGATGGCTATTTTAGTGCTCAAACGTATCAATAACAGACTAGATTCAGCAGAATTGGATCTAGGCTATGCTATCAGGTCTACTTTTTTGTTCAAAATTACATTATTTCTAACAAGAAAAGTACGGCTCCACTTCCACGAAAATACACTTCAGCAAAAGGGCACTTTCGCGAAAGCTGATTCACCAAAACATGGTACAGTGGGGATAAGGAAATATATCCTTTTCCCCACTGCAGTGTGATCTCAGAGTTGGTATATTTAAGTAGCAGGGGTGTGTGGGGTGTAGCCCCCCACATGGGGGAAGCAGGGGGGCTTGCCCCCCTGCAAAACAATGTTTTTTGCTTACTTTGTATTTATTAAACTGATTCACACATGCACCCCCACATCCCCGCTACTTAAATATACCAACTCCAAGACTGCACTACAGTGGGGAAAAGGATATATTTCCGTATCCCCACTGTACTGTTCTTCGATGAATCAGCTTTCATGAAATTGCACTGAAGTGCACTTTCGCGGAAGTCGGGTCATGCTTTTGTTAGTCGAAGTAATGTAACTTTGACTAATAAAAGTAAACCCAACAGTACAGTTGAAATCAAGTACAGAAAATGATGCAGTCAGAAACAGGAAAAGGAGAAATAACTTAGCAATTAGTTAAAATATAGTTTAAAAAGGTGCAGTCAAGAAAAAATTTAATCAATGAAAAAATATGTGAAATGTGCAGCCTAGGTAATTTAAGAGTCTATCTCTCACATGGAGCAAAATCACCAGGCCAAGGAGATTTCTTAAAACAAAAAATGGAGCAGATAAAACAGAAAGCAGCTCTCTTAGTAATTCACAGACAAAAATATAGGTTTACTTTCCTCACCCATCAGGGAATCACCAGCAATGCTTTAGTTTATGCAGGCTTGAAATCTTTTTAGAAAAAACAAAGACCCAGCAATTCACTGTGTATTTAAGTATCACTCAAGAGACAATTTATTCGGGGTGGGGGTGGCCAGTATGCTCTGCTATACTATTTTATTTCTGACAGGAAATTTTATTAATAAATTATCCTATACTTTTTTCCTTCAAATATTATTAAGTTGAAGTGTCCAGAAGGATAATATTAAAAATGTGTTTTATATATTGATATTTTCCTGTCAAAGTTGTTCACTATTAATTCAGAATGAGACATACAAAAGTAAGCTCTCAAGACTCATCTTTAAAAAAGGAATTACAATTTGTTCTTACCAACATACAAGAAATTTCTCTGAAGATGGGCAAAATAGACAACAAAAATAGACAGTTTTAAAGAAAAATGTTCTAAGCAAATGGACAAAACTACAGGAATCCTTGAATCAGCAGAGAACTCTGATATCGGGAATGGAGGAAGCTTTAAATGACATGGAAGGGAGATTGTCAGATGATCAACATAACATAAAATTCTTACGGAAACAAAATACCTTACTTTTAAATAAAATAGGCGACCTAGAAAACAGACCTCTGAGAAACAATATCAGAATCTTTGGTTTACTTGAGGGTATAGAAAGAGACAATATGACAAATTGTTTAACATCTTGGCTCCCTAAAATATTTGATCTTCCGGAAGCAATGTCATTTGGTATCGAGAAAGCACATAGGTCCCTGGGTGCTGCTTCTTCTTCTTCAAAGAACGTGACTCAGAGATCTACTATTGTAAGATTCTTTTCTAACCAAGATAAAGAACTAATCTTAAAAAACAGCCTGGACTAAGTCTCCCATTAAGGCACTGGCCAAAACAATAAGATTTGACAATGATTATTCGTATGTTGTGATGTGCAAGAGGAAATGTTTCTTACTATTAATAAAGGAACTAAAAAAAACACATATTAAAGTTCACTTGCTGTTTCCAGCCAGACTAAAGGTATTTCTCTCAGATGAAGCTAAAATCTGTGAGGATACAGCCAATGCCTTAAAGTTCCTAAAATCAAAGAATGTTCTTGACCAACTAGAGGATATGGAGTAAAATAGAGTTCATTGAAGAGACAGGCTGAAAAATAATTGGAAAGTGAATGATAACAGAAAAAACAAAGAGAACAGTGACATTATTCATTCTCAAATACTACTTGCCTGATTATACAATAATACTTAGTCATAACGACATATGTTTTATTAATAGAGATGTAATGAAATAGAAGTTTGGATACTTCATTCAATAAGGTAAAAATTATATATATAATATATATATATATATATATATATATATATATATATATATATATATATAGGTCTACTTCGTAACAATGAAAGACCAGAAGAACGAAACGCAGAACACTGAGACGCAAACAACGAAACCCCAGAACACCGAAAAACACGTACATTTACAAAACACACATAACACACAAAAACACACACACAACTGCTCCACACTACTAAACAAAACACCCTACAGTAATGATAGGCAGGGGGACAAGCTCCCCTGCACCCCCCATACCCCCTACTTTAATATTCTAACTCCGAGATCACACAAACAGACACACAAGGCAAACACACACCGACACAGTACAGTCCCACACACACACACACACACACACACACACACACACACACACACACACAGACACACACACAGCAGAACACGAAGCCCTAATTCAAACTCCCATAACATCGGGATTTTGAATTTCGCGCTTTTCGGTGTTCTGCGGTTTCGTTGTTTTCGTCTCAGCATTCCGAATTTCGATCTTCTGGTCTTTCGTCCATCTCAAGTTGACATATATATATATATATATATATATATATATATATATATATATATATATATATCTTCTTCAGTCTCTCTTTTCACGTCTTCATATATCTACATATTTAAAGTTATATTTATAATCTTCTCTTCTTTTCTATACTCTTCTTTTCCTGTTTAATCTCTTTTTTTAATCTAAGGTTGGTGTTGATATTATTTACTTAGTTAAACCATGTGCAGGTTATTTACTTATAAGATGTTCACAATGCTGCTGTTCATGTTATATTTGGGCTTTGTTTGCAAATGACTTAAGTAGTTTGTGTGCTATGTGGGCTTTATTTAAATATTTATATATTAATAATGTGCTTACAGCAGTTGGACTTGGTGGTTGTGGGCTGTTGCTTGTCCATGGGATTGATAATTTTGTTCTTGTTTTTATTTGGCTTTTGCTTTAGTGCTGTGGGTGGTTTTTGTAGTGATCTGTGGCCATTTGTAATTTGTTTTCGTTGTGTTTTGTTATTTTGGGGGACAGTGAAGCTGGTAGCATTGATTTGTATTGGAAATAAACTATGTAGTTTAGGTGGACGCATGTGCTGACAAGCTTTAGTCATACTTGTTATTTGACAGCCTTGTTTGAATGTGCGAGATGTTAGCTCTAGCAAATCAGTTAAAATATGAGCCTAGTTGCAGAACCTGGTTTTCTGAAAGTGTTTGGTCTGTCTTTTCCCGCCAGGATCACGAGCATTTTGAATAAATAGATGTAGTGAGATCCTATCTCGCCTACATTCTTGACAGATGGGCTCGGCTCCGACTCGGCCTATACTAAAGCACAAAGTCTCTTATTGGCTGGGCCAACCCTTTATCCCAGGATGCACCACGCCCAAACCCCCAGATCTCGTTTGCTGCTTCTGAAGTAACAACGTGGTCTCAACTTGGCTGTGGCTAAGTACCCTTCTTTTTTTTGATCTTTTAGGGGCGTTTTTGCTTTAGCTTTAAATTTTCATTACCAAACAACTATTTTAATAGCTTTTTTTAACTTGTGATTGATTGTGTTGTTTGTTTCTGGTTGTGGTGTGATTCCTCTTGTTTGGTGGGCTAGGCCCGTTTGAGTTAGAGGGCCTTTGTCCTATCTCTTTGAACGTTTTAGTTAGAGCTCTTCCCCCCCTTCCCTTCCTTGTCTTTTGGTTGATTGTGGTTATGTCTACTAAGGAAAGAGAACATAAGCCATCCGGCTTCAAAAAATTTTTTAAATGTGGCTATAAAATGTCCTTAACAGATGGCCATGCCATCTGTGTGTATTGCTTAGGAGCTATACACTTGCAAGAGTCTTGCAGTGTTTGCCATGCTTTTTCCTCTCATGTGTTACAGGAGAGGAAAAATAAGCTGATTTTAAGAGGTTTAATAAGACCTGCCTTTGAGGAGGCTATTTCTTCCCCCTCTTCCAAGCCCAGGAAAAAGAAGTCTTTGGCTCCGGCAAGCCCATCGGAGCCACCAGAGAAAAGAGCCAAATCCTTGTCCTCTTCCTCGGCTCCACTGCCTTCAGAGCCACAGGAAATAGGATCCATGTTAGGGTCATCTTCCTCGGCTCCATTGGTCTTGGTGCCGCAGGATAGGGACCTTGAAACCAAGTTTGCCTCGGCTCCATTGGCTTTGGAGCCGCAGGTGAAAATTTCGGCTCCAGGGTCGGCTCCTGAATCGTCTGTGCCGAGGGGCATCTCGGTGCTGGTTGACTCCTCCTCGGCTCCAACTCTTATGGAGTCGGCTCTAACTCGTCCATGAGGCTCATATCATATGCAGCCGAAGGGGCGAGTAGGGCAGCGAGTTCGGGCGTAGCCCTTAGGAGGCAAGCCTGGATGCGCTTGTGTCACTTTGCGGAGGCTTTCAAGTCTTTTTTCACAGGGTCTTCTCTTTTTGGACCCAAGGTGAAAGACACATTCACTAGATGCGAGCAGGAGAGCAAGACTTTGTCTGCTGTTGGGGCCCATTTTTCGCTCCCTTCAAGACCTTATCCCAAGGCTCAGAGGGGAGGAAAGATGTGGTTCAGGAAGTCCCAAAAGTCTTTCCCTGCCCATCAAAGTGATCCCCCTCACAGAGGCAGAGGAGGGGGGAATTATTCTGGAAGACGTCGTCCTAGAGGCGGCGGAGGCCCCCGCAACACAGGAGACCGTGAATCTTTTCATGGTTCCTCCTTCCAGCATCCCTGAGGGACGGCCCGACTGTGCGTCTCCGGAGCCAGTCGGGGGGTTGATTTTCGTGGCATCCAAGGGCTTGGGGTTCCATCACCCAGGATCAGTGGGTGCTTTGTATCATCGCCGGAGGTTACACCATTCCCTTTATCCATCCCTTTCCACCTTCAAGGAGAATCCCGGATGTGCCACCCAGTCAGCGGGATCAAGCAGCAATAGAGGTAGCAAAGCTGCTCGAAAAGGGAGTCATCCAGCCAGTCCCCGCAGACCAGACTGGATTAGGAACTTACTCAAGGTTATTTTTGGTGCCCAAAAAAACAGAGGACTTGAGACCCATCCTGTACCTCAGCCACCTAAACCGTTTCATAAAAAAGTCCAAGTTCCGGATGGTCACGTTACAGTCCATTTTCCCATTGCTGGAAAAAGGAGTATGGATGTGCTCCATCAACCTCAAGGACGCTTACTATCATATTAAGATAAACCGAGCATCCAGGATTCACTTACGCTTCCGTCTGGGAGCCAGTCACTTTCAATTCTGGGCCCTGCCCTTTGGTTTCCGTATCTAGATGACTGGCTCCTCTCCACCCCCACCAGGCATCTCCTCACTCTAGCCGTGTGTGCCACCATCCAGTTGGGTCATTTGTTAGGAATCACATTCAACTGGGAAAAGTCTGTATTGCTGCCATCACAGTGTGTTGCCTTTATAGGCGCAGAGCTAGACTCTGTAGAGAAGCAAGCATTTCTACCAATAGAGAGGATAGGGATATTACAGGACCAAGTACTAGCCTTGCTGCCCCGACGGAAAGCCCCAGCCAGGATGATTCTCCAGCTTTTAGGATCGATGGCCGCCTCCATTCTTCTAGTCCCTCTGGCAAGACTGCACATGCGAGTTCTTCAGTGGCTCCTGTCAACCCAGTGGTCATACCAAGAACTGCCACTATCCCACCCGATTCTCCTTACAGAATCCTGCCGGCGGGATCTTCGGTGGTGGCTCCTGCCTTCCAACCTGAACCAAGGGAGGTCATTCTGTCCCCCCCTCCTGATGCCCAGTGACCACGGATGCCTCCCAGATAGGGTGGGGGGGGGCATTATCTGGGCAAGACAGTCCAAGGCACGTGGCAGGATCATGAAACCCACTTACACATCAATGAGCTGGAAATGAGGGCAGTGCTGCTAGTGTTGCAGGCACTGCGCACCTCTCTTCCCAAGGGTACCATCACGGTTCTCTCAGACAATATGTCAGTGGTCTGGTACCTAAACAAACAGGGAGGAACCAGGTCTTACCCCCTTTGCAGAGAAGCCTTGAGAGTGTGGCAATGGGCGATCGCTTCCCAGAGGTTTCTGGTAGCTACGCACATTCCAGGGAAGTCCAATGTGATAGCAGACACGCTGAGCAGAGTTATTCTGATGCCTCACAAGTGGTCCCTAAACAACCAAGTAGTGGCTCGTATTTTCTCCAAGTGGGGTCTTCCCTGCTGCGACCTTTTTGCCAGCCCCTGGAATGTGAAGTGCAGCAACTTCTTCTCCCTAATTCCTCCTCCAGGGGAGTCACCCAGGGACGCTCTAGTCCACAATTGGCCCTCCAGTCCCTCTACTACCAAAGGTGATTCAGAAGGTGACCCGCTTGGGAAGCAGCATGATTCTGATCGCTACACACTGGCCCCACCAAGTTTGGTTTCCCTTCCTCTGAAAGTATGCAGCGGAGGGTCCTTGGATTCTGGATCCAATTCCAGACCTCCTGTCCCTGCAGTCGGGTCAGCCCCATCCTTCTCTGTGGACTCTCAAGCTAACAGCTTGGCTGCTCCATTTCCGACCTTAGTCAGACAGCATATCCTCTCGCCGCAGGTGGTCCGGATCCTGTCCTCTACCCACAAGGCCTCCACTAAGGAGTTATATTCCATTAAATGGAAGAGGTTTGCTGTTTGGGCCCAGCGGCACAACCTTGACCCTCTGACAGCCCCGGTTTCGGCAATACTAGATTTTCTGGCAACACTTTTTCAACAGGGTTCCGCTGTCTCCACACAAAGTACAATTGGCAGCTATTTCTAACTACCATGTTGCCTTTGAACCCTCGCTCATGAGTCATAAATTGTGCAAGGCCTTCTTCAAGGGAGCTTGGTTACTTCGCCCCCCGGTGTCACAACCTGTATTGCCATGGGATCTCAATGTGGTTCTAGGAGCCTAGACATCTCCTCCCTTCGAGCCGGCGGCCACTTGTGATATAAAGTTCTTATCCTGGAAGACCGCCTTCTTGGTAGCTATTACATCAGCCAGAAGGGTTTCAGAGATTCAAGCCCTCTCTATAAAAGCTCCTTATCTGATCTTTCATAAGGATAGAGTCTCTCTACAGTTGAACCCTTCATTCCTTCCTAAGGTTTCCTCTGCTCTTTGTCTGCAACAGTCTATAGAGCTACCAGTTTTCTTTCCAAAATTTTCCAGCGAAGCAGAATACAGACTTCATCAGTTGGATGTGCATAGACAACTGAGGTTTTACCTAGACAGGACACAACAGACCAGTTGTTTGTGGCCTTTGCGGACAACAGAATTGGCAAAGCAGTAACTAAGTTCACTATTACCAGATGGATCAGGGATTCTATTTCATTTATTTATACATCAACGGGGAGGGACCTTCCATTTCCAGTTAGAGCTCATTCTACTAGGGCCATGGCAACTTCAGTGGCCTTCCACGCCAGACTGTCTGTGGATGAAATATGTGCAGCAGCCACTTGGGCTTCTCCACATACCTTTATTTCTCATTACAAATTAGATGTGGCGTCCAGGGATCGGGCGTCCTTTGGTTCCACAGTGCTCAGGAGTGTCTTCCAGTGAGCCTCCCAGGATAAAGGTGCTTGGGACGCTGTCCCATCTGTCAAGAATGTAGGTGAGATAGGATCTCACTACATCTTTTAGTTATGTACTTACCATAACGATAGATGTATGGGATCCATCTCGCCTACATTCTTACATACCCGCCCTCCTTCCCCCTACCTATTGGATCTGGAGGAAACTCTGTTGTTGAGGTTTCCAGGAAGTATTATTTGTCCTCTCCTGCCTTTGTTTTTCTGGTTGGTTTGGTGCTTGTGGATGAGTTCTTTGTGGGGCAAACAAGATCTGGGGGTTTGGGCGTGGTGCATCCTGGGATAGAGGGTTGGCCCGGCCAATAAGAGACTTTGTGCTTTACTATAGACCGAGTTGGAGACGATTCTCAGCTCCGAGCCCATCTGTCAAGAATGTAGGTGAGATGGATCCCATACATCTATCGTTATGGTAAGTACATAACTAAAAGTTTTCTTCATTTCCAGTCCTTGTGTGAGAAGCCAGAGTTTAATGCTGAATATCTGTGACCGTTGAACCCTAGATTTTATGGCACCGAGAAGCTCAGATCCATCATATTTAAAGGTGCAGTAGGCTTTTTTCTTACGTGTTTTAAAACAGTCACAGTTCCTAAGCGTTAGCATAAATATTTAGAGACAACTTATTTTCCTTTCTAAATTAGCCTACTGCACATAAGTAACCTTGTTTCATCTAAGCAACTATTCATAAATAATGATAGAATACTATGAAAATAATAGTAAGAATGGATATTTTTTCACTTATGTTACTATTATCATTTCTTTGTTTTTAGATGAAACAAATATAATCAAATATTTACTGCCTTTCACTAGTACATGTAGTTATCAAATAAGTCACGTGTATTTTCAGCACTCAGATTTCCATGGGATGCCCAAATTTTGCTTCATCTTTTTGATCTGTTGTTCATGAAATTGCAGTTTTCAGATAGATACTAGGCAAGTAATTGAAGATTGAAGTCAGGGATGGATGTCAGGCATTTGAGTTGTAGTTATTATGTCCTTCAGAGGGTTTATATGAATGCAAGGCATATGGCTATGTCTTCATTCTAGATTTGTAGGAATAGTATTTGAGAGATGTCCCTGTTTTTTGGGAGATTGTCTGTCCATCCGTTGTGGTTTGTCTGGATTTCTTACTGTTGGAGGTTGAGAGATATGCATGGAAATGAAACATGACTGTTTTATAGTTGTTATTAGTACATATTTCATAACTTTTCTTATATGAGGACGCTACAGAATTTAAATCAGCACTCCTTAATATTCTTTCTCACCTTGACTTTTTCATAAGTAAAAATTTAATTAATGATTTTAATTATAGAAATATTTAGATTAATGAATGTTTTGTAAATTATGAGGAGATGGTACCTACAGTTACATTTCTCATGTCCCTGATTTGAGTCAATATTACTTAGTAAACATTATCCTAAGTGTAATGAGTGAGTAAGAAATAGGAATGTTTTACTATGCAGCATATAAAAAGACTACTCATGTTTGTAGAATCTTCCCTAAAGAGTGATATTTTGTTTCTGTTTCGTATATGGTGACTTAAAACAGTGGGCTTTCAAAACATTATTCATTAGAATATATATGTGACAGTCCCTTTTAAAATATACTTGTCTCAGAATATTTTCAACAGGTTAATAGTCACATTGCTTTCAGAGATAAAAAAGAGGTAGTCATTGCAATCATTGTAGTGAAGTTTTAAGCAATCTCTTAACTGTTCTTCTTTTAAAACTAGATCTGAGTGACTAACAAATCATTAATAAATGATGGAGACAAACCATTAACCATTATTGTGTTACATAAAGGAACTTGAATTCTTGCTTCCTTTGTCTAACATAGATATAGGCCTTATGGAAAATACTCCTTTCTTATTCTTATGGTTTAGAATTTCCAAAGATTTAGTAGGTAAAATGAACTGTATACTTTATGTAGATTACAGACCGATAAAAAAAGTCACATATATGATCATAAGCTCATTCAAATTATTATTCTTTTTAAAGTTTGTTATTACTTGATTTACTGTTTGTTGTAACATTTTAACCATATTTGAAGTGTTCCAGTGTTTGTGAATTTTTGAAGCTGGTCTACCAGTATGTCACTCATGTGTTTTGTTAGATATATAACATAAGGTTGATAAATAGTGTGTAAAACTGATTATAATCTATTTGTTTATATCCTTAACTGTATTCCCAAGAAAGTAAATACTATATTTGTTCACTTCTGCAGTCTCTTTAACACAGCTTGTTAGACTGTGTTCTTTCACTTGACATCTGCCTCTTGACACAAGAGGTCTAGACGGGGTCCCAAAGATAGGGGCAAATTTTAGATATAGTTCTAATGAGCCTGGAAAGTTGCTAGAATAAAAGGTTCTGTGATGATGAAACATTATTTTGGTGGGGGGGCAGGGGGGACCGTGGCTTTGTGGGGGGGATGGTTTGGGAGTGAGGGACGGGGGTCTGGACATTCTATGGGAGAGTATCCAGATAAGAGATATGGTCCATAAGTAAATTTGATTTATAAAAAATAAATTAAGAAAAAAGCACTGAAGCTATGTAGTTACAGTTATAATAGATCAGTGCATATTACATTAATAGAAATTGCAATACTTAACTCAAAATGTAAATTACTGTCATTTCTAGTTGAAAAAGTTGTTTAATACAATATTGGTGTTAGATGACTATAGATTTCATGTTATAGCTGTATAGAACTCATTTATTAATGATAGTCTCATTTTGATGAAATCTGATGACATTAAATAAGTTGTAATTTTTTAATTTTATTTTTGAATATAATCAACTATGTTATTATTATATAACATTATAGTTCAAATAATTAATACTAATGGAAATGAAACATTTTTCAGAATAATATAATACATTTATTTATTTATTTATTTAACATTTGTTTACTGGGAAAGTCTGACTTGGAACAAAGCCAATTTTCAGTGGAGGCCCAGGGAGAAATGCTCCATACACATGTCTTTGTAATGTGGGAGGAAACCGGAGCACCCAGAGGAAACCCACATGAATGCAGTGAGGACATGCAGACTCCACACAGAGGGCACTCCAGCCAAGAATCAAACTGGAGAACTTTTTGCTGTGAGGCAACAACACTACCACTGCACCACTGCACCGTCCTATATACATTAGACAACTATAATTGTTGCATTTCAGTTAAATCCTAACATTATCAAAAGTGGTAGATATAATTGTATGGCATTGAAATGTAAATAAAATTCTGCTACTTTGCAAGCATGAATTCATTATAATGACAAACAGAAAATAAATATATATATTATATGCATTAGATTACTAGTTTAACTCATTGAGGAAGTATACACATTACATAAAAATGTACACTAATAGAGTTAAAATATCAAATTATTACTATTAGTCACTAAATCAATTAGATAATTATTAAATGTCTGTCTTCTGATAGAATTGTCTAGAGAGAGCATTTTAAACTTATATTTTGTTTATTATATACTGTAATTATTAGTAAATGTCATTATTACTATAGCAGAGAGGGGGTAGAGTTTGTATATTTGTTGCATTTTAAATGGATGGGTTTGTTTGGATGGTTCTACCATTCAAACATGGAGTTTTAGACTCCATGTGGGACTGAAGGACTATTTAATGAAAGTTATTTTTTCTCTGTGGGCGTCTGCTAATGTTTATATTACATCTACACTCATCAGTTTTTTTAGTAATGAGCATATTTTTTCCTATGAATTGCATTTATTTAAAGATGTAATTCAAAGTTATATATACTTTTTGGAATTTATGAAAAAAAAATACTATATAAATTCAACACTCTAGTTTCATGGCTTGCTTCAACTGTATATCTTTAAACAGTAATGGCTTAAATAATGGTTGTAAGAGAGGGAATTTAAATATGCTTCTGAGATTTTTTTAATTCTCAGATTTTGTTTTGCAAGAGACTCATTTATTACAAACTGATGTTGACAAACCTAACACTCAAACATATACAGCCATGTCCAGCTCTCATCATAATCAGAAAAGAAGAGGGGTGGCAATACTATGGAAAAATTCTACACCTATTCCTAAGATAATTAACTCTTATAAAGATGATAAAGGCCTGTTATACTCTGTGACTCTAGAAATTAATAGAAAATATACGTTTATCAATATATATTGGTTTCTTTGTATAGGAATTAGAAGTGTTAAGAAGCAAATGGAACAAATTATACACATTACAAGAGGCAGTATTATAACAGCAGGTGACTTTAATTGTATTTTAAAAGATTAAGATTCTAACTCCACTAGGAAGAGAAGAATATCCACTCCTGTTAAAGAATTAAAAAAAATTATCAATTTAATTCCGGTCAGAGATATAAATGATTTTTCAGAACAGGATTCTCTTTTTTTTACACACTACTTACACAGACATGGGACACAACTGAGAATTGATAGAGTATACATATCTACAGATTTAATAAATAGATTAGATAAGGTTAAGACTGTAACATGTACACTCTCTGACCATAATGCAACAACTTTTCAGTTAATGCTAAACCAAAATCTTAGAAATCCTATAAAGCATATACTTGCTTATATAACTAGTTTGAATGAATTTAAGGAATATTTTCAAAAAGAAACTGAAAATTTCATGCTTAGTAACAATACACAAGACATATCTATGATATAAATATATATATATATATATATATATATATATATATATATATATATATATATATATATATATATATATATATATATATATATATATATGTATATATATATATATATATATATATATATATATATATATATATATGAGATGCCTTAAAGGCTTATTTATATGGCAGAACTATATATTGGTATACTTCAAAGACAAAACAATAGGAGAAAGAATTGATAAAATTACAAGAGCAAATAGATAAATTAAAACTCGATAATCAAAAAACAAAAACAGATAGTACAAAACAGATAAATGACCTGAATGGTAAATATCTAGAAATATTAAATCATAAAACAATGATCAATTTGGAAAGGATCAAAATTATTAATAACTCAGTCCTAAGTATAAGCATAAATTAGCTATATGAACTAAAATATAATACAACAAAACTAACCACATTCAAGATATATATTCTCCTTCAAAAAAAAAGAAAGTCTCTGAACTAGAGGATTTTCTAAAAGAATTTAGAGAATACTTTACTATAATAAATTGAAATAATCATGTAATGAATCATCAAGAAAGATTAAAAAAAATTAAGAAATATACTAAGAAAATCTATCTATAGATCAAATTAATCTTCTCGATAAACCTATATTAGAATCTGAATTAAAGACATATATTAAAAAACTAAAAATAAATAAGGCTCCTGGTAATGATGGTATAAATCCTGAAATGTATAAGTTAATGTCAAAAGATCTTTTGAATATATTACTTAAGGTCTTTAACATGGTTAAAAATTTAGAAAGTTTCCACCATGTTGGAAATATGCTCTTATTACTCCAATTTTAAAAACAGATAAAGATCAGATAAAATGTTCATCTTATAGATGAATTTTTTGCTAAACATCAATTATAAACTTTTTATGTCCATACATGCAGATCAATTGAAACAGTTTCTTCCTCTTTTAATTGAAAATGATCAAACAGGTTTTGTTTTGAATATAAATTTATATGATAATATTAAAAGAATAGTGTCACTGAATTATTTAGCTAATATAATAAAAGAACATTTAACTATAGCAAGTCTAGACATTAATTGTGCTTTCGATTCAGTTATCATTCATTGGTACTTGAAGAAAAATTTTCTAACACATTTATACATCTTATTATTCTTTTATATGTTGATACTCAGGCATATACAAAATAGGCTCATTTAATTCAGAATCAACTGAAATCTCCAAAAGAACTAAGCAGAAATACCCACTTTCACCTTTACTGTTTTCCTTAGTTATTGAACCATTTGCTAATCTTATAAGATGACACCTAGACATTAAAGTAGTTTTTAAAGATAAAAATCTAACAGTTAAAGTCCAACTATTTGCATATAATATTCTCTTGACTTTAAATGACTATAATAACTCCATTTCAGCTCTTTTTAATCTAATGGAGACTTTCCTAAAAAATCTGTGCTTACTTTCAATAAGAATAAGACAAAAGTATTGCCTATAAATTATAATGTAAAGGACATAAGGGAAGACTTCAATAAATATGTAGTTCAATAACAACAGTTAAAGTACTTAGGAATAGTTATTGCTGAAAATGTTAATAAAATAATAGATATCAATTGCGAAACTAGCTTGTCATCTATAGAAAACCTCATAAATAAGTGGAATATATACTTTTTTACTATGGACGAGAGACTTTCTATAATTGACATGATTATTCTTCCAAAAAGTTTATATATAGTACCCTAATAAACCTAGGATAGCATTAATTAATCATACTAGAGACTGGTCTAACGGAGGTATTGGGTTATCAGATTTCGAATTTTACTCTTTAGCTTCTGTTATCAAAACAATAACTCTATGGTCAAATAGTTTCCAAACTGGTAAATGGAAAGACATTTTAAGAAACCCCTTGATTCAATCAAGCTTTTTGAGACCTTCTAATCAATATTTAACCTCAATTATTTGTACTGGTTATTAAAATAATACTTCATAAATAATCTTAACAGTTAAATGTGCTATTATTAATATAATACTAAATGCTTTAAAAGCTTCAGTTATAAAAACTCAAACTATAAAGCATGATTCTTTCTTATTTTTCCTATAGCTCATACTCACATAATATTTCATCCTTAAATTCATCAGTGATTACTACTTTTAAAGAAAATAATCTGTTTTATTAGTCTCGGTTATTAAATAAATTGTTTATTCCTTTCAATATATAATTAAGAGGTTTAACTTAGATGACGATTTATGACTACATGTTCAAAATTGTATACAATATGTAGAAGGCAGACTGAAGTTATGCAACCATCTGTGGAAAATTCTGTTCCTACATTTATTGATCTTTTAATTATTCGTGTACAAAAAAAATAGAAAAACCATATTATCCAAAATGTATAAAATGATAAGAAAAGAATTACAATATGTTAAAGAAAATCATTGGAATTATTTAAAATATATAAACAATAACTTTCCCAGTGATGAAGACAAAAGATTATTTATTTTATCTTCAAAATTAACTACATCTTCACTTAAATGGAATTTGTTCTCATAAAAAAATGTATATAGGTCATTTTATACACCACATAGAATAGAATTAATATCTAAAACTAACACTGTTTGTTGTATGTGTAAATTGGATAATAAGATGACTGGGAACATATATTTCTGAATGTGCTATAATCAAATTATACTGAAAAGAAATTAATGACTTTTTGCAGGCTTTATTTTCTGACAAATTCATCTTAACCAAATCTTAGGTCCTTTTTAATATTCCAATACCTGAGTATGTTACAAGATTGAAGTATCAAGTTTTGTGGAGCCTATTGACAATTGCAAGGAAAGTAATAACAGGAAACTGTTGACTGTACTCCCTCCTTCAAATAATTCCTGAATATCACCTCTGAAGTATGTCAACTGGAGATTATTACAATAAAATCAAGATCTGCAAGAATCACATCCTCATATAATGCTTGGAAAGGAAGAAGTCAACTCTTAAACAATGATTGTTTTTATATAAATAATTGGAATGGTATACTTCTTGTGAGTTAGTAGACACCCTTGTAAATAGTTATTTTAAATAGATGTTTTATATTTCAGTATATTAGTTTAATATTTGGTTTATGCTTATTTTTTACCTTTTAATATGATTATTATTTATTTTCTAAAGGAAATGTTATTGTTGTTTATTCATTTTATTTAAATCCTAATAAAAATATGTGACAGTAAAAAGAAACACTTTAATCAATGAAAAAAAACTTGTGGAATATGCAGCTTATATAATTTAAGTGTCTATCTTTCACATAGAAGAAAAACACCAGGTCAAGCAAATTTCTTAAAACAGAAAACAAAATGGAGCAGGTAAAACAGAAACCGTCTGTATCAGCAAGTCACAGACAAAAAAAATATAGGTTTACTTTCCTCACCCAGCAGGGAATCACCAGCAGTGCTTTAGTTTATGCAGGCTTGAACTAGAAAAGGGGAACTAGAGTGGGAAATAATAAAGCAGGAAGACTCAATGGAGGGAGGAGGAGGAGTGAGCTAAGAGGGATAGGGTAGGCTAGCAGCTCCACCCTAGCCATACCTCTCAACCTAGTAAATGCCAAGGCAGAAGAAACCTGAACTAAGAAACTTAATTCTGCCCCAAGGAACTGCAACACAGGAAATAAAATATTTTATTTATTTAAAAACAAAGTACAATATCGGATAAGTGCTTTCATCCATATTTAAATTCTATGGACTTCTTTAGAACCAATCAAATGGTGTGAATTACTTCTTAAATAACAATCCCATATTAATGTCATAGACAAGTGCTAAAACTTAAAGAAACATACGTCAAAATGTTCGTCGACCCACTGTCAATATGCATGTAAGAGAAAGAGTACTAAAATCCTTACAAGGCAATATACTGTAGTACTAATGATAAAAATATATGTAAAAAGTATATATTACAGAAATATATAAACCTTGTAAATTTTATCATCTATAAACATTTTTAAAAGTACAAAAATATATTTAATATGTAGAAAAATATAAATATTTGACTAAGTTTAAAACTTTTTACATATGAATGATTTTTTTAAAACACCATTACAAATTCAGGTCTATGTTCAGCCATCTAATGGAATAAATATCGAATGGCTGAATATCAACTGCTAATCAGCGAAGGTTCATTCAGCAAACATTTAGTTCACAAACCTGTGAGACGGGGAAAGTAACTAGTTGTCCAACACTTCCCCATCTCATGCACAACAGTGTTTCAAAGCCATTTTTTCCACTGTAGTGCAGTCTCAGAGTTGGTATATATAGTAAGGGGGGTGTACAGGGTGAAGCCTCCATGTTGGGGGTGGGGGGGTGAAGTGCCCCCCACTTGGGTGGGTTTGAAACACTGCCGTGTGTGAGAAATGGAAGTGTTGGACAACTAATTACTTTCCCTGCCTCACAGGTTTGATGTAGTGAACATTTGCTGAATGGACATTCGCTGAATTGGGTTCGATGGTCAGCTGTTCGATGTTTAGTCCATAGAACCTACAAATTCATGGACCGCAACCTACCTGTAAATGACAATAGGGGAGAGGTTGTCAACTTAAGACATACTAAATTTAGTCCTATTTTAGGTCAGAAAAATTACGGGGAGAAGACCCCCTACAACAACAGAGTAACTGGACTTCAATAAAAGTTTAATTCTCAGGCACCATCCACTAAACATTGAAGTAAAGAAAATTCTCTTTAAATATTGGGACATTTTCAACAGTTTTGGAGTGTGTTTGGTGTCTGACCCATTACTGTACACAAAAAGGGCAGTAATATGAAAAATATTCTTGAGAAAAATTTTACTCAGCATTCTTGCAATTAAGAAAGGCATGAGATAATGTGAATAGTGCAACCAATGCCTTTACATTTTTGAGCATGACACTGTTTCTGTAGGGCACCCAAGACAAAGATTTATTTATCCAATGTGGTTAATTGTTTAACCAAAGGGCTGGTATATATCACCATTTGTGAGACTTATGGTGCATTTTATGTGGGGAAAACAGAGAAAGCTCTCAATAAACTTATTTATGAGCATAATTACAACAGCAGTAAGATGAATTTGAATAATGCTTTGTACAAGCATACAAAAGTCCATCTCTACTCAAGAAGTTTTTTTTTTTGGAATACTGGAAAAAGTGGACATGAATCCCAAGGCAGGACCTTGGGAGACCATCCTGGAATTCAGGGAATTGCATTGGCAAATTAAACTAAATTCACAAGATTTACTTTGTTTGAATGACAGTGTTAGTATATCCAATGTTCTTAAGTTGCGGTCAATGATTTTGTAATGGTGTTTAAAAAAATCATTCATATTTAAAAGTTTTTAAACTTAGTCAAATATTTATATTTTTTCAATATATTACATATATTCTTTGCACTTTTAAAATTTTTTTTAATATAAATTTACCAGATTTATATATTTCTGTAATATACATTTTTTTAATATATTTTTATTATTATTACTATAATATATTGACTTATAAGGATTTTAGTACTCTTTTTCTTACATGCACATTGACAGTGGGTTGAGAAACATTTTGGTGTATGTTTCTTTAAGTTTTAACACTTGTCTATGACGTTAATATGAGACAGTTATTTAGGAAGTAGTTCACACCATTTGATGGGTTCTGAAGAATTCCATAGAATTCTAACACAGATGAAAGCACTTAACCAAAATTGTACTTTGTTTTTATACAAGTAAATTAAATATCTTGTTATCTCCTGTATTGCAGTTATTTGGGGTAGAATCATATGTTATACTTCTCAACTTCTTGGCACAAGAATTTGGCAAAAAGCCAAAAGGTAATAGACAAATGCCCCCAATCAGGGACAGATTTTAAATATTGCTCTTATAAACATAGAAAGTGGCTAGAATTACAGGGTTTGTATTAGCATGCATTTTCTGAAGGATATGAAGTCTGAAACTCACAAACATCTGTCATTATTTAATTACTTCAGTCCATGATTCCAGGCATTCTGCAACATTCAGAACAGTTAAAAGGGATAATCCTAGCTGTCTTGGCACTAAGAGGGTACTGATATCTGGGTCAATTGACAGTGTGAGTAGATGCCCCGTACTGCCTGTTTCTCATATGTTGCCTCCTGATTTGTTTCTCCTTAACTTAGTGCACCATTCTTTTCCATGCTCTCTTCTTGGGCTGCTTCATATATTATCTCCAGGCTGCATAGATATACAGGAGCTTATGACACTGTATTGATTACCTGCTGACTGAATTTAATACATAAAATGATAATGGCTGTTTCTCTACATTGTTTATAAAATGCAATCTGTATATTTTGCTATATTTCTTACTTGTTTTGACCATAACTACACTTGGAGCCTCAAATGATATGTAATTATTTCTTGCACTGTTATGTAACCCTGTTGTGTTAACTTTACCTTTACTTTTTGAACATGTAATGATTTGTCTTGTTATATACTGCCTATTTAATAGATATTTATTGTTACTTTCTTGAGCACAGTTCTTTTTTAATCTCGCTGTGTTTGCTGAGATTTTTAGGTGACTGTATTTTTGCATAATGATTTTACATACCATTTTTACTTTCACATTACTACTATATTTTATTTTATTTTATTTATTTATTTGTTTGTTTATTTATTTATTTGTTACTTTGTTAACTGGGAAATAGTCTGACTGGGCCAGAAGCCCCTTTTCAGTGGAGGCTCGGGAAGAAAAGCTCCAATAAGTATAACAATCTTTACATTTGCATATTTAAAAAACAAAATACTAACAATCTTTACATGTGAATATTTAACAGACAATTATTAATATGAGAACGGACTAGAAAATATCATGGTATAAGACAAATAATATGTGTGTGTGTGCCTTTCGACTTTTCCCGGTTAGGGGTTGCCACAGCGAAACTCCAGTCCGCTAATGAATATAATATGCAAAATAGATTGTTAGGCAAGCAATTGTAGATAGTACAGACTAGAATATTGCAGAGTCCAGCAGTATAGAAATTAATATGCAGAGGTGCCAAAGACCATTTAGAGAGGTGAAAAGGAGGGATACCAAGATTAATAGTAAAGATAGGAGAGAAAGTTGTAGTAAGAGGATGTAAGCCATTTGGAGAGCAGAAAGGGGGCGGGATGAGAAATAAGAGGAGTTAGCCTGGGGAATGGCAGGAGCAGAGCCAGTGGTTTGTTAGGTAGTTATGTAGTACTTGTTTGAACATATGAAGGTGAGGATTTTTTTTTGTGATGGTTAGAGGGAGGGTATTCCAAAGTTTGGCAATTTTATTGGAATAAAGACAGTCCCCGTAATCGTTGCGGGAGAGGGTGACCTTTAGCATTAGTTTATCTGAGGATCTGAGGGGCGTGGGATTGTGACTAGGTTGGACAAGATTGGAGAGAGCAGGACAGTTCATAGGTTGGTTAATTATCTTGTGGACCATAGTAAGTTGGTTGTAAGTAAAAGGTTGGGGAGTTCTAGCCAATTTAGCTGAGAGAGCAGAGTACAGTGGTGAGTCCTGTGTGGGGCATTTGTGGCAAATTTGGCAATTTTGTTGTAACATGATTCTAGATTATTTAAGTTAGTCTTGTGAAGGTTAGTGAGAACATGAGGTCCATAAAGGAGGGCAGAAAGCAGGTGATATTCGTCAGTGGCCAGCCTGGCTTTGTGGGTGAGATATGGCCTGGTGTTATATAACATGCCAAGCTTGATGTGAACTTTTTTGATTGTCAAAAATTCATGTTTATCAAAAGTTAGATTCTCATCAATAGTGACTCCTAGAAGTTTAATATGAGTTTGTGGGATCAATTTTGGTTCTGTTTGAGGAAAGGATTGATAGAGAGGTCTGACATGGTTTGGATTTTTTATTTTTGAAGATAATTAATTTGGTCTTATTAGGATTTAGAAATAGTTGATGTTCAGACAGGTACCTTTTCATGTTTTGGAAAGATGATTGCATTTTTAATTGAAGATCTAGGGGTGTGGAGGCAGAGCATATAAGGGTAGCATCATCAGCATATTGGTCAATGGTGGCTAGGTTGGTTGCTGAGTTGAGGTCATTTGTGAATAAGATAAAGAGGAGAGGGCCAAATATAGAACCTTGGGGGCATTCCAACAGTGATGGGGAGGAGGGGAGAAAGATTGTTTTCCCATTTGGTGGCTTGCTGTTGATTGGTTAGGTAGCTGAGGAACCAGGACAGAGAGGATAAGTTGAGCCTGTAAGTTGCTAGTTTGTTTAGTAGATGTTGATGGGAAATGGTGTCAAGAGCTTTTGAAATGTCAAGAAAGATGGAGGAGACTACCTGGCCTTTATTTAGGAATTGTTAAATGGTGTTAGTAAAAGTGGTTAGAGCAGTAGATGTACTATGTTTAGATCTAAAGCTATGTTGTGAGTTGGATAAAAGATTATTTCTGAGGAGGTGGTTAAGGAGTTGTTTGTGGATGCATTTTTCTAAGAATTTAGCTGGGGGGGGAAGAATGGCTATAGGTCGGAAGTTGGTTTGGTCTTTGGAAGGTCCTCCTTTGCGGAGAGGGATGATGTGGGATATTTTCCAGAAGTGGGACATAGTTTTCAGTAATTGAGCAATTGATCAGGATTGATATGGGGTAAGCAATAGATGGGGCTGCAGTTTTTAGAAATCCTCTAGGGAGCTGAGACAGCAGGGTTTAAGTTTGGCTAGGAGAGATTGTATGTTATTTGTTTGAATGGATGTAAAAGAGAAGAGGTTAGGATTGCCATGAGTAGGGGTGGGAAGAATAATAAGTGTAATGGGTTGATTGCCTGGTAGGGAGGTTATGGAGTTCATGAAGTGGGAGCTGAATTGAGTTGTGATGGGATCAGAGTTGTTATTGGTTACAGGGGTTGGGGTAGTGGTGTGACCTGGGCTAAAGAGATAGTTGATGTTATCCCAGAATTTTCTGGGGTTGTTTACATGTTTTGCTGGCAGGTTCAGAAGTACAACTGTCTGTCTACTTTGATTTGTTTTTTTTTTTGCTTGATTCCATAATTGAATATAGGTAGAGAGGTTTGTTATGTGTTTGGTGGTATGGTAAGTTGACCAGACCTTATCCCTAAGTTTAAGTAGTTGTTTTGTTTCTTTGGTTAACCAGCGCAGATGCTTGGATTTAGCACGTACTTTCCTAGTTGGAGCTAGATTATTTAGTATGTTAAGGAAGGTGGTGCTGTAGAATTGTACCACTAGGTACATTGTTGGAGGATATCATTAAAAGTAGTGGAGGAAAATTTTATTTTGCAATGGATGTATTTATAGGAGCTGTTGTTTTGTGAATGAACACAAAATATCCATTTCATATCTTTAATATTTGTTTCTTTTTTTTGCATGTTGCATGCCCATGCAATGTTTCACTATTGATTTTACTCTATATAATCATGCTAACTTTATACCGTTTAACTGAATTTGTCATGCAGTAAATTCACCATGTCCCTCTTCTTAGTGAAGGTGGTATCACTAACCACCAGTTTGGCACACGGCTGTGTGCTGCCTTTCATGTTTCAGACATAGCTGTAGAAGGACTTGTGGTTGTCTTTAACCTCTGAGCCTTTTTATTGCTGGTTTTATCTACTGTTTTCTCTACATGCTCCTGCCCACACATTGGCATCTTCTGAGCCGTTCAGTTTGGTGATATAGTACTTGTCTTATTGTGGTAACCAAAGGGTGATCCATCTGTCCACTTGCCTTCAACTGAATGATGCAAGTTAATGATCTGCATGACAGTCCATCTTCCCAGCATGCTTGAAATGATCTACTGTCTCTTTCTCTTTCTCATAGGTGGAGAAGTCTACATGCATACAATGCATGTGCCATGTGTGTGTGTGTGTGTGTGTGTGTGTGTGTGTGTGTGTGTGTGTGTGTGTGTGTGTGTGTGTGTGTGTGTGTGTGTGTTCCACAATATAACTGCAGATGTCCAGAACTCCCTTCTGTATCAATGTGCATTGAAGTGCTGCATGGCAAATTAGTGCCCACTAACAAAGGGTACTTAAGCAACAGACTTGGGGGACATTTCTCCTCACAGGATGATTAATTACCTCCCAGGGTGATAAGTAATGGTTTAATGTCTTTGCATCATTATAATGGTGCCAAAGTGTCATGAAATTTCTAGGTCATCTCAATGGCACAGAGTGATAAAGTTCTAACTGCGACTCAGATGACATATGACTGAGTAGAGGTCAGGGCACTGGAGGAGTTGAAGAGGGAGGGTAGGAATGAGGGGCCAAAGCCACCTCACCCAGCCTTGGGGGAGAGAGGCAATCCAGCTCACTATAATGCCACCACTGACTGGACAGAGAAGTATACAACATGAAATAGATCAGTGGGGAAATTGCACTTGGCTCTACCAAGCCATGTTCAATACATACTTTTTGTAGGGCATGTGTAGGAATGCACAGCAAACCCTTGCATCTACAAGAGTGTATCTTGGCTAATATAGGAAAGATTACTGCCAAAAAAATGGAAAAACCTTCATGGCTGTATGGATGATGGTCATGACAAGACTGTGTCTGCCATCCTGATGATTCCGAGCATATAGCTATGTGTCAGTAAAATTATTAAAAACAGACTGTAAAATCATCAGGTTTTTCTTAAATAACAGTCAATAATACAGGAGGTTCAGTTTCAAAACGTTTTACTAGTGTACACCAGGAGGCAAAAGACTATACAATACAAGTATAGAATTTTGACTAATTACATTCAGGAAGTATTCAATATTTTATAGTATTTACAATTAGCTTTGCCCACCTTACTGACGTGGTCAGTCACAGGGCACTTACATCACTATAGTCTACAATATTCTATTCATAAGAAAGTGCTGAGGTTATACTTTTTAAAAGTTTTCCCATGAGAATAATACAGCCTTGCAAGGCACCTGGTCAGTTATAATGTCTTTCTGTAAATGTTGCTCTTTCAAGGTTTCAGTCCTGCTCGAATACAATAGTCAGTTTGGTTCTTAATACGCTTCTTTGTTCCTTCTTGCAACATTAACTTCTAGCAGCTGTGCTGATAATATTCACAAGGCCAACTATCTCAGAGGAAGGAAGATACATGCTTTTTCCTGACCCAGCAGATAATCATTAGTGAAAAACATAAGCTTGCTGAGCTGGCTACTGCCAGGGTCAGAGTTCAATCACACTGCAGCTCCAAAGCTTCAAGCAATTACATGTAAGATCATTCTTACTGCCATATTGTAAAATAGAATAAAATGCATTATTTACTATTTGCTTTTAAACTAGCACTTCATATATGTTTAAGTACATATTTGTCTAACATTCTCTCTCCTTTTAATACTTTTTATTCTATTCAGAAACATAAACAACATCATTTCGTTCCCTAGCCTTCTCCTCTCAGAGATTTTTAACTAGGCAAGTCATTTGTTTTACATTTCAGAAAGAATTTCATTTGGAACTAATAGATCCAATTCAATGTCTTGGTACATAGTCTCAGTTACAGTTACGTCAACAAATTTTCTAACTAATCTTTTCATACTGGGTATCCCGCAACAGACACATGCTCCTAGTATGAGCAAAAAAACACAAATGGCGATCAAAATATTCATTAGGATTGAACCCCACCCACCAAACAGACTCTGGAAAAAGTTCGTCAGTGGGTTTGGGCCTGGTTCAGTCATGGCCGATACCTGCTGTATTACCTCTAGGTGATCGTTAATTTCGTGTTTATTATCTGGTATGTACGCACAGCATTCTTTTTTGATAAGCGCGCACGTACCACCTCTCGCCGCTAGGGTGAAGTCAAGAGCCATTCGGTTTTGTAGCACAACAGTTCTCATTGCATTCAGTTCATCAGTCACAAGTTCAAGAGCGGAAAAGGTTGCATTACTCATTATTTCGAGAAGTTTTGACAATTTCCTCAGCTCCCAGATTGATTTGACTGCTCCATAGGCTGAGAATATTCCAGCCCAGGATATAACACTGTCAGTTAAGTCCATATGAGTCAATTTTTCTTTATCTTTCATGGATGAATGGTCTTTCCAGCCAGCCTCAATCTTACCCACTGGATTAGCAGGTTTTCCGACTGAATTCCCAGTACTTTGGGCTACATCTCTTACGTTTCGTATCTTACCCAGAGGCAATTCAGCAGTATGCCTTATAGCTGGAACCAGATAACCCAAAAAACAACTGCCGGACCAATTCTCAGGTAACCATTTATATGCCTTTTTCCCACAAACAAAATAACAATTTTCTACTTTAGTACTGATGCGGGTTAACTCTGAATGAAACATTTTTTTGTCTATAACAGATAATTGTTTATGCAATTCAGGATTTTTCTGCACATCTTTTATCGTTGTTTTCATTAAGCTCAAATATGAATCATAATTTGTGCTACAACTAGTACTTTTATCTTTGGCCTTAATATAGCATTTGTAAGATACAGTTATGTTACAGTTACTCCAACCAACTTGGAGTGTATCATTTTTATAAAAACAAACAATTCCTTTCTGTGTAATGGGTAAATACAATGCAACTTTGTCCTGTGATCTCACAGAACCTGTGTCAAAAAGTAAATTTTCCCAAGTTTCATTTATCCCTAAAGTGACAGCGGACATCAAAAGTCCTCCATATGCTGTCGGTATAGCAGTACAAACCCAGCAGTTCGAAACATTCATAGTCTCTACATATACACGCTTCATGGCCAAGTATGTGTTAAAGTTTGGATGCCAGTCTATAGACAGTTCATCACGTTTTGTCAATTTCATTTGTGTGGTTATATGCAAGAAAAACCACAACAAAAGGAAAGTCACCACAATCATAGTCAATAGGTGTATAATTAGCAAGATGGTTAAACAATTTCTTTGGGGTTGATTTGCATTCTTATACACTTTGCTCCTGGCCATCCTGCCTTTGTGGTGCATCAGCTACAAAATGTTTATCAAGCTGAAAGTTCTTTACCGGTTTACAGTGTGTCAGGTGAACCCAGGACAACCTCTCAGCAACCTTTACTGCAGTAGGCGTCGCCAACAGTACCTGGTATGGACCTTCCCACTTCGGACTTGTCCAATTTTTCTTCTTGATAACCTTCAACCAAACCCAGGACCCCGGGGTCAGCACTGCTTCTGGTTTCATTTGTTCTTTATCTGAAAAAGAGTTCAACTGCAAAACAGTCTTATTGGTTAACAATTTCTTCATGTGACTAGCTAATGAGCTGTCAGCCTCCAGCTCTGCAGGCATGAGAGCTTTCCATTGTGGCACATAATACGCCCTCCCAAATATTATTTCAAAGGGGGTCAAGCCCTTTACATTTGGAACTGTTCTCATGCTCAGCAATGCTAAAGGCAAACAGCAAATCCAATTCTTTTGAGTCTCACTTATCAACTTCCTTAACTTATTTTTCAAAGTCCCATTATATCTCTCCACCAGTCCTGCAGACTGGGGGTGGTAAGCACAATGATTTTTCAAGGAGATCCCAAAGAATTTCCCAAGTTGTTGGATTGTCTGGTTGACAAAGTGTGTCCCATTGTCACTATAGATTCTTTCCGGTATGCCAAATCTAGGAATTATTTCTTTTACCAGGGCCTGTGCCACTGTTGCTGCATCCGGATTTCTAGTTGGAAAAGCTTCCACCCATTTTGAAAACATATCTATAATCACTAAGCAGTATTTTTTCCCTTCACATTTATTCAATTCTATGAAATCCATACAAATAGTATGGAACGGATATAGTGGTGTAGGAAAACTCCCTTGCTTGGGTTTGAATGCTCCTTGTGCATGATGTTTATTACAAATATGACATGCTGCACAAAATTTTTGTGTGTAATTCGTAAACCCGTATGTTTGGAATATTCTATTTACTAACTGTACCATCCCCCCTGTTGAGACATGGCTCTGCCCATGGCTCAACAAAGCTGCATATCTAAATAAATTAGACGGCAATATTGGCTTTTTTTCTTTGGAGATGTACAGTCCGTTTTCGAGGATCGCACCTCGTCTTTCCCATTTTTGTTTCTCTGCTTTCGTAGTTAATGTCTGCATTGTTTTTAACATTTCTAGATCTAAAATCTCAGATGGTTGTAATTTCTCGTTTAAAAGTAAAGTTTCCGAGTCTGAGGCTGCTTGCTTGGCAGCTGCATCAGCTCGTGCATTACCTTTTGAAATCGGATCCTGTTGTTTCGTGTGAGCTACACATTTACAAATAGCTATTTTGGTAGGCAATTGGATGGAATCCAATAAATTCAAAATAAGTTGCGCATGATTAATTGGTTTTCCTGTGGATGTTATTATTCCCCTGTTCTTTCATTGCTGTGCAAAAACATACACTGTAGAAAAGGCATACTGACTATCAGTATATATGTTCACACATTTGTTTCTTGCTAGAGTGCAAGCTTGTGTCAAGGCTATCAATTTTGCTGCTTGAGCAGACAAGTTATGCTGCAGGGGTTGTGCTTCTAAAATTTTTGTATCTGTGACTACTGCATACCCTACTAGATTCTTCCCTGTAGGACCCTTTCTGCATGAGCCGTCCACATAAAATGTTACTTCAGCATCATTCAAAGGTATATCAGTAAGATCTTGTCTAGGCAAAGTTATTTGCTCAATTTTCTGTAGGCAACTGTGTGGTGTGCCATCCACAGGAGTCGGAAGTAACGTTGATGGGTTTAATGTTGTACAGCGTTCAATTGCCATATGATGTTGGCTCAGCAATATGGTCATACAAGAAAGATGCCTAGCAGGAGACAGGTATGCTATTTTTTTTTGTAGTAAAATTATCGCGACTGCATGAGGCACTCTCAAAGTGAGAGGGTGGAATAACACCACTGAGGCTGAAGCTTGTACTGCCATTGCAGCTGCGACTACTGCTTGTACACAATGTGACAAAGACCGTGCCACTGGGTCTAACTGTGATGAATAGTAAGCTATGGGGCATTGCTTACTTCCATGCTGTTGCGTCAAACTGACGTCATATATCCCTGTTTACAATCTACAGTTTGAAAAAATCTTTTGTGGTAATTAGGGAGTCCTAAAACTAATGATGAAGCTATCAATTGTTTTAGTCTGCAGAAAGCTGTTCCTGCTTTAGGTGTCCATTGCAATACATCTTGTGCTGCCATTGGTGTTTTAAATATTAAATCAGCCAATGGAGCCGATTCCAAAAATTAGTCGTTCCCAAGAAGGACATCATTTCCTTCTTGGTAGTTGGTTTGGGTGCCTGTAAAATTGCTGTTTTTCTATCCTCATCTAGTATTTTTCCTTCCTTGGATATTACATATCCCAGGTATCTAACCTGTTTTCTCCAAAGTTGTAACTTGTTTTTGTTTACTTTATGTCCCTGTTGCGCTAAAAATTTCAATAATGCGATTGTATCTTCCCTACACTGCTGCTGGGTAGGGGCTGCTAACAGGATGTCATCTACATAAAGTAGAATCTGACTGCCCTCTGGTGGAGTAAATCCCGCCAGGTTGCTAGCCATTTCTTGTGCAAATATCGTTGGACTTTCACAATATCCCTGTGGTACCCGAGTATAAGTATATCTTTTACCCTGAAATGTAAAGGCAAACCAATACTGGCTATCAGGATGTATAGGTATTGAAAAGAAGGCATTACTTATATCTACTACAGTAAAATATTTTTGTTGTGGCTTTAAGTCGTTTAATAAAGTGTGTGGGTCTGGCACCGTAGGTGCTCTAGGTATTATTGCATCATTTACAGCTTGTAAATCCTGTACCATCCGCCATTCCCTGTTTGCTTTTTTAACAGGAAATAGAGGGGTATTACATGGTGAATCCAAAGATTCTACCAGTATTTCTTTTTTGAGTAATGCTGCTATTATAGGCCATATTGTAAAATAGAATAAAATGCATTACATACTATTTGCTTTTAAACTAGCACTTCATATATGTTTAAGTACATATTTTTCTAACACTATGGTCATACCGGAGGCTACATGGTAAGCACAGACGACAGGGGAAAAGTACATTAAAACCTGAATTACATGTTTTAATATATATTAAATTGTAGAACAACTAAATGTTAATACTTTTAATGTTTTGTTTTGTTATTCTTATCAGTTTGGGTTATTTTCTCTTGCCCAGTCTCTCAAGCTTGATTTCCTTATTAGCAAGTTGCAGATGGCCTGAGGTTAGGGCACCTCAGAGAAAGAGTAAAACAGATGTTACACTGCTTCTCAACTTTCCTTCTTGAAGGTTCAGCAACCCTAGAGTGAGAATAATAATGAATGAGAGGTGTGTTAGGGGTCATGCCTCCTGTACAAATGCATATTTTTTGTCACACTTGCTCATAAATTGAACATCTAGTGTTGCTGCTTCGTAGCACTTGCCTCTCCCCACTTTACTTCTTGACTGGGGGTGCACTTTATGAGGAGTTTGCATGTTTCTCCCTCCTTTGTGTGGGCATTGCTTGGAGTTTCCAGTTTTTTCCTACATTCTAGAGGCATGCTAATAGATGGAGCTAACTTTTCCCCAAATGTGTACATCTAAGTGTGTATGCCCTTAGACGGATGCATTTCATGTTCTGGATTGTATCCTGCCTTTTGCCTACAGCTTGCTAGGATAGTTTGTGCCACCACCCCAAGGATCATTAAATGAATAAAAAGTGTATGGGAAATGGATGGATGTTTACAGAGCATTTGTAAATAATTTTTTGTATAAATGTGTCCAGATGTAAGTCTATCCAACAAAGTCTCATTTGTTTCTTCATAGACATTGATGATATCTGGTTTCCTTACTCTCTATTCTCAGTCACCATTCTTGCATCCACACTGAAGATGTGCATAGTTGGCCTGTTCGTCAGATTTTTGTTTCCACATGACATCCAATCCCATCCTCTTATACAGTACAGACATAAAGCTAGTTATGTGACATGTCTGCAAATTCTCTGTTGTATCTTTTTCAATTGTGAAAAGGAAAAAATATATTTATTTATTATGTTTGATATATTGTGAGTTGAAAAAAAATAGAGCACAACAAATGCAACTAATACCTCATTTCTACAGTTTTCAACCTGTTTCCAGAATGAAACCATCATGTACTTTGCACTTTACAAGATGGATGACAAAGTCATGTTTTATAATGAATATAATATTCCAGAATTGTACTCCTTCTGATTCATGTAAAATTATACATTATCACATGTAGTACATAGTTTTCTTTGAGAAGGATATAAGATGGGTAAATAACATTAATATAATCACCAAAGTTTTCAAAGTATTAGGGTCTAATTTGGTCTTGGGAAAAATATGGAGTAATGTAAATTGTCATGTTAATGTAAAACTTTAAAACTAGCATTATTAATTTTTGTTGAAGAGTGGACTATAACCAAAATGAACACATGCAACCCCAAACTATGTGTAGTAGACCAGTTTCATTACCATTACAAGCAGAATGTTTAGGGGGAAGTCAGGACAGAACCTTTAGAAGGAGTGGCATATGTATTATTCATTACCATAAACTGGGTAAAGTAATGTTTCTTTAAATGAATGTTTTAAGTTAATTTTTAGCTAATGTCGATTTGTTGTCTGCACTATTCAACCAATTTTCGTGGTGGGTCCAGTATGCAGAGATAAGATACTCTTCCTAGACTTTATAGTTGATTGCTAACTTATAAGAATTTGATATGGCTTTATTTGATGTTATCACTAACATGAACCTTTAAACAGAAAATTAATTATTTTTTTTTAATTATGTAAAGAATTTAGTTAACTAAAGGTATATAACTTTTAGGAAGATTCAATTGTGTTTTAATGTGTTCAATTGTAAAAGGTGAGCTTAAATAAAAGTCCAGAATCTATTTATGTCAAGTCTAACTATATAACAAAAAATAGTACATCTTGTCCTGGTCTACTTCAATAAACATGCAACACTGAATGACGTTTGATGACCTTTATTAAACTTGTATAAATATGATTGTTAACCAGTAGAATTTCATCCAAAATATGACACCAGTGATAATAACATCCATGAAAGGAAAACATAAAATAACCATAAGGGCAACGTAACCAACTCACCCTTGATAAGCAGCACCCTCCACTTGCTCACTTATCTTTGCACTAACAAGGCAGCATTACACCACTCACCTTCAATTTATTGAATTACTCCACCATCCAACTAAGCAGCTCAGCTTGCTTATTAACTTTTATCCAACAGAGCAACCGCTCACTTTCCTTCCCAACTTATTGAAGTGCACGTCCAACACCAGAGGGGGAACAGAAGAGGGCAAGTCTGCCCCTCTTCTCCACCTTCCCAAACTGAAATAACTACACTCCCCACTAATAAAAAGGGGGAGGGCAGGAGGGTAGCAAGTTTACGCCAAAAATGTGACTCCTACCTCAGTTACACTTGACAAAACCCTCTAAGCCCCTCCCTACCCTTACTTCATTTCCTCCTAAACATCCCTCCATCCCATTTGACTATGCCCTCCCCTTATTCTCTTAATTCCTGCTAATCTATGTATCAAGCCCCACTTGAAGATGCCCCGGGACAAAATGGTCTGTTCCAAACCTCATTTAGCTTGTAACTGATTTAGTTTTAAATTTCTTATTTTTGACTACATTAAGTGTATTAACGTCCTGCTTAAAGTGAACTTCCAAAGGAATTCTTGACTGTAGAACTACAAGAAGGCATTAGATTTATTATTTTTTTAATTTACTAGTTTCATTATATCTCCATTTTGTTTGCTGAGTGTATTAATATTGTGCCTGCTTGCTACTATCTACTTAATTATTTTTATGTATATATATATATATATATATATATATATATATATATATATATATATATATATATTGTAAATAGTTTCTTTGTTTGGGTTTCTTGTTATTATGAACTTTAGTTGTCTTAGCTGTTTTTAACTTTGTAATAGTTGGTTCATAACTTTGTTATAGTTGGTTCAGTTTTACTGCTGTATTTCATAAAAAAAAAGTTAATAAAGTACCTTATGAAAAAACATGGGTAAGTAACAGCTAAAAATACTCTCCTACTACAAGTCATCTCATCCCAGCTCTGCAACTCCCCAGTATGAACCTGGATTACATTTATGGTGGTAAATACTAATCTCACATCATTATTTAGAGTCTCTATGTTAATAATTTTCAACACTTTCTTGTGCCACTTTCTCCTCTGCCTTGAAATTATGTTTGGATCAACTAATATCTGAAACATAATTTCTACATTCTGCTGCCATTATAAAGCTTGACTAATCATCCCTTCCCCCCAATAGTTAATTTTCCCTTTCTTTTCCAGGTACTGGTTAGATTTAACTTCTTCTGATGTGATGTGGAACACCTCAGATACTGGTTGGGCAAAGTCTGCCTGGAGTAGTGTGTTTGCTCCATGGAGTCAGGGATGTTGTGTGTTTGCATATCTTATGCCACGCTTTGACTCAAAGACAGTTTTGCAGGTAAACACAAAAATCCATTATCAGTTAAGTACAGAATGCTTATATGACAAGTGCAAAGCGCTTAGCATTTACTGTTATTTGATAAAAAATGCATATCTATGTGTTTGTGTAGTTTGTTTTAAATTTTAATGGTTTATAGTTCAGATATAAACTCTTATTAGTAAAATTTATTTTGCTCATGTAAGCATTATATTTAATGGTATTATATTGTTTCTGTCTTCACTATGCTAAGAATAACATGTTTCTGCCTTGGAAAAAAATAAGAGCAAACTGGAATTAATAACAAAACTTGTATAGTTTCTTCTTAGATAAAATCATGCATTAGTCTGCTTTGCAAGTATGCTAGACTTTGGTAATACCTTTTCACCGACATATTGTTGGCTGTTTCCTGTCATTTTATTAAGCATCTCCTGACAGTATCTTTGCTGCAGAAGAACATAGTAAACTACTTGGACACTATCAGAATAATGGGGGTATATATTTTACTTATAATGAAGTATTAATAGACAACGGGTAACCCTCAACTTGAATTAAAGAACCGAGAACCAGAAAAACTGCAGTGTATCAACAAGAGCAGCATCATTTATTAAAACAACTTGAGTATTTTTGTCCAATATATGAACATATATGCATATTCATCAGTACAAAACTAAAACAGAGACTCAACATCTGAATGATCTAAAGATCACATGATGTGGTCAAATGAATAATACAAAAATAAATGCTCATTCAGATCCATACTAATATTATTTCATTATTTTTATTGTTATTTAAACTCATACATAAATATTATAGTGAAAAATAATAAGTTATGCTAATAAGCCACAGGAAGAATAAAAAGGCATGTCAAAGATCTACTTATAAAAAATACGTATTTATAAAATATTTAGAAGGACACAAGATTGTAAATGCTATAATTTGTTTGTGTCTTTCGGCTTTTCCCGGTTAGGGGTCGCCACAGCGGAACTTCGGTCCACTAATGATTGGTAGTTGATTTTTACGTGTCGAGTTACCAGCCCTGACACACACAAGGTATGCCCATTCATGCATATCTCCACGCAGAAGACGCTCTAGCTGAAAATTGAACCGGACAGCGTCTTACTGTGAGGCAACAACGCTACCGCAGCACCACCACCGCCATAATGAAGGAGCCAAAATGTATCTTATAGGTCTAACTTGTAAATCGCACTTTAGATTAGCATGTTTATTCAAGCTAGGTGGACTTTTAATATTTAGCAGTAATTGCTATTGCAGTTCTTTTATGTCACAGAAGGCATTCACTTCACCACTTCTAAAATCAAGGCTGATGTGATCTACTAAAAAAAATACAAACCTATGAAAACCCAGACACACTATGGTTTGCACGTCTAGGGGACTGTTCTCATCTTTGGTTATAATTGTGTATACATCCGTATATGTGCTATAAGGTCTTCCTAGTTGTCTTACCCTGGTAGAATCTCACAGCTTAAATACCACACCATGTATACTATCCCATATGAATAGCAAGTGTAGCATTCTTTAGCTGCAAATGTGTTATTAAGATCTGGCAAATTAAGGGTACTGCCTTTGGTGATGTAATGGAATGGCATATGTGGCTTTCCACAACAAATGGTGCTTCTTTCTATGTGCATGACAGGAGTTTGCATATCAGAACTATTATTATTAACTTTAAATTCAGCCCTCTGAATAAAGGTAGGCTTACAACCTAAAATGTAAATAGCTTTTCATTCATTCATTCATTCATTTCCCATTCAGAGGCACTCTCCCAGCTTCTAGAAAGTAACTCAGTAGATGGCACAAAGAAACTATATCAGTTTGCAAGGCAAAGACAGAAAGATAAAGATGATAGTTAGACACCCTTCATATGGGTGCTCAACAGTCCACAGGACATCAAAGGCACATGGAAGGTGTACATTCAGCAGCTTTTGAACAAAGAAAACTCCACGGAAGCTCTACTGCCCCAGACATAGCCTACAATGAAAGAAGAAGAACAGCCTACCATATAAGAAGTTAGAACAGCACTAAGGAACATGAAGTGAGGGAAAGCAGCAGGTTCAGATGAGGTCACAGCAGATGTGATAAAGATGTTGGGTGAGGTGCGAAGAAATCGCTGCTGAAGTTACTCATAGCAGTATTGAGAGAAAGGCATATCCAAGATGACTGGCGACATTCACAACTGTGGGCAGTGTAGGAGTATCAAACTCCTGTCACACTGAATGAAAGTTCAGGAAAGGGTGACTGAAAAACAAATACGCAGAGTAGCAGAAATTAAGATGGGAGATAAGCAGTATAGATTCAGATCAGAATACAGCATTACTGACCCAACATTTGCAGTGATACAGATGCTTGAGAAGGAGCTAGAAATGAGGAAAGAGTCCAACTGAGCATTCATAGACTTGGAGAAAGCATATGACAAGGTCCCAAGAAAGTTGATTTGGGCAGTCCTGTGGTGGTTTGAGTTCTCAGAAACATTAGTAGAATTAGTGCAAGCTATGTACAAGGACCCAATGATACAAGTACAAGCAGTGTTTGGTTTCACAGAGGAGTTCCTAGTAGGAGTAGCTGTGTCTCAGGGTTCTGAGCCCACTGCTGTTCATACTGGTGATGGGCTACATTAGCAAACATGTCAAAGGGGACAGATTAACAAAGTTGTTGTTTGCAGATGATATGGCATCACAGGCAGACTCTGAGCAAGAACTTCAACGAAGGATATGGGAATGGAATGCAAAACTGAAGGCACATGGGATGAAACTGAATATAGATAAGACAGTTGTGGTGGCAGCAAATAGGGGAAATCAGAAGAAGCTGAGAATTGCGATAGACAGTAAAATAGTAGAACAGGTTAACAGCTTCAAGTATGTCACAAAGCTGGTTGAAGAGAAGTCTGAATGAAGAGGTCAAAGCTAGAATCAGAGGGGCTGCAGCCAACTGGTACAGATTGTCAGGCATAGTGTATGACAGAAGAATGCCAAAGAAGCTGAAAAGTAAGGTGTACAAAACAGTGATGCGACCAGTACAACCATATGGTACAGAAACATGGGTAGTAAAAACAGAGCAGTTGGCAAAACTAGAACTGATTGAGACGAAGTGTCTAAAATGGGTGGTAAGATGCATACTGTAGGACGGACAAAGAAATGAGGACATGAGAGCAGAAGCCAAAGTAGCTCCAATTGCAGAAAAAGTCAAAGAAAACAGATTACAGTGGTTCAGTCACATGCACAAAAAAGCAGAAGAAAATTTGGTGAAGAATATTTGAGACAGACTGGAAGAAGGCAAGATGAAATAAGGATATCCAGCAAAGAGGTGGATGTATTGTGCGAGAGAAAATGTGTGACGGGCTGCAGGCATGTGTGTTGAAGAAGGTAGAAAAGTGTCATTGAACAGAGGGAGATGGCTACAGCTGGCACAACACCACAACCTCATGTAGAAAGTGGGAAGAAGGGGATTGATGATGATGATGATGATGATGATGATGATGATGATGATGGTGATGATGATGATTCCCTTGCATTATTTTCCAATTGCCCTGAATGATTCTGTTAATGCTGTCACTGTCTGCAGACATATTTAAAAGAAAACTCTACATTGGAACATAAAAGTGTTTTTTTATTATTATTATTATTATTATTATTGTATATTTGTATAGTAATACATTAAAATATCTCTGGGTGCTTCTTATAAAATTTTAATATGTTTTTCCACAAAATGGCTGAAGTGGGGCCTGCCTTATTAATGTGATCTTGTTTTAGTGCTTTCTTGTCCCCCTTCTCAGAACCATTTCATGTTCCCTTTATATGAGTCATAATTGATATAAATAATGTTGTCTTCTTGTTCCATTAAGATGCAATGGCAGCAGTGTGAACCACGGGGATTTACACAACTTCAGTAGCAGAAGTACATGTATTTTTTTCTGAATAGCCATCATATGCATTTCTCCCAGAACTTGTTTTAAGCAGATACACAGTTAAAACCAAGAAAATAGCAAAATTCCATACTTTAGTCCTCTGAGCATTGACAGACCATCTCAACACTCTTCCTGAGGTGTCTAAGATAACACTGCAATCCGAGAGCTGTTTTTCAACACTTCAGAGAACTGGTGGAAGATGCATTTTTTTTATCCTGAATGCTGTAGAAATATGATAATGTGCTTGTTGTTTGTGTGTTTCTGCTCAAAAGTATTTTACAAACACAGTACAAAAAGGTACAGCCATCTCTTCTTGAATTTATGTTATGATTTATTTTTAAACTGAGGCACAAATGCCTATACACACTCTATTTCCCTCTTCTGTTGCATTGCTAACTCCTGATTTGTTGTTTATGCATATTATAGCACTTAACCAAAACTATAATCTTTGAGTGTGACAAATCTATAGTTCTGTAAAAAGATTATTTATGTAAAATCTTACCATACCATAGATGTCTTTCTCTTCCATGTTGCAGTATTCTCACTTGTGGGATCCTCCGTCTCAGGTGACCCAGATGTTCTGCTCCTATGCCAAACCTTAAGTTTGGTTGCTGTCAGGTGCGTGGGACATCATACACAGAGCCATAAACCATGGGCCTTAAATGTTATGTCCACATGCACAGACCTCAGAACTGACTGCCCAGTCAGACAACAGTTTAAGGTGACAATGAAGGATGCCATCCAGAGAGGGGAAAAAGTCATAAAGGGGGTTGGAGGAAAGGTAGGAATACCGCAACATGGAAGAGAAGGACATCTATGGTTATAGTAAGATTTTACAGAACTAAGCTATGTCTTTCTATTCACATGTTGCAGTATTCTCACTTGTGGGAGAGTACCACAGCTCAAGCAGGAGAAAGGGTGGAGGAAGAGGTAGCAGTTTCCAGAAAGTCATGGAGGATGGCTCTAACAAATCCTGTTCTGGCTCTGGAGATTTTGTCCAATTTGTAATGCTTGGTGAAGGTATGTACAGAGGACCATGTGGCTGCTCTAGGATACTCTAGGATAGTAGCCATGTCCAGGCCTTTGAGAAAGGCTCCTGAAGAGGCCACTGCTCTAGCAGAGTGTGCTTTAACAGTGTGCTGTAACTCTCTACCAGGGAAAGAATACCAGAAGGTAATAGTTTTGCATATCCAGGAGGATATTGTCTGTTTGGATACAGTTTTCCCCAGGGCCTGTGTGAAATGATTCAAAGAGCTGATTGGATTTTCTAATGTCTTGGTCTTGTCCAGACAAAACTTCAGTTGCCTGCAGGGAACAGAGCATTCTCTCACTGTCATTCAGTGGGGGTAGGGAAGAAGGTGGGTAAGTGATAGATTGGTTATGGGACAGTTCATTGACCACTTTGGGCATGAAGGAGGGATTGGTACACAGTGTCACCCTGTCTTTGTGAAAGGTAGTGTAGGGAGGAGTGGCCATGAGTCCTTGCAGCTCAGAGACTCTCCTAGCTGAATTAAGGGCCACTAACAAGAAAAATTTCCAGGTACACATCTTTAGAGTGGCAGAAGCTGCTGACTCAAAGGGGACAGTGGTGAGTTTCTCCAGTACGAAGTTCAGATCCCATGGAGGAGGGATAGGTTTCTTTAGTGGTGTCATATGGAGGACCTCCTTAAGAAAAAGTTTCACCTCCACCCTAGATAACAGGGGTGGATCAATATGTAAGCAGACTGAAATGGCTGACAAATGTACTTTCACTGAAGAGTATGAAAAAAATTCCAACTTTAGGAGCTCACACACATAGTCTAAGACTAGATGAACATCCACTTGGAAGGGGTTTAGTTGCCTTTGCTGACACCAACTGGAGAACGTTTAACATTTAGATACATAGGATCTCCTTGCTGTGATTTTCCTGGCCTCCTGCAGGACAGATAGCACATGCTCAGAACAGAGGTGTCTGAAAGGGATCAGAAGTTTATCACCCACAGGGTTAGGCTGAGGGCGTTCAGATGAGTATGAATGATGGATCCCTTCTGTTGTGTGAGCAGGTCCACCTTGTAAGGCAACTTGTGGTGATTGCCCTTGGAAAAAGATAGAAGAAGGGGGAACCAATGCTGCCTTGGCCAATAGGGGATCACCAACAAGATTTTTGGTTTGTCCTTCCGAATTTTCAGCAGGACTTTCTGAATGAGCGGGAAGTGTGGGAAGGCACAGAGGAACAATCCCTTCCAAGGAATAGAAAAGGCATCCACTTTCCACGTTAAAGGAGAGGGGAGTCTGGAGCAAAATAGCTGTAGTTGTCTGTTTTGAGGGAAGGCAAACAGATCTATTTGTGGGGTGCCCCATCAGTGGACAATATCTAAGAAAACATCCTTGTGCAACATCCATTCATGTTGTTGAGAGAATGATCTGCTGAGGGCATCTGCCTGGTGATTGTCCTGAGATGGGATGTAGACTGCCTGCAGTGTGGCATTGTATTGTGTGGCCAACTCCTGTGCCTGCATTGCTAACCTGCACAGTAGGTAGGATCTGCCCCCCCCTCCCCCCGCTTGTTGGCATACCACATAACAGAGTTATTGTCTGTGAAGACTTGAAGGGGACCTGGCTGTGTTAGGGGTAGGAAGGTCTTTAGAGCTAGAAGGAGAGCAGTCATTTCCCTCACAGTGATATGTTTCCTCTGGAGGGATGGTTCCCATTGAGCCTGCACCTCAAGACAGTTCATTGTGGCCCCCCCCATCCTAGATCCGAGGCGTCTGTGTGCAGGAATTGCACTGGTTTGATGGGTTGCATAGCAAGGCCTGCAGTTCTGGCTTATTTGTTAGATCCAACACCTCAACTATTTCTTCAGGCAGTGCAGGAAGGGCACTTGAAATTCCAGAGAGTGACTGTGTTGGGACCAGACATTTTTCAGGTACCACTGAAACTTCCTCATGTGTACCCTGGCTAGGGGCAACATAAGAAGAGTAGATGCCATGAAGCCTAGAATATGGAGGAATTGCCTGGCAGAGATGTGGTTGACAAGAAGTAATTCTTGGAAGTAGTTGTTTAGGGAAGAGACCTTGTCTTGAGGAAGGAAGGCCTTCATCAAGTCTGTCCTTATCCTGCAGCCCAGGAAGGTTTGATCTTGGGATGGAGTAAGAGAGGATTTTGTTAGGTTAAGAGTAAACCCCAGACTTTGAAGTAGGGATATAGTGAATTGCAGGTGTGTCCTGAGAATACTTACCTCCTCTGCTTCGATAAGGAGGTCATCCAGGTAAGAGTAAATTTGCATGGCTTTTGTTCGGCAATAGGCCACTGCTGAGGAAAGACACTTTGTGAAGACCCTTGGTGTTGTAGATAAACCAAAGGGCAAGCCAGTAAACTGAAAGTGTGAAGATTGCACATCAAAACATAGGAATCTCCTACAGTCTGGGTGAATGGGGATGTGGAGGTATGCCTGCTTCAGGGTCAAAGTGGCCATGAAAGCACTGGGTGTCAGTAGTAGAAGAAGGGTTTGAAGGGATAGCATTCGGAAGGAAGGTACCTGCAGGAAGGGGTTTAACAAGAACAGGTCCAGTATAGGCCTCCAAGGGCCCTCCTTTTTTGGGACCAAGAAGAGCCTGGAGTAAAATCCTTGGCCATCTTGGCCTGAGAGAACCCTTTCTATGGTCCCCTGCAAAAGCAAATCTTGGATGATCTGAGGTATCAGGTGGAGCTGTTTTTTTGGAGAGAGGGGTATGTCTTTTTGTGCTGGCATTTTCCTGCCAAATTATTTAGTACCCTTTTTCCACTAGTGATAAAACCCAGCAGTCTGAAGTGATCAAAGAGGCAGACAGTGAAAGAGGTGGGTAGATAGGGGAATGAGTTGTAGACAGTCACGCATTGTTTGGTCTGTCTGGAAAGGGCTGCCTGGGGGCGGATTGGGAAGAGGCAGTCCTGGGGGATGAAGTTTTCCTAGACCCTTTCCTGTGTTTTGAGGAGGAAGAGGGAGGAGCAGTTGCTCTCCTAACAAAGGAGGGTGTAACAGGGTAGTTCCTGTAGAATTTTGGAACTGGTGAGACCAATAAGTGTTTGAGGTCATGAAGTTCCTCACTTTTTTCCTGGAGGGTTTTAAAAAGTTCTGTAGACTGCTTGTCAAAGAGGAATTTATTTTCCAGGGGAACATCAAAAATATTGTTTTTGAAATCATGAGGGAGGGGTTATAGTCTGAGCCAAGAGTACCTGCGCAGAATAGAAGTCGAGGCAGCTGACCTGACTGAAGCCTCTGCAGCATCATAGCTGCATTTTATAGTGTCTGGCAACCTGTGCTGCTAAAGAGAGCTGACAAGTAACCTGGGATTTGGAAAGGGAATTAGCCATGGAAGAAAATAGTGAAGTTGCCTGAGAGACCAAGTCCAAGGCATATTTAACCATATGTGTCTGGTGATTAATAGCCCTAAAGGCCAGAGTGGATGAGGTATACATATTCTTTCCCTGTCTGTCCATCACTCTGCTGTCTTTGTCTGATGGCAGAAAGGAGGAGGAAGGAATCTGCCTGGATTGCTTATCTGGAGCTACTGCAATGACAGCTGGGTCTGCCATAGGAGGCTTAATGAGATACTTGTGATCATCAGGGACTTTGCAGAACCTATATGGCCTTTTAGGGACTGGAGGCTGAGGCTCGGGGGTCTTAGAGGCTGCAGTAAAAGCATCTAGGTAAGCTGGAATCACAGGGGGAATAGCAGAGGGAGAGGGAGCCTCCATCAGTATGAGCTCAAAATATCTCTTTTGCACCTCAGTCATTTCAGTGGCATCCCACTTGAAGTACTCCATCATTTTGGAGATAGTTTCCCAAAAAGTAATATCTTCAGAAGGGGAGTCCCCTTCCAGGGAGTCTTCGTCAGGGGAACAGTACTCTATGGGAGAAGCCAGCTGAGAAGTGTATGTGAGTGATTCATCCGAGGAGGAGGAGGAATCTTCCTCCTAATTGTGTGCCAGGGGGATGGAAGCAGCTGAAGCTGGCCTAGGGCTAAGGGTAGGCAAGACTGGGGTATGAAAGGCAGTAGGCCTGAGGGCCATCAAGGCCTGAATCAAGGACTGGGAAAAGATTTGCCAGTCTGGCTGGTCCTCTGTAGTGGTAGACAGATGTTTAGTTTTCTATTTTCTTTTCAGAGGAGTAGCCTTTGAAGTAGTGTGGGAAGCTGAAAGCCTGGAATCAGGTGTGAGGCCTGAGTCCAAGGGGTCCTGGTCTGAAACCGTAGGTGGCCATCCGGTCAAGCCCGGTTCCCCCTCAAAATTGGCATAGGCCGACGTCGCAATGACCTCCGCGGACATCCCAACTGGAGATTCTATGGTGGCTTCTGACAAGGTACCTGCCAAAGTTGCCAGTTCTTCCGGATGTCCCTCAGCCCCTAGACCAATAGCTGTTGGAACATACAGTGTAGAAGGTGCAGCTGTAGAAGGCCTTGAAACTTTGGCTTTCTTTTTAGGTGACTTCACCCTGAAGGCTGGTTCAGACTCCACACCTTGGGTCAAACGTTTGAGTCGTTGATTTTCTACAAACAATTTAAGAGCTGCTAGATGGCTGCATAGGGTTTTGGGACAAATGACTGACAAATATTGCAGGAAGTATGGTCGTGGCATTGGCCTAAACAGAAATGAAAAGTCATGGGAATCCTTGTGGGGAATCTGACTGCAATTACATTTCCCCTTCCTAGATAACATCAGCTATACAAATGCAACAGCAACCTAAGCCTAAGGTAAAATAAAGAAGATTCCCAATGGGCTACTTATCTTAATCATCTTCTGAAGCATAGAGCAGAATGAGCAAGCTGATGTTTGACTGCTGCAGAGATGTTCTGAGGTCTGTGCATGAGGAAATCACATTTAAAGACCATGGTTTATGGCCCTGCTTGTGATATCCCATGCACCTGACAGCAACCAGGCTTAAGCTTTGGCATAGGAGCCGGACATTCGGGTTGCCTGAGGCAGAGGATCCCACAAGTGAGAATACTGCAGCATGTGAATAGAAAGACATCTAGCGTTACTTTCTATAAAGTTGTTGTGGTTACTGAAAATACTGCTTAAAAGTGAATCAGTATATAAAAACATAGTCAACTATTAGAGTTGCCATCTTTTTTAGATGTCCAAAATGGGATGTTCTAACTGAAACGATATTTTGGTCAGGATAAATAATGTCATCGTCAAGTGAAAAAAATTATTTTCATCTAATTACCAAAATGAAGACAGTGAAGTGCAGTGTTTGGTTGTTTATACTACTTTATAAGATATTAAGATGTTCTAAGTTTTCTGTAGCATTTAGAGAAAAGTCAGAAATATGTTTTCTTATAAAATATTAAGACATTTGCCATTTTTATTGTGCCCCCCACACCAGCAGGACAGAACTGCCCAAATCAGTACTGTTATGTAAAAAGAGAGAGGAAGCTTGTAACCCTATCACCTAGGTATAGTGATACTGTTTCTCTCCTTTCTGCAGTAAAGGCCATAAGAAGAAAACAGTTTTACAGCACTCATCCTTTTTATGGTAGCATCTGACCTGCTGACATCAGTAGGACTGATTGCCTATGCTGGATTGTAGCAGTACCTGACAGTAAAGACTACAGATTCCCCCTGTGTCTGCGGTTTGTCATACAGGCATAGACAAATTTCTCTGGCAAAGTATAAGAGAAATTAAGATTAAAATAGTGTGGACATTCCCTTCCTTGATTCCAATGCAAGGAAATTATAGTTTTATAAAGTATAGGCAGGTTTCTGGTATCTAAACAATGATGGGACAATATTGTAGGGAAAAAGAAAGCTAAAATTTGAGCTAAACTTTAGGAGAGAGTGAACTTTTTCTCTAAGGAGAAAGCTTTGATATCCTCAAGTAGCACAGCTCCTGGGTCCTTCCTTTGTTGTTATACATATGTGATGGCAACCATTCTTTTCTACTGTCTTTCATGTCATTGGCTAGATGTTTGACAATCTGGCTATCATATCTTCTCTCAGAAAACAGCCTGATAAAAAATCCACTTATTAAAATATGATTACGCATGGTTAATCTAGAAGTCCTGATTTGCTGGCAATAAACTATATTTAACTTCATTCATGTAGGCTGACTACTATAAAGTGTAAATAGTTATTTACTAAAGCTGTCTTTTTTAAATCATCCAAACAAAAGGGACTAGTTTACAAATCCATAGCAATAGTGATGTGCAAATAATCCATTGTGTTGTCTTTGTCCCCCACTGTGAAGGAGAGAAAGTCTGAGCTCTCATTCAAGCTATCAATAAGTTTAAGAAAATCTCTTTCATTACCCATCCAAATAAAAAGTATGGGTGTACCACTTCTAATAAACCAATAGGTACTTTTTATTTATTTATTTATTTTACATTTGTTAACCGGGTTAGTCTGGCTGAGCTTTTGGCTCATTTTCAGCAGAGACCCAGGAAGAAAAGCTCCTCAGGACTAGAAAACAATTTATTAAATTTTAGTAACATAGTAGTAACAATCAGCTGTAGGATCTTACAAGCAGAGACCTGGAGAGTAAAAAGCTCCTCAGGCAATTCAGTTATACAGAGTATTAATAATTGGCAGACAAGTATGTAAATTGTAACAAACAATGTTTTAAACTAGTTTATCTTACATTGGTAATATTACATTAGTACTAATGCAAGAAATCTACCGCCCACCAACCCAAGTCTAAGTTGGGGCAAAAGAAGGTGCTGCAACAGCCATAACACAACCCCCCTAATTTATTGGTAATGGTCTTTGTCAAAAAGAAAAAATAGTTAATATCAAATCCAGTATTATGCAAATGCTATTGATATTCCCAGTGAGAGTATTAGCATGGACAACAATTTATTGATTAATTTGGGTCTATATTACTTCATTGAAAGATATATTCAGTGAACACGTCATCATTGCTTACCAGCCACTGAAATTAACTTCAGCGAACCACAGAATTTTTCCCACAGTTTGGAAACACTTGGCCATCCCCCCAACTTTGTCCTTTTCTCCACTGTAGTGCAATCTCAGAGTTGGTATATATAGTTAGGGGTGTGTGGAGGGGACAGCCCCTCACATTGGGGGTGGGGGGTGTGCAAATCCCCTCACTTCTGTGGATTTGATTTAGTGCTTTTTGTATTCTGTACCTTTGGTGGGCTAGTGTTTCTGAATTGTGGGAAAAATTCCTCAGTTCGCTGAAGTTTATTTCGGCAGCTGGTGAGCAATGAAGACATATTCGCTGAATATGTATTTCGCTGAAGTAATACAGACCTATTAATTTGATCCTCATTTGTGTAAGATAACTGTGTATAAAAGTTTGACTGTCCACTGTAAATAAAGATGTTTCCTTAGCAGCAACACAATAATCAGATAACATTTCTAGAAAATTCCAAGAACCTTCAAACAAGAAGGCAAGTTTTGTGGTAAAGGATTCAGTAACTTGAAAACAACCATGGCAGTGGGTTTGGTTTTAGAGCTGAGGGGAGTGAAAGAGGGTGGGGAGCATTTTGCTAAGTTTAATTTTTTTTGTATTCTGGAAATGAGAAGCATACAATGCAGCACACAAAATGGCAGCATCATTCAGTAACTCCAACAATTACTACATAGAAAATTCATGTGCCAGTAAGAATATGTATTACAAGTTCTTTTAGACTCGTACATTAATTTAGCTTATAACCTCTATGTGCAGTGGTTTGAGACATAATCAAAGCAATGTAAGATAAACTAGTACAATCCCCATTCTAATCCAAACCTATGTTGGGTGCCAAGACATGCACCAAAAGAGTTCATACCATATAATATGCATACTATATGCACAATACTATTTTCCCACAATGTATAAATATCCAGATAGTCCCAGCCCCATAGAGATAATAAAGAGCAGCTTTTCAAATCGCCTATTCCATTGAGACTTGTATACCTCCACACAAAGTCTTGTAGACGTAGTATAGATAAGGAGGTGTGGATTCTGGTGTTTTCCACCTGGAAGCTATAAATGGCCTTACTATCACTGGTAGCTGGAGAAGCCAGGTGTGGTTAAATCATTCATAGCCACATGCTTGTGAAAAAAAAAAACAGCTGACAAAATCTTGAGCCTCATTGTTAATCCTCAGAACAGGGTCACACACCTCACTGCATCCCCTCATCTCCACCTACAGCCAGCACTAAAATACCTCACAGAAAAAGTTGCAGCTATAAGGCAGTTCTCTGCAGAAAAGATGGGCCTGCCCAACATGGAAAATCCTGCATATCCATATGCAATGGGAGATGCATTGCACTATGCACTAGCTCAGTACTGCCATACAGCATTTTGTAGCTGCGAGGAGAAATATTATGATGGACTATCAGATCAGTTTATTTACAGCACCTGGGGAGATCCAATCCAGGCCAATAAGGAAAATGTTGTCTAAAACAGCATAAAGGAAAATAAAGTGTTATTAACTACATAAAAATCTGCATATCAGCTATTGATATGGCACAGCTGAACATACACTTGTTTTTATATGCAAGAAAAAAATTCCTAATGAAATACCTGACTCTACATATAATGGCTTAAAAGCAGTAAATCCCAAAGGTGAGTTGGGTCATGTTTTAACTGGAGAAATGCAATGGTGAACATGTAATTGATTTATCACATTCCACAGAAGCATCTGCAAATAAAAATAATGTTTTTTTTTTTTGAATTTCCCAGTTTACAGCACATCAGTAGTATAGATAACAGTAAATTTTTTTCTGCTTCTCCCATTTCACAGTACTACATCATTGGAATAGATAACAGTAAATGTATTGCCAAAGTATTAAATACTTTTTGTTGTTGTTGTAGTGAAACAAAAATAAGCAAATAATTATTCCAAGATGAACGAAACTCCAGCTGTCTACAGTTTACAGATATCTCCATTTATTTATTTATCTAGTTAATGTCTTTCATTATAGTGAGAAAAGACCCCCGTAGTTACACACCATAACAGATGACATAATATGCTTATTGACATTTAATATTGTCTTGACTGTCATATCTTGCAAGCCTGAGCAAATGTTTTTGGTTTATGCAATGAGATGTTAAAAACAAGAAAACCCTGATTTTTATAGCATATAATCACCACTTTGCTCACATATCATCCTATTTTCATATATTCTATTTAAGTTGTACAGCTTAGTTAATCAAGAACTTACTTCTTTCTCCTCCCATCATAAGAAATGCCTATTGTAAATCTCATAGCATGCATAAAATGCAGTGAACTCCACCAGCAAACATATTATGGTCCAGAGCAATCATCTGAAGATTTATTTAGAAAAATTAGAACATGATGATTGCAAAGAACCAAAGTTCAGAGAGAAGCATTTTTATGGAACCCCAGAAATCTTACTAATTACTTAATCATCTCTGAGGTTAACACATTAGATAAAAAAGAAAAGGTTATCTTGTAGTAAAACCAAAGTTGTTGTTGTCTTTCGGCTTTTCCCGGTTAGGGGTCGCCACAGCAGAACTCGATCCGCTAATGATTGGCAGTAGATTTTCATGAATGCCGAGGTGCCAGCTCGACATCCAACCTTCAACGAAGGCATGCCCATTTATGCATGTCTTTCGAACGCCCACCCAACCGCGGGGAGGACATGCAGACTCCACAGAGAAGGCACTCCCCTCACTGCAGCCGAGAATCAGATGGGAGAACCTCTTACTGTGAGGCAACAACGCTACTGCAAGTAGTTTCCTTATTTTCTTGTGTGGCAAGTTAGGAATATGAAAATAGTATTTTCAGAACACAGTGCTTTGAAATTGTTTTAATCTACGCAGCTGTGTTTTGGAAAATGTGGCCCTATCTCCATTTATTATTCTGTGTATAATTACTAATGATGACCCATTTTACTGCTTTTTAGGTTTAGATACTAGGTATGCTGACCACTAAGGATCTTAGCCCACTATCCCCCAAAGCACTGTCTGGCAAAGTGATTTATTCATCATACAAGAAGCAAATTGAGTCTGAGGGAATCAAATCCTAGATTACAGGAAGCAACTAATTATCAGCTCATATAGTCTTAATTTAATTTATAGTTATTGTTTATTCTCTAATACCTATCATGTCTATCTTTTTGTGTTTGTTTTCTCCTGTAAAAGAGCTGACACTCAAATTTCATTTAGGTAGCACTTGTGTTTCCTAAATGGCAATAAAGTTTCTTTGAATTTTGAATCTTTGAATCTTTAATCCTTTATACTAACTGCCAGACTTTTTTCGTATTAACTTTGTCCCCATGCCATATGACCAACAGGCCTACTCTTGATCATATACTACTCTGTCCAAGGAGACTCTCATCCAGGCAGCCATAAAGGTGCTTTGCTCTCTTGTCAGCGTGTATCCCAGCAACTTTTTTTTTGGTTAAGCTTGAACTAACCTCATCTCTTGTGGTGATGTGATCACTCACATCAGCCGACTTCTTTTGCTTTCTTGTCGTTACATACATGCTCCCCTACAGGTGCTGCCATCATCGAATAGGGTGGCCACACCCACATTTTGCCTGACATCAGCTTCACACATCATGACAGGCCTCTGCTGTCCAGCCAAGGCATTGTCATTAGAACAGCAGCATGAGCTAGGTGGGAACCCAAACCCCATGATGTTTACACCCACCCATCCTGCATGTACTGTCAAATGACCGAATCCCTTTATGCTACCGAGACAGGCAACTGCCAGGTGCTTTTTGTTTCTTTCCCATGGAGTATTAACAGAAATATGGTTATGACACTAAGCTTCAAATGTTATTGTATTACTGGTATCAGTCTTTTTAGTATACCTTTAGACACTGTACTCATAATGTTTGCTGTCTGAGGTCTATGCAGTAAAAAAGAACCCCATTTACTGAAAACATATTTTTTTCATGTATTTAAGTCAGCATAATCAAAAGAGGCGTTTAAAAATAAGTCACAAAATCTGCCTCGCATTATCTTCACCGCCTGAACTTCTGGAGTCTAGCACTCTCCAATTCTCTGATTCTACTGAACATGCCCAAGACTGTGGGAAAAAGAGTACTGTTTCTGAAGGTAATTGAGATGCCTAATGTTTTCCAGCTATACCATGACTGTCCATCACTCTTTTTCAGATGAGACTCATTACATTTAAATGTACAGCTCACACTTTAACAAACAAAATTATCGCTTGCTTTATCTTACTTAAATACAGGAGCTTGCTGCCTAGATCAGTAGTGTCTTGGTGACAGATTATTTTAGCAATGATCCTTAGATGCTTCTTTGGAGCAGTAATCCAAAATACAAGTATAAGTAAGGAGAGAAAGAGATGATAAAACATGGCTAGTGAGTAAAATGGTTTGTTAGTATATGTGCAAGTATATATACCTTCAGCCTGTGTCACTGATGCAGCTGGCTTTCTGTATCCGAGAAAAACCCTGCATATATACTTATGCCAAATAATGGCAATGCATCAGTCTTCATTTTTGAGAATTCTGGCATAAACCCACAAATATCTTTTTCTCCCACTAGCACACTCAAGTTCATTTTACAACAGAGACAAAGGAGCATAACAAAATATTTTGTTTAGTGTTAAAGATTATGCAGAGAAAAGCTAATATTTACAACAAGATTTCAAGCTTTGCAGATTAGCACATTAACCAATATGCCACACAGAATTATTAATGGCTTCACTCATAAAACTGTCAAGCATCACTCCTTTTTTTTTTTTGCAATATGTGATTCCCCACTGACCATCTAGCCATGCCCTCACAGCCACATAAATGATCCATTAGTTCTCCAGAAGCAAAGCCCTATGGCACACTCATTTTTTGGGGTGAGAGCACCCCTTCCTTTGATAGCTTGCAAGGTCCATAGTTGCTGCTCGCAGAGGACATATGCCTACCACGACATATCAGTCCCACTGTAAGCAGCATATTTCTACAGAATGGCCTCACTAGTCTCATTTTTGTGCAAAATACCTCTCATCTGTACCTCATTATGAGGAATGTTCCTTATTTTGTGTCGTAAAATTCTAAGGGCCACATTGAAAACTGTTGGTCTACACATATTGTTAGAATTTTTTAACAAATATCCATTGTAAATAATGCTGAATAATAGCGAATCATACTCTTTCATCAAAAGAACTTTTCTTAAGGATGAAGAAACCCTGCTGTGAGCTTTCTAATTGAAGTCATATGTTACACACTTTGTTTTTTCACATTATAAGAGATAGTGTTACACATTTCAGTGATGGGGGGGTTAAGAGCTCTGAAAGCAAACCAAATCATCACCCTCGCTTCAGGATGGAAGAACTGATATTGAAAGTTCACTTACATATTCACTTGCCCAATCTGTCCATTGCTGATGTCACTAATGAAACATGGTGAGGACTTTATCCCTTTGCATTATGGGGTCAGGTTTTCATGCTTCAATCCTGTGCTGTAAAGGTCATGACATAAGCTTGATGTGTAAAAACATTGTTCAGTATTTTGCTGCCTAATCATTATCTTCTGTTTAGTCAATATTAGTTTCATCAACATGTTGCACTATTCCTGTGTCTGGAAGATTCAAATGTACTTGTAAGAAGTGTGGTAGAATTTTACAGTACCTGTTTCTGACCTTCTTCCTCTTCTTCTTCTTTATTTTTTTTTTTTTTTTTTTTTTTTTACATTCACTGTTTTAGTATTTGTTGATGTAGGCAGCTAACCAAGACATGGCAAATGTTTGTTTTGTTTTTGCAGGCACTGTCCAAGTTTCCTATAACAACATTCTGCTCTGCTCCAACTGCATATCGTATGCTTGTACAACAAGACCTAAAGAGGTAGGTCATATATTTATTTTATTTTATTTTACATTTGTTGACCGGGATAGTACAACTGGATACATGTCCATTTTCATTGGAGGCCCGGGGAGAAAAGCTCCAAACATACAGACAAAAACATACATGCATGCTAGGGGTATTACAAAGTCAGGTTTGGCATTCAAGAAGAATGCACAATTTTAACAAGGGAGAAAATCTCCAATTGTGCAAATAAAAAAACATAAATACATGCCAAGCAAAATATTACAAAATAAGTAAGTTGTGTCCCACTAGAGGGATTCACAATTTTAACAGTGTGTTGTAGAATATAAAAATATTAAACAAGTGGATTACAGCAACAATTATTTACAAAGTAATATACAGAACAAGAATGTCACTGCAAGCATTTGTGGGCAAGAAGGTAATACAGTACTGTTAAGTTAGGGAGTTGTTATGGAAATTAATCGGGGTTGGTACATGGCCAGAGCCAGCACCTTTTATAATACTGTTTGAGACCTTCTTTAAAGAGGCTTAGAGAGGGTTCCAGGTTAATGTCCGCTGGAAGTAAGTTCCAAGCTTTGCCAACAGAGTTGGCAAACAGGGAGTCTCCAGCTGAGTTATTAGCTTTGAGTGTTTGGACTAACAGCTTGTTGGATGAGCGTAATGGTCTGGAGTTACTGTATGGTTTTATGATAATTTTAAGTGCGGGGGTGTTTTCGGGTTGGTTGAGAATATTATGTGCTACTATTAGCTGATTGAACTAAAGTAAGCTTGGAAGTTCTAGCCACCCTAGGAGATTGAGGTTTTGGTAGGGATGTCTCCTATATGTTGATCCGGTGACGAATCTGCCAATATGGTGGTAACACTGAGAGAGTTTGGTAAGCTCTGATTTGTTTAGGTTACAGAGTATAGAGGAAGCATATAGAAGGGTAGAGAGAAGATGAGAGTGGGTGATTGCAATCCTAGCTATTGGGTTAGAAAAGGTTTATTTCTGTATAATGAGCCAAGCTTCTTATTGACAGTTTTGATAGTCTTGTTGATGTGCAGGTCGAATTTGAGATTACTATCAACTATTACCCCTAAGAGCTTAGTGTGGCTATCTGGCGAAATAGAGGTACCATTGTTTGATGTTATAGTAAAGAAAAGTGGGGTGGACCTACATGTGAGGGTAAAGAGTAACAGTTTGGTCTTATTGGGATTCAACAGAAGACAGTGATTAGAGAGCCAATTTTCAACCGTGTTAAATGTATTCTGGGTTAAGGTTTTCAGGGCTGTTGGGGAGGAGGCTGAGCAGATCAGAGTGGAGTTCTCTGCGTATTGGATGCAGGTTGCATCTGGGATGGCAGTGTGTAGATTATTGATAAAGACAGAAAAGAGTAGATGACCTAAAAGAGAGCCCTGAGGAACTGCAAGGGTGAGAGGTAACAGGGTGGATGGTTTGCCCTGCCATAGAACTGCTTGTTGTCTACCACTCAGATAGGATTGGAACCACTGTATAGTATGGTTGTCCAGGGAAATAGATTTTAGAGAGTGGATGAGTAATTGGGGGTTGACCATATCAAAGGCCTTTGAGAGGTCTAAGAAGAGGGCTGATGATAACATATTATTATTTCTGTTTGGGTATATGGCATTGGTGAAGGAAAGGAGAGTGGAGATGGTGCTATGATGTGGCCTAAAGCCATGCTGAGAGACAGACAGTATTTGGTTCTGAATGAGATGGTACATAATTTGTTTGTGGACGCACTTTTCCATTATTTTGGCCAGTGGTGAAAGAATGGCAATGGGTCTATAGTTGGATAATTCTGTAGAACTTCCACCTTTGTGGAGTGGGATAACATGGGATATTTTCCAGATGGGGGGATAGAACCAACTGTTAGGGACCTGTTGATCAGGATAGATATGGGAAATGCTTTGGCATCAGCAGCAATGTTTAAGAACTCTGCTGGGAGAAGGTCAGCAGATAGGGTGGTGGGCTTCAGTTTTTTGATTAGTGATCAGATTAGAGTGGTAGAGACAGGTTGGAAGTTAAAGGGGGGATGAGTAGTGGGTGTGTTAATGGTGGACTTAGTAATGGGTGTATTAGTGGTGGAGTTAGAGTGTATGGGAGTGAGTTGTTTAAAGAACAACTGGATTGTTTCAGTGAAGAAATTATTTAAGGCACTAGGGATGGTCTCAGGAGGGTTTTGGGTGTAGTTTGTTGGAGTTGGAGTGGTAGATTGTCCTGGATGAAGAAGCTGGTTTATACCTGCCCAGAACTTTTTTGGATTGTTTTGGTGTTTTTGCTGCAGGTTTTCATACTAGCTTTTTTTGTCTTGCTGAATGGATTTTTTTGTATAATTCCTAAGCTGACGGTATTTTAGTTGGTTGAGAGGGGCTTTAGTTCGCCAGATGGCCCAGGCCTTATTTCTAGTTTGGTTTCCTTTGTGAGCCATGGCACTGTATTTGTTTTAGTTTTAGTATTATGTGATGGGGCATGGGAGTCAAGGATGTTTAGGAATTTAGTATTAAAATATGCCACTGCCTCTTCCAGTGGTATATGTTTTAGGATTGACCAGTTGACTGAGTTAAGTTCATATATGGTGTTTGTTTTCAGGATGCATAAAAAACATATCACTTTGAAGAGTTCTCTGCATGGTTGAGACACTAGGATGCTTTCTTCCAGTGCCCTCTCTTGGTTGTTTTGAAAATCTTGAGCTCACCAGGCTAACGTGGTACACCTCCTTTGCCTCACACACTCTGTTCCCACATCAGTGTCCATTTGTTTTCTTGCTGCTCAGTCACTTTAAATCTGCTCCTAGTCCCTTTCATTTGAAAGGTTGATATGTTTGATGCATAGGAAGCACAAACCCTGTTAGTGTTATAGTGGTAAGCACATGGTGTTTGTCAGTCTGCCAGATAGCCTAGAGGATTAAGGCTATGAGCTCTTAATCAGGTACTTCAGAGTTTGATTCCCTCAGCTTCCTTTTGCCTGCTGTGTCCCTAACTCATTACATCTGAGTGACGTCTCCAGCTGCATCTGCAGTTACCTCCTACTGCGCCTCTAGGCATCAAATAATGCTTGTTCATATTTGCATTAATAATTCCAAAACCATGCTACATACAAGGTATCAGAATGTTTTATCTTGAAACATACATGATGGCAAACACACTTGTATTGATATTTGACCTATGTCAATGACTATTTGTTAGAACTGTAAGGCGATAACTTCATTTTTTAAAGGCTGAAGCCACGCCCACTGGGAGTTAAAGGTACACTCTCAAAAGAGCTGTTCTGGAGGGAATGGGTAGGTCACTTAATCAGACAGTACTCTGGGATAATTGGGAAATTAAGCTCATCTAGAGAAGATCCAGTTTTAGGAAAAAGAAGTGCAAGAAGGTAAGAGACCAAGAAAAGGCTTGGCTGCTCATCAGAACCTGCTGTTATGAAGTGGATACTGTTTACCTTGTTAAGAAATGGTCACAGTACGGCTGATGCACAAACCGGCGTATATATAAACTATTTATTTGAAGCACTTTTCGTGTGCTCAATAAACACACTTCTTCAGAAACCATAATAATACTGAGCATTCATATATATAGTCATATCAATTAACAATTCAAATAAAACCTGCCACTCAATTACTTAAAGGCACATACATATAACAAATTCATATTGGGTAGATCTAAATTCAAAAATCCCTACGGATGTTAGTAACATCTCTATAATAAATTATATTTATACATAAAAATCAATATGAAATCATTTAAATATATCATAAAAAGTATATATGTTGGGCAAGAAACATTTGTTAAATAAAATAAAATAAATATAAATGGTGTACTATAAACCAAAAACTGTTATAAGTGACAACACTGATAACTTATAGTAAAATATGTGTGTCTATAAAAAATAATAACCATATAAAAATATATATACAAAATGTAAAACATTTATGTACTCCTTGTATGGAATTATATATAGATATTATGGTAAAAGCAGCGTTAACGTCTCAAACTCTTGAGCTTTAATACGCTGCTAATGGAACAAGTTTCATTAAGACCTGGGTGATTATAAGCATTAAGCTTAATCTGCCATTCTAATTCCAGTTCTTCCAATCGCAATGGTATTGGACCCCCTCTTTTATCTTGATTCACCTGATTTATTACTGAAAATTTAAAGCTATGGTCACTGTGCTGTTGGACATGTTTAGCCAAAGCATTGTCCAGTTTCATTCTACTAATGGCATACTGGTGTTCATACATCCTTTCACGGAGTCTACGCTCCATTTTGCCCATGTAGAACACAGGGCAACTTTGGCACTTTGCCACATAAATGACCATTCTTTTATTGCAATTAAACCTAGCTTTGAATTTAATATGATGACCATTTACCGTTAATAAGTGCAAATTATCTACAAGTTTGCAATAATTACAATCTTTTAATGTAGAACAAAGTGTTAAGCGCTTTCAACTGTAGAATCAGTCTTCTTCAGAACACATAAAGAGACAAAAATTCAGTTTAAATACACTAATAACTTAATTACAACCAAAAAACTTGCCAAAACTCTAAAAGCTACAGACCATATTTATCATATGCAGAAGGGCAACATATAGATATAAATAAATATGTTACTTATATAAAAAATGTATAAAATTCATATAAAATCCTATACAATAAAACTAAATATAAATAAATATGTAGCTTTTAGAGTTTTTGGCGCGTTTTTTGGTTGTAATTAAGTTATTAGAGTATTTAAACTGAATTTTTGTCTCTTTATGTGTTCTGAAGAAGACTGATTCTACAGTTGAAAGCGCTTAACACTTTGTTCTACATTAAAATCTTTGTATTGTTGGTCGAGCGGCTTGTTCTTTTACATCTTGCCTCTCCATTTGTTACATTGTCGCTGTGTGCTTGAATTTGTGGTGCAATAATTACAATCTTGGCATTTGAACATGCCTGTGATTTTTGGGGGCACCCTTAGTTGTCATTCAAATAGGGTTTTCAAATTGTTCCCCCTCCTAAATGTAACACATGGTCCACTACCCATCTTAGCACAAATATTGTGATTAGTGCCAAACAAACCCCAGTTTTTCTTAATAACATCTAAACACAACCGACTGTGTAAATTATATGTGGTTACAAAACTAGGTGCACTCTGTACTTTAGAGCCATAACTAACTTCCAAGACATTGTCTGAATTCCAGCCAGTATTAATTTCTACAGCAGGTGATTGTTTGATCCGCAACAAGGTTTGGTATGTACCATTTAATCTCTTTAAATTAACTTTGTGTATCAAATCATCCAATAATGTTACAGGGTAACTTCTATGCAAAAACATAGATTTTAAGACCTGGCATTCTTCCATAAAATCACTGTCCTGACTCACAATACGCGCTGCTCGTACCAATTGTCCTTTAATAACAGAACGTTTCTGATGGTAAGGATGGCAGCTTGTAAAATGCAAGACAGAGTTAGAATAAGTTCTTTTCCTATAAATGGTAGCTACAATGCTGCCTAATTCCCTATTCTTGGAAAGCCATATGTCTAAAAAGACTATTGCTTCTGTATTAAAAGATGCCGTAAATTGCAGGAATTGCATTGACCCATTAAATATTTGCAAAATAGTATTACTGATCATAATATCACCCTTAAGTAGGTTGAAAATATCATCCAAAAAACGGGTGTAGTATACTATCTGGTCACTAAATCTAGGATTATTGAAGACATATTCAGATTCCCAATAAGCCATGACCAGATATACTGGCCCCACAAGGGGAACCCATAGCTACTCCGACTTTTTGCAAATAAAAGTTGTCACCAAACATGAAAAAATTATTATTAATAACAATTTCCAACAAGTCAGTTACTAGTGTTATCTCACTAGCTGGAGCCCCTTTCTTCTGTAAAAGGAGGCTAACCCATTCTATACCTAACTCTTGAGGTATACAAGTATATAAATCTTTCACATCCACTGTAAAGAAGTTATAATTCATACTAAGCTCTAGGTTGTCTAAATTCTGGAGGAAGGACCACGAATTCTTACATATTTGACTCTCCTTGATCACATATTTTTGTAGTATAGAATCCACAACTTTTGCACAAGAATAAGTTGGTGAGCCCCTACCATCAACTAGGGGTCTCAAAGGGGGATCCATATCATTTTTATGTATCTTCTGAATACCAAAGATACAAGGGTATCTAGGGTAAGATGTGAACAAATAATTATAAATATTCTGTTCTATTCTTCCTTCAATGAACATATCTTCTATGATGCTCTTAACAGAATTATATGCTCCATTAACCTCAGACCTGGAACTCAAAACATATGCAGGATTATCCAATAATGAATGCATCCTATCTACGTAATCAGTGTTGTCAAACACCATGAGCCCCCTACCCTTGTCGGGTTTACAAATACGTATGTTCTGAGATTTAATGTAGTCTAGACATTGATATTCAAATTTACTGACATTATTATCACCCCTAATAGGCGATCTATTTTTTAAAAAACTGCCTAAAATCCAATTCACATAACTGTTCAAAAACTTAGGGATTTATGTATAACTGGTAATATAACTGGATTAGTTTACCAGTGATGCCCAAGTATGGAATTATATCAAAGACTTTTGGCTGTGTGTAATTATATGCCTCAGTCTAATGCCTTTGTGACTTTTTAAAAAAAGCCCACTAGGTTTAAGAGGCGGATTTGCCTTTAACACATCCAAATAGTTTGGGGTCCAGGGTTTGAATGCTGCCTGTGTCCTTATTTATGAAGACCATAACAATGCACTCCATTGCCTTACAGATAAGGCTGGTGAGGCTGATAGATCTATGGTTGCCTGGGTAAGTCTTTGGTTGGCCTTAGTAGAGTGGTATAACAACAGCAGGTCTCCATACTTCTGGTACATGTCCAGTGGAGAGACTAACACTGAGTAGACATAATGAGCCAGTCAGGCAGTGTTTGGTGTTGATAAGAAGACAACCTGGCACATTGTGGGGGCCCATGGTGCTAGTGCTTTTAGCCTTGGAGGGAAACACTTAGGTCTTGCTTGGAGGTGATTTGGAGGTTGGCATAGGCATGTTAAGATTCTGTGAGCAATTTTGGAGGGAAGATGTGGGTAAAGTGTGATCTGAATTTGTAGTGATATTTTGTATTAACTTCCAGAAGTGCTAGTAATTATTTGTAAGTTCCTGACATATCTGAAGATAGTTTTATACATATCCTTAATATGGGTGAGAATAAACAATTCATACTTACTCTCTGAGTATTTGATTTTATTTCTAAGTTGTTTGTTAATTATTCCAAGTTCTTCTCTAGCTGATGGTGTGCTTTGTTTGTTTATGGGCTTTCTTACTTGTTTTGCAAAGTTTGTTAATACTGGGCTATACAAAATTAGCTTGTTCTTAAACTTGGAACTATATTTATGTCTTGTGGGGACTGCAGCCTCAGTGCTAGATTGGAAGTGTGCACAGACTTTATCCATGAAAAGTGTGTATATCAGGGTCATCTAGGTAAGGAGAGTGTTTGAATTTCAACAAGTCATCAGTTAGCTGGGGTAGATCCTTGGAGTAGTCTCTGAAGATGGAGTGATTTTAAGGTGACTCCGGTCTCAAATCTACAGTAAATGTTACTGCACGATGATCAGATCTGACTATTGGTAACTGCTGCCTGAGTGGAATAGGGCTATATTTGTGAGCACCAGGTCTAATATTTTAAGCCCCCCCCCCCCATTGGGATTTGGACAAAATGGTACAAAGAGTTGGCATTAATAAAATCCAGGAACCTCTGTTCATATTTATTTGTAGTGGTCTAAGTTCCCCAGTTAATTGAGGGATAGCTGATGTCACCCAAGAGGATAGTGTCTAGTTTTATGGTGAGGGATGTCAGTTTATTAAGATATGTCTCATGGTCTGCCAGTGTAATGGGGGGGGGGGTACTATAGTTGGCTACTATGTGGTACTGGGTTTTGTTTATTATAAGAAGAAGATAGGCCAGATCCTGTTCAGAGGTGGAGTTCTGTGTTGTTGTCCTGCATCAAGAGTCTGGAAGTGAAATGTTTTCTTAGAAACACAGACACACCCCCACCAGATGGGTTTACTACAAAATCTTGATGCCTATATAACTGACATTCATTTAGATGAGACTAAAATAGCAAAAGATGAAATAACCCGAATGGTGAAATTTTCCCAGGGTAAGTAAACACTTGCTCAACATCGCATTTTCTCCACTGTAGTGCAATCCTGGAATTGGTATATATAGTTGGGGGGGTGGGGGGTGCAGGTGGGTTTTACTAATCTCAGTGTGTGTCTCATTTACATTTGGACAAGTGTTTACTTACCCTGGGAGAATTTTGCAGTTGGGGTGTTTCATCTTTCACTATTTTTGTCTTGTGTGAATGTCAGTTATATGGGCATCGGGATTTTGAATAGATCCCCACCAGTTATAACATCCAATTCAATTTTGAGTCTGAAGGAGAGGTAGGCATAAAACCCTGCACTGTGGATTTTCTGAAACCCTGTTTCAGTAACCATGCATATATCAATATTTCCTAGGGTTATAAATGTCTGTAGGGACTGTAACATTTTGTTTGGGCTTCTAGCATTGAGCAGAGCTACTTTTATAAGGTTTTGATTGTGGTTAGCTATGTGGGTAATTTGTGGAGACTTACCTTGCCTATAAACGGTATGATGGGAGAAGCAAAAGTCTTATTCAATAAATGGAAGCCATGAATAGGAAGAGATGCAGACCATCCCAAGCAAAACAGTGGGAGCTGTCAATGATCTCATGCTAGGCTGATATATGCTGAATTTCCCTAAAATGGCAACAGTAATTATGCCAGTAATTAATGTTAATTACATTTTGTTTGTATTCTAGCATTATTCTTCATAATTGTTGGATACTTCTGTATACTAGTTTCATTCCTTTTCCAGATGCATATTCTGAGAGCTCCATTATGTCCCTGTTCATTCACGTAGGTATGTCTTCAGTCATTCACTCCCACATATTCAGTGATCATGCCATATGTGTACCTGACATGAAAGGACTTGAAGGCTTTAGTGATGTTACATATTCTGGCATCTGACAGGCAGCCATCAGCCTGTCTTTGCTCAGCCTGGGAAGTGAAGCATCTGCATGCCTAACTACTGAGTCATCTATAACCAGGATATTGCCAGATGAACTAGATTGATCTTGCTGCATTAAGGGATTCTGCATGTTAGGTATGAGACCCTTGTTAGTGTCTGTATTTTCTATAGTGTCAGATTGAGTTGCATGTTGGATATGTGCTGTTGATGCTGGGTTAGGTGTAAGAGGTAAATCTGAGGATTTAGGCTGATTCCTGCTCTTCAGAGTCTTAATAGGCTTTGGCAAAGATTTTTTTAGTGGCATCAGCATAAAACAGCTTAGAGTTTGTAGTCTCTGGATGTTGTATAGTTTCGGGTGAGGTTAAGACAGTATTAAGCTCACTGCATGCTGATGGCTGAGACAGGGATGTCTCCAGCTGGGCTAAGTATTTACAGCTCTCACAGAGAGAGTCCTTTGGGTTAGTAGGACTTCATTATTACCAAGCATGAGGCAGTTCGTGACTGCCTTAGAAGTCCAGATGCCATAAGTCTGGCTAGGTGGGAGGGGGTTGCGTGTTGGCTCCTGATGACTACAGTGCTGCTAGATTTAAAGCAAATGAGGCTCTAAATAGGGGCCAGAGAAATATTACAGCTATGGAAGTTAGACTGGTTTTATGTTCGGTGTAAGTTATGGTTGCTCAATGCAACTGATACCCATTTTGCACAGATCAACACAGCTAAGAGCAAGTTTACACAATGCATTACAAGCAGATTAGACAAAAGGGAAATGGATAAGTAACTCACAGATTTTAAAAGGCCATACCTTTCCTGCAATACAAGAAGAGAGAATTTCCTCTGCATAGTGCTCCAGGGGACCATTTTGAGAGGATTCATTAAGTTTAGTCCAGTTTGGGCAACTGTGATCCAGGCCAGATGGAACACAGGCTTCAAAGAGAGGCCAAAGCCTGGAATTGTTCAGTCCTCTGTATGTTGATCATCTCCTTACTAGACAAGGAAATGTGGGGATGCTGCCACCAGAAGTGGCATTGTTTTTCTTTTTGCTTTTTGTTTTTGTTTCTTAGTCTGTTCCTTGTTCACAAGTTATCAAGTATTTCTGATTAATGTAAGCAATTCTTACCTTCATATCAGTAATGTGAGGTTCTGTGTTGTCACTTGGCAAGCTCTAATGGCATTGCTGCTACATTTTTAGATGATGTTGGTAGGGACAAAGGATTCCTACTGGCTTATCTGCGCTTCAGAATCGCATATTGGAAGTTCTATATTTCACTCTTGCATTTTCAGTGTAACCGCCTGTGGATTACTGTAGTATGTTTTCTTCTGTTTCTGTTGATTCCTTGCTGTCTTATAAAGTTCTTTATTTTGAGGCCAAGATACATTCTTATTCCCCAGTAGTGGCCTAAGGTAGACTCAATGTTAGGCTGTACCTCTCCTACCTCAGAATTATGTTTTTTCCTGGGTTTCAGTTATGCCATCATCAACGTTCATATTTAGCCTGTTTAGGCCTTCCATGATTTCAGTAAAATGCAGAACAATGGATCAGCAGAAGTTGGTAAAATTATTTTTGAAAGGGATGCTTTATTTCAGGCTCAAAAGAAGAATTTATCACTGCTTATGGAACTGATATGCTGTCAGAATTTCCTTTTAAGCAAGATGATTCAATGGTCCTGAAGCCTGTGTCCCAGAGGACACTCTTCTTAGACATCATTTCAGTTGAATTTGTATCAGAGGTTCAGCGTTTTGTGTGCAAATAGGTTTATTTGGTCTTTTTTAAAAGACTGTGACTCTCTAAATATAAATCCTTATTTATTCCCAACAATTAATGCCGTAACCAATGCATGTACCTCCTAGTGTTTTCCTGGAGGTTCAGAATACAGAAAAATGCATCCATCATATTTACCACTAGTTGTGGCTCTACCTCAAGAATATCCATGAGCATCAATTGGTGAATCATTTGTTCATTTTCTTTTGCTTCTGATAAGGAAAGTTTGTTAGTAACCAAACAGATATATATGCTGCACTAGCTGTGCGATGGTCACCTATTGGTTATCGATAATGTGGCTTCACCACAGAGTATCCTGTATCTTCACTCGTGGAGCAGAGTATCTTTTACAAGAACGGTGCTTTAAGGCATCTTATCCTGACTTCCTCCTCTCTGTTTCTACAAAAGTGTTGCAGTCAGTGCAGGGGACCATTTAGAGTAAGATAAGATATATCTGTGAGTTTTCATTATATTTGATGATCTTTAAGAAGATCCTCTGCATTGTGTATACTAGTTATTGTCATGTATCCAGCTTTGTGTCTAGTTATTTTAGCTGCTCTCTGAACTGCAGCAAGAATGCCTGTAAGTAAATGCTAACTTTATAGCTTTATTTTTATAGATGGTGTGCTTTATTATCAGAGATACTCGTTTTAATCTGAGAACAATAATTTAGGACCCGTAGGACATGTCCAATGTTTAACCCCAGTGTAAAACTATCACACAATGGTCAAAGGAGGGACTTATGTCAGCATGGAGACTTACATTTTTTTTAGAATAGCTGTATGAGAGAGCAATGGAAGAAAATACCCAAGTGCTCTACTCCCCAGTAGGTTTGTCAAACATAATTGATAAGCTTAAGTGTTTGCATATTTATTACTGGAAGTGAAGCATGAAGGTGAGGGTTGAGACAAGCATTTGCTATTAATGAGAAACTGTTTTGCTTTTATATGGCAGTTTGTATATATTCTTTATTGCTCTTGAATTGTAATTAAATATTAATGTGTGTTTTCTGGATTGTCAAACATTCTACAGAAATCTTTCCACAATGATAATGCAGCAATAATTGTACTTCTAAGTATCTACACTGCAAATTAGTCAAAGAAACTGAATACAAACAGTTCATAAACTAATTGTAGCCCTGGTATTTTTAATTATTTAGTAACTAAATAGGGGCTCTGATCCAATACACCATTTATAGCAACTTGGACATTTGTGTTGTATCTTATATTGGTTAGTACAAAGTATATGGCTGTCTATCAGTTACTTATTTATGTCAGGAGTATGAAATATCAACAACTTCTTTTTTGGTGAAATGGAATTTGAAGAAAATAACCAAACATATATTTGATGAATCAGACAAGGGTTTGATTCCTTCAGCCTGTATTTACTTTCAGTGCAATTCTGAGAAAGACACTTTACCATACATTGCTACTTAAAACAGACTTTTACCTAGCAGGGTCACCCAGGTAACAAATTAAATAAATTAAATAATTTAATAAATAAACAAACAAACACATAAACAGGAAATGAGCAGCTACTGAGTACTACAAAATAAAGAGAACACTTAGCAGTTATTCATTTTGCATTGTGCGCCATTTACTATTTAATATTTTACTGCAATCCCAAGGTCACAGAGTATAAAACTAATCAGAATATTTGTCTTTGTGTGCTATTTTGTGGCCCCAGAGTTGAAATAAATTAGTAAGGTTACAGTTCTCCACATAAAGGGAAGGACACTTGCTTCCTTTCCATTTACTATTATGTATGTATTCAGCAAGCATTAGTTATATTTCAGGTTTTGGAATTGTCAAAAGGCTTATAATATAAATCAGTAACATAAATATTAATATATTAATTATATATAAATGTATTTATAAAATAAATCAGTTTTCACAGTAATAGCTTAGGTACAAATCCAGCATACTGCTGAGTATCTTGATTTAATTTACAAAGAGACATATGCTTTAATTTATTTATTATCTGTCTTTTGTTAACTCTGTTATCAGATTCTGGGAATAAGTAGCTTTGTGTTATGCAATTTTCAGCTTTATATGATTTGAGAATGTAGCACGCAGCCTCATGAAGCAGATCCGAAATAGACATATCATGTGTAATTAAGTGAAAAAAGACCGCTTCACACAGGTGGTACAGGCAGAGCAAGTTTCAGTGCAAGCATTACACAAAGCTACATTTGAAAAAGAAAGAAAGAAAAGGAATGCTAATCAAAATTGTAGGAAATGTTTTTGAGGAGAGATATGATGAAATACTCCATACTCCCAAAGGCAAGTGCTGTGATTTCTAAGGTTGCTGCATGGCAAAAAAAGAGAAAAATCACCTAACCTTAAAAGCACATGGAAGAGCTCCAGTCAGTCAACTGTCTTGCACTTTTTTAATTTCTCCAAGTCTTTTGGGTTTCTATTATCATGACGGGAATGGACCCCATTCCTAATTGAAAGTACGATTAAAATTCATGAAATTAGTATTGTTTCAGTCTTTGATGTTAGCCAAAAGTGCTCTTTGCAGCACCTGCAATGTGCCCACTAATGACTCTTTCTGCAATTCGTATGGTGTTACATGAATTGGTAGCAAATCTAAATACGATTGCAAATTCTTTTTATAAGACTTGATGCTCCTACTACTGTTGGAACTGTCTGGGTATCTTTCTTCCACATGGCTCTCATTTCTGCCTGCAGATCAAAGTATTTTATAACTTTGTGTCTCTCTGTATGCAAGACACTGAAGTCACTGGGTGTGGTGATTTCAATGATCAATGCTACTTTTGTCTTCTTTTCTTGGACCACTATATCTGTTTTTCTAGCATCCATCTTTTGAACTGTTGGTATTGGGTGATCCCATGTGATATAAACTTCATCATGTTCTATGATTCTTTTTGGCACATGTTTCCATTGTTTTTAGCCACTTCAAGACCATAATGTTTGCACAATCTCCAGTTTAACAGTCTCGCCACATTATTATGCCTTTCAGTATACAGTCCCTCTGCCATTCGTGTGTCGCACTCCGCAACAGAGTGAGTGACTGTTTCCAATTCGGTTTTACAAAACCTACATATGTCTGTTTCTCCCACATGTTCAATGGACTTTGTAAACCAGCGTGTATGTAGCCCATTATCTTGGGCTGCCAATATTAACCTTTCATTTCTTGATGTAAATTCACCTCTCCTTAACCATTCCTGTGTTCATTCTAGATCAACATGAGGCTCTTCCAGAAGTTTTCTATACTTGCAACTATATGTATGTTTGTTCCACATTTCTTGCCTTCTCATCTGGTCCTTCACCTTATATTATTTCTTTCGTTGTTTAGCACATTCAATTGCTGCCTGTTTTTTATCTACTTCTGGTTTGATTTCCATTTCTCCTTGACGTTGATATGCTTTTGCTAAATTAAGCAGAGATGTCATCTTAGATTTATTCTCCTCATGCTTCAAAACTTTTACTACATTTGGATCTCATGAGGTCAGTTGATATGTGTGGAGTCCCATGATTACAGATCTATACATGTAATCAATTTCAGGGAGGCCCATCCCTCCTTCAGAATGGGGAATATATAATCTTGTTATACACTGATTTTTATAAATCATTTGGTGAGCATGAAGCATCCTTCTTGTTTTAATATCCAATCTATCCAACACTTTTTGGGGCCATTCAATCACTCCAAAACTATAAGTTAGGACAGGAAGAGCAAATTGATGTATGGCTTGGATCTTGTTCCTAGATGTCAGTGCTGTTTTCAGGATTAATTTAAGTCTTCTAAAGTATTTCTTGCTGAGCTTTATTCACATTTGTTCATGTTTTATTGCTGATCTTCCATCAATTCCCAAGTATTTATAGACTCCCTCTTGCTCAAGTTTTTTTATATCACATTCTTGTCGCAAACTGATGTTTTCCTGGTGCTGTAGTTTTCCTTTTTTAAAGGTTGCTTTTGCATATTTATCAAGACTAAATGACATTCCAAAATCATCTGAAAAAGTTTTGACAACCTGCAGCTGTGCTTTCAGTTCCTCATCTGATGAGCTATACAGTTTTAAATCATCAACAAAGAGAAGATGAGAAGTCATTAGCTTTGTTGTTTTCTAGAAGCCAAATTGTACCCATGGCCTAAGCTGATAAGTAAACAGCTTAATTGATTAATGGCAAGGCAGAATAGCAACGGTGATAGAGAGTCACCCTGGAATATCCCCCTTTGAATTTTTATCCCTGGGATAATAAATTGTCCTTTATTGTGGCTTAATTGCAAAGCGGTCTGCCACTGTTTCATAGTTACTGTAATGTAGTCAATCAGCGTAGGGTGTATCTTATACATTTTTAAGCACTCTTTTATCCATGAATGTGGGATAATATCAGATGTTTTTTTCTAGTCAATCCATGCCATACTTAGATTCTTCCCCTTCTTACAGTTCTCCACTTTAATAACAAATGATCCTTTGTTCCATATGACTTTCTTTTATTGCCCTTTTGTTCTACTGCCATAATTGAGTTTTCTTCTAAATGACTATAAATACTGTCTGCATCAATTCCCATGTATATTTTATATGTCGTTGGAAGACAAGTTATTGGTCTATAATTTTTAGGGTAGCTTGCAGGTTCACTCTTAAGTAAGAGCATTATTTTTCCTATTGTTAACCAGTCCGGTATGTGCTCGGGGTGCACATATAAATAGTTCTTACTCATGGCTAAATCCTCATGCAAAGAAGTTAACACTTTAAGCCAAAAGTTAGGCACTGCATCTGGGACTGGAGTTTTCCAGTTAGAGGCTTTTCTCAACTTTGTTTCGATCTCTCTGGCTGTTATTTCATCCCATTCCATATCATGTATCTTTAAACTTCTTATTTTTTCTTTTACTTCTTCTATCCATTTAGCATCTTTGTTATGTTCCACAGGATCTTCATAGATACTTCTCCAAAATGTATCTACTTCCTCTTTTTTTGCGGTCTTTCAATTCCTTTTACCTTATTTCCCAAATCTCTATAAAACTGTTTTAGGTCATCAATAAATTGCTTATTTTGTGCTTTCCCCTTATATTTATCTTTGTATCTTCTAAGTCTTTCCGACGGTTTTGAAATTTTTAGTTTGTTATCTCCAGTATTGCATAATAGATCCTGGTCTGTTCTAATACTGCTCATTGCTTTTATCACATCTATCTTTCTTAGTATTCTTGTTGATCTATTCCCTCTTCTATAATCTTCTAACAATGACGCTTCTTGCCTTAGCTGCTTTATAGTTTTCTCTATTCGATATTTTCATGATAGTATTCACTTTTGTCCCTTCTTTTCCCTCGCTACCCTGTGTTCCTGTGGTAGAACTTTATCAGTTATTAATTTAGCAGCACAGTAATATATTCTGTTGACTTCTGTTATATCACATGGATCTCTATGGACAGTTATAATTACTGTGTTCATTTGTTTTATCAAGCTGCTGACTTTTGGGGTTTTATTAACCTTCTGCAGTCTATTTCTCTCATTGATCTTGATATATCTGTCTTTGTCTATTAAATCAAGCAACTCTTCTCTTAACTCATTTTCTTCCATACTGAGGGTACAGCTCTTGTTTTCCGTTTCCTGTGGGTATTTTATAGAAAGTTCTATAGCATCTTCCTGTGGCACATTCTCTTCAATTTCATTGTGTCATCTGTTGTTCTGTCATATGAGAACTCACTGGCCTATCACTCCTCAACATTGACTGCATCAGAGTTTCCACAATTTCCTGTTCCTTTCCTTACTGTCTAGCTTCAAATGAACATTTATACTGGTTTCCTGTGGAAGGCTCTAAAATATCTTGATATGGCACCTGACCAACTGATTCCTATTCCACTGGTTTCCCTTTAATTTGGATATCCATTGCTCTATCCTGTTGTGGTGCTTTCTGCATTCAATTTACTACACTGAATCCTTCTCTTTGCAGCTGTTCCATAACCTCCGTTTCTATTTCTTTGACTTCTCCATTACTAATCTCTTTTTCTACTTTTCCTCTTAGTCTTCTTATTTTTTGTATTGTAAAGTTTTCCATATCCGGATTCCTTTCCCTATATTTTTCTTCAAATATCTTTGGTGCTGCTCTTTTTGTATTGGTTTGTTTTGCTTTCTCCTTTGCATAAATATTACACCATATTAAATCTCTTTTCCTTTCTCCTGTCCATATTTCTTCTTCACATGTCTCCTGATCTTCTTGCTTTTTCTTATTCTGGGGACTCACTCCATCATGCTATGATGTAGTCTGTTTTAGACCTTCTACATTAAATCCTTCACTTTGCAGGCACTCCATAACTTCAACATCTATTTCTTTAACTTCTGCTTTACGAATCGCCTTTTCTACCTTATATTTTTGTGCTATTAATCTTTTTATTGTGAAATTTTCCATATCTGGATGCCTTTGCCTGTATTTCTCTTTAAATATCTTTGAGACTGCCTTCTCTATATTATTTAACTTGGCTTTCTCTTTTGCATAAATATTGCACCATATTGGCTTTCTCCTTCGCATAAATATTGCACCATATCAAATCTCTCTTTCTTTTCCATGCCCATATTTCTTTTGGGTCTGTATTAGAACATCGAAGTTTCAAAACTTTGAATGTTCTTATATAGACCCGTATTAAGCGAATGCTGAAAATATCAAAGCTAGAGAAAAACTATTTTTTTCCTAGGGAAAGAATTCGGTTGTCCATTCCTGTTGCTTCGGTATTTTCAGTGCTGTGGTGGAAAGTTACAGGTTGGGTTCAGGTAAGTGTACGATTGAACGCAGGTTAAGTTAGTTAGGGTTAAGGTGCGGGTTAGGTATGTGTGTGATTGTGTGGATGTGAGGGTTAGGGCGGGTTAGGTGAGTTAGGGCTAGGGTATGGGTCAGGTAAGTGTGCAATTGTGTGGATGTGAGGGTTAGGGAG
>NC_056746.1:401317494-401339994 GCF_019279795.1 Protopterus annectens | reverse complement strand
TATAGCAAGGCACGATGATATGGGGTTGAGTGGTCCTTGTTGCCAGATCCAAGACAGAATGCAGAATACCCCTGAGACTTCTGTCTCCTCTAATATTAAAACATCATTTCTGTACAGAATTACATCACCTACATCTGGTCATCTGACTTCTGGTTCCCATGCTATCACCAACGTTAGAAGCTGACAGGATTATAGCACCTATGTGTTACCATACACCCAGAAAGAGCTTTGTTCAGATGTTGTCAGATCCAAGACAGAATGCAGAATGCCCCTGAGACTTCCATCTCCTCTAATATTAAAACATTATTTCTGTACAGAATTACATCACCTACATCTGATCATCTGACTTCTGGTTCCCATGATGCTATCACCAACATTAAAAGCTGACAGGATTATAACACCTATGTGTTACCATACACACAGAAAGAGCTTTTCTCAGATGTGGTGCAGATGCTGGAAGTCATAAAACCATAAAACCATTCTACTCTTCCTACAGGAGTTACAGCATATTCTCTAGCACAAACATTGCTTCTCTGGCTCCATTCAAAACTTTGGGATAACATCTTTATGGCTTAACCCATAAAGTAATTTAATTTCTGATATATTTTGAAGTTTAAGATTAACCTCTTCACTTCCAGTCCTCTGTTAAAACATATACATTTAATTATTTTACCATAATGTATGTAAATTTCTTTTCCTTTCATCCGGGCATACTGTTGATACATTCTAACACAAGCAAACCTCACAGATACATTTTCAGCACAAGCATCTGTGCAAATCAGTTTGATATACAAATGACATATAATTATTTACAAAATTCCAACTAGCTGTGCTGGCACATGTTACACATCCATTGCCTTACTTCTCCTGGCATGGCAGGCAGTACCTCCTATTGTCATAAGGTAAACCACGCCCAGTTGGCATGTCAATCACACAATGTTTTTTTCAAGATGGCCAAGTAAAATCTTTCAATGAATTCCACTTCAATGATTACGTCATTCGACAATTAGATATTCAATAACTTAAGAGTTTGAGAATGTGATAGAGACCCACATGGTGTGGGAGGGTTACCCCTGCAAAACAGTGTTTTATAATTTTTTGCAATCCTTTGTGGATTGATGTTTACTGCCTTTGTGCAGTAAGATTTGATTATAGGGGTTTCATATTATGCATTTGCAATAGAAGGTTTTGCTTCCTTAGAAATACTACGATCCCTCATAAAATCATCTAAGGCCAGCTTCGAAAGAAAAATTGTACAAGACACTAAAGATAATCACAAGGCCTTCTTTAGTTATGTCAGGAACCTGGGAGGCAACTCTCAGATATGCTCTGAGTTAGTGCAAAATGACAAAAATACACTGAACCCACAGGCATTGCCAACATCCTGGCAGAAAGGTTCAGTGCAAACTTCTCCCCCCTTCCCCCCCAAAAGAGCAAATGTCTGTCCCAACAGAGTGTAGCCTTCCTGAGATAACAGATGTACAGGTGAGAGCTGTCCTCTCCAAAGCAAAAAACACAGCATCAATGGGACCAGACGGTGTCCCGGGCTGCATCTTACATGAGCTCCAAGAAGAACTAAACCCTCATATAAAGTCACTGTTCAGTTTCAGCCTTACTACAGGATATGTACCCAAGGAATGGCGTACAGCAACAATGGTCCCGCTCCACAAAGGTGGTGCCACAACAGACCCCGGAAACTATCGCCTTATAAGCCTGAGTAGTCTGGTCTGCAAAGCTATGGAGCATATCATCATGGAAATCATAAACAAAGACACTGGGAACCTCCAGACACTGGATCCTACCCGATACGGCTTTGTTAAGGGCAGATCTTGCCTCTTGAACCTGATTGACTTCTTTGAAACAGTTACCAAATCCATAGATGAAGGGAAGGTAGTCCACACAGCCTACCTGGACCTCGCAAAAGCCTTCGGCACAATACCCCACTCGGGCATCATAAATAAGCTCACCAGCTTAAATATCAACCCCTATTTCACAAGATGGGTTGAAAACTGGCTCAGAGATAGAATCCACATGGTCAGAATAGCAGGTGCTATGTCAGACTCTAAACCAGTTACAAGTGGCATCCCACAAGGCTCAGTCCTGGGACCTCTCTTGTTCGGCATATATTTCTCCACGGTACAGGCTAACACGGGTGGACTATGGCTGACCAAGTTCACAGATGACTGCAAACAGGGTGTCATAATCAACTCTCCAGCTGACACAAGCATCCTCCAAAAGGGTCTCACAGAGATGGATAACTGGTGCCAGAGCCATGGCCAAAAGCTAAATGCCAAAAAGTGCATACTCATCCCTTTTGGGAAAAACAAAGTGCCCTCAAATTACCACATAGGTGGTAATCCATTAAGTACAGAAGAAGTAATTAGGGACTTGGGGACCCAAGTAGATAGCAATCTCTCCTTTGACAGTCACGTTGCCAAAGTGGTTAGAAAAACCTTCTATATAGCCCACCTTATCACAAAAGGGTTCACATCTAGATCAAGAGAGGTCATTGTGCCCCTCTACTCATCACTTATCAGGCTCATAATTGAATACAATGCCCCATTTGGGATGTACCTTACCCGACACCTGCAGCAACTGGAAAAACCCCAAAAGTACCTCACCAAGAGGATCAAGGGACTCAAACAGATGCCCTATGTAGTTTGGCTAAAGAAACTCCAGCTCTACTCAGTTGCGTACCGCCTCCTCAGAGGCGATCTGTGTCTGATGTATAAAGCCATGTCCAACTCAGAATTAATGGACATGCTCCACCTCAGGAAATCCAAATCCCTTAGAGCTACATGCTCCAGGGACTTGAACCTCAGCACAGAAATAAATAGGACATGCTGGAGGGGCAGATTCATATCCCAGAGGCTCCCCTCACTCTGGAACAAAATCCCAATCCATGTTAGGCAGAGCCCCTCACTGACCCTCTTCAAGAGAAATCTTGACGAGTGGATGGGAGATCATAAGTTTACCCCTGGGATCTCTTCTGTGTCCCTGCTTGACAGAGGTACAGTAAACTAACCTTAAAAGGGATACCTTCTGTGACCTACTATACAGAGGCACAGTCAACTAATCTAAAAGGGTGGCAAAAGCCAAACACACTCTGGCTAGGCTTATAAATGCCCTAGGGCAGATAGCCTAGTATCAACCTATGAACCTATATATATATATATATATATATATATATATATATATATATATATATTTATATAACTATATATATATATATATATATATGGTTATATGTTAAAAGATCGAACGGTTGAAACATCGAACTGCATATGGTTGAGACCATATGCTCGATGTTTCAAAACATCGATCTTTTAACATGGCTAAAAGTAAAAGAAAGAAATTAGGTAGAAGACTGTACAGCAGGGAATAGGACAACTTCCTGTTCCACGCTGTAGTCTCAGTGTAGCGTGATCTCAGAGTTGGTATATTTAAGTAGGGGGGCTGGGGGCACAGGGGGGCTGCCACAGGGGGGCTTGTCCCCCTGCTTTACAGTCTTCTACCTCATTTCTTTCTTTTACTTTTAGCCATGTTAAAAGATCGATGTTTTGAAACATCGAGCATATGGTCTCAACCATATGCAGTTCGATGTTTCAACCATTCAATCTTTTAACATATAACCATATATATATATGTGTGTGTGTGTGTGTGTGTGTGTGTGTGTGTGTGTGTATGTATGTATGCATACTCAGACAAGCACACACACACACACACACACACACACACACACACACACACACACACACACACACACACTCATGCACACAAGTATTATATATACATTTATTTATTTATATGTAGACACAATGAACTTTTATATACTTCTTAATTCTGGGAATATCTCCAAATGTGTTAACTAGCAAATAATGCATGTACTCGTATATTTTTTATCTATGGCTTTTGTGACAGTCATGCAAAAAAGTGAAGCCTAGTGGATTTTTTATGTCAGGTTTAAAAGAATGCTCATGTCCCACACATGGCATTTGATTTTTTTTGTTTCATATAAGTGGTTCAGTATGAGCTAATTGGTCACTTTATAGACAAACTCCATGCTGTTTCACTTACGGTACTTTGGTTTTACTGCTTAAAAGTGATTTGCTTTTTAGTAAGGTATAAACAACAGGAGAAAGATCATTATTTTAGCTTTTTTGATAAAATGTGCAAAGTTATATATACTGTAAAAGATAACATTCTGCTTATAAATAGCATATGTTATGTTTTTATTTCCACTGATTTCACGAGGGTAGTTGAGGCGGTACCTTGTGCTGGCATAAAGCTACAGTAATACATTTTATCAGCAAGTGTGAAATATTTTGCTTTTCAAATGTTAGTAGAGAATGAGATGCTGCAGGGGTTAAATGGTGGCATCTGCAAACGTTTTGTGGAATAATGGGTTGAAATCACTTCCAGACTCACCCATTAGAGAAGCATGGCTGAGATCATATCTGAAATTTTTTTTGAAGTAGGAGATTGGTGCTGCTAATGCTGCTAGTAATGGTGATAACTGAGACTTGTTACCGCATTTAACTGAATATTTAGACTCTTACCGTCATAAACAGTGCTTTATGGGTAGTAGAACTATAGATCAATAGACAAGTCTTACACAGTGCATATTTAGCCGAGGTGTCTGCTCAGTGTGTGAGGTCACAGCAAGAAAGGGAGCATACTCATACCTTAAATAGCAAGGACCTCAAATTCCATTGTATGTACTGGCATAAGGAGCACAACTGTCATATGAGGGTATTAGAGGAATTGCCCCAAGTTAAAGAATGCTTTTTTTGTGTACTTTAGATCATCTGATGATCTGAAAGCCTGTTTAAATGTTTTTCCAAAACATAAAGTCGGATAGTGTATATGATAGCAGAAGGCTATTTATGCATTGCTACTCTACACACAGCAGCATTAGTAAGTCACATAGCAGCATTAGTAAGTCACATCTTCTCAGTTTGGATAACCCACTGCTCAAAATCTGAAGTATAGTGGAATCTGAGAAATTTAAGAAGACACTGTGGCAAAATTATATTGCAGACATTCTATGTCAAAACTGTGGAGCTACACAGTAAGGAGATAATGAAAATAGCGGACTGGGTCAGTTTTTATATTCTGTAAAATATACCTACTTGTGGGTCACAATTGCATATACTAAAACAAATGCTTTATTTATGAGGGCATCCAGATTGCTTAATTAATTAACCCCACTTACCTACCACTTTAGACTCCATTTTGCACAGAGACAAGGTGTGCAGATTTTTGCCTCATATTTTTGGTCTCCCCCCCCCCCTCCTTGCAAAAAAAAGTTTTAAGGAGAAGAGCGATTTTCGAAATTCGCTGATCTCCTGTGTTTTCTGTCTTTTTTTGTTTGTTTGTTTTTTTGGCACTCCCCTTTCCAAGTGCAGATATTTCAATAGAGAGCCCTTTCTATGTTTATAAGAGCAGTCCTTAAGACTTGCCCCTGTTTCTGGGCCTTTGTCCCCCATTATATTTGGCTTTGTCCGGAATTGTTGCACTAAAAAGGTTGAGAGGCATGCTTCCCTGTGACCCAGGAGATAAGGGTTTGAATAGCAAGTCCAGTCACTGGAGGATCCAGATGACCTGGTTGGGGGATTGACTGAATGGATAATGCTGGCTCTCCTTTGGGAGAAAGATGTGAGTATTTGCTTCCTCCAGAGTGCTACACTATTAGAAGAGGAAGAATGGGCAGGTACGCAGTGATTCCACATACAGCGGCAAGCTGGGATATAAACAGAGTGCACTGCATTGCTACTTCCCTAGGAGTAGGCTAGTTCTCCCATTTGCAAGTTGTAACTCCATAATTTAAGAAAACAAAAATTAAAAATCCTCCTGATAGCTTAGAGGCCTATGCACTGTCCAGGTGCTGTATGATGTCCCCTTCTCTTGGCCCTGTAAGATTCAAATGGCAACCTAACTAAGGGTCTATGGAGAAAGAAGGAAGAATAATAGCTCATCACACTTGAATATACTACCTGCTTATTACTGTACTATGTCGTTAAATTAAACTGACTTGCAGAGCTCTTTGGCTAAGACTTGATCTCACAACAGTCCTAGCAATTTAACTTGATAACAGTGAACAGCTAGCAGTATTATAATTGGTGATGTAGCCATCTTGCATCAAATGTGAAAGTCTGCTGTCTCCAAATTAAATTATGCAGAAAACATAATCTGTTTTCCTCTATCCTAGTTGTATAGTTTAAATTTGTCATTGCTATATAGAGAAATTATGGACTCATTATATAAATGTATTGAAATGTATACACTTAACATAATCTAGGAGCATCCCCCCCACCCCACCCCAAGTCTGCTCTGAAAGTAAACTGCCCTGTAGCATTAACCCAATTAAAAATATAAATGAACACAAACTAATAATACTAAGATAGAACAGAAGTGACCTGTACTGTAAGGCACTATTTTGGCTTGCCTGGAGATAAATAAAATTTAATATGATCTAATCCTCTAATGTAACCCACCATGCTGAAATTTCTACAAACAATGCATGTGGGCCATTGCCTACCCTACAACAAAGATCTTTTGCTCATTTTACTGTTGCAAATGACCTGTCAGTCAAAAGACAGTTTTATCACATTCTGCAGAAATCCATGAAATACAGTTAACATTTTCTGTATCTGTATTCTTTAATCACATTCTTGTATAACCTAGGTCTCTTTCATTTAGTCATTCAGCCCCTGTCAGTCGATTCTTCATGATCCTTACAGCACTATTCATTGCTGCAGCATTCCTTTCAGATTGTTGTTCCTAGTGAGCCATTTATAAAGCTAGATGAAGAACATTTTCTGATCAACAGACTTTGGTGTTCCAAGCTAATATCTCATTCAAGTCTTTATACTATTTTTATTTTTATGAATCTGGCAGACTATTGGAGCCACATGTTCTCTCAAATCCCAGCACAGCAGCTACATTGCAGGAGCAAAGATCCGACTCTATTCTTGCCAAGTGCCACTGCATTTTGGGAAATGCTAAACTGACAAAGCATGTGAAGTCAGTGTTGCATCATAGCTACTCTTAAAGGGATGGCTTGCTAATAATGCAAGCAAAATGTAGTGCCTGTATCTTTTGAGTATTGCATATTTTGGAAAAAAATCAGTTTCATCTCTTAGTGTTAGACTCTTCTGAATCTGGTGAATTTCTTTGAAAAAGTCATTAAGGTAATGGATGAGTGGAAAATGGTGCATACTGCTTACCTAGATCTAGCTAAAGCATTTGATACAATTCTCCACTTGAGCAGTGTTAACATACTTATAGAACTAGGCATAAACCCCTTTATAAGATGCTGGATAGCTAGCTGGCTGACTGATGGGACCAAGGAGGTTAGAATTGTGAGGTCATCTCTACAAAGAGGCCGGTCACCAGTGGAGTCTCCCAAGGCTCTGTGCTAGTCCCGCTCCTCTTTGTCATCTACTTCTCGGATGTCAAAACCAATGTCAAAGGCCTCTGGCTAACCAAGTTTGCAGATGGTTACAAACTGAGAACAGTCATTGAATCTCCCCAAGATGAGAACACCCTTCAGGAAGGTCTAACACAACCACCATTTCTCTTAAAACTCAATACCAAGAAATACATTATAGTTCCTTTTTGGAACTCGGCCACCCCAGGTAACTACATCATCAATAAAAAAAACCCTAAAAGTTGATTCACTTAGGGATCTGAGAACTTATGTAAATAGAAATCTAGCCTTTGACCAACATATGTCCAAGGTAGTAAGAAAATTCTTCTATGTTGCTCAACATATAAGCAAGGGCATGGCATCTGGGTTCAGAGAGGTCATTATATCACTGTACTCATGCCTCATCAGACCAGTCATAGAGTATAATGACCCCTTTGGTATGTACCTGACCAGACTCATGCAGCAAGTAGAATGTCCACAAAAGTTCCTTACAAAAAAGTATACATGGAGTAAACACAATATCCTACACTGATTTGATGAACAAAATTTTGCACATCTGCAAAACAAACAGAATCAGAACTAGTAGATTAAAAGACCTAACTTTTGCTTGCAACATAAATAGAACATGTTGGAGAGACAGATATGTTTCTCAGAGAATTTCCTACCTCTGGAATAGGCTTCCCATCCATACAAAATTGAGTTCCTCCCTGTCTCTATATAAGCACAACTTGGACCAATGGATGGGTAATTAGAAATTCACCCCTGGTCTGGAGCCTATGTCTTTGATGGACAGAGGCGGTTAGTAAATCACCCCCTGTATAAATCAAAGTTGTGGGTCACATTTGGGTTGTATGGCTAGGCTTATAAGGGCCCTAGTGGCTGTTAACCTAGTATTCACATATGAACCTGTGAATACATGACTGAGGTGTGATGGAAGAGGAATCAGAAAATCTAGAGAGGGCATCACCACTAGCACTGGGTGTTTTATGCCCAATATTACTGCCTATGATCCAGGTTCAAAAGCTGCCCTTGTTGCTGGATCACTGGATAGAAAGGGATAAACTGAGGAGTAGGTAGCAGAACCATGGGCTTGTCCCCCACACACTTCTGCTGGTGTTATTGCATTCAGTTATCCTTTAGGGAATTTTTATGCAGGCAGTTACTTTTGCTAAGTACAGGTCTGGAATAGGCTTCCCATCCACGTGAAATTGAGTTCCTCCCTGTCTCTATATAAGCACAACTTGGACCAATGGATGGGTAACCAGAAATTCACCCCTGGTCTGGAGCCTATGTCTTTGATGGACAGAGGCAGTTAGTAAATCACCCCCTATATAAATCAAATTTGTTGGTCACATCTGGGTTGTATGGCTAGGCTTATAAGGGCCCAAGTGGCTGTTAACCTAGTATTCACATATGAACCTGTGAATATATGACTGAGGTGTAATGGAAGAGGAATCAAAAAATCTAGAGAGGGCATCACCACTAGCATTGGGTGTTTTATGCCCAATATTACCACCTGTGACCCAGGTTCAAAAGCTGCCCTTGTTGCTGGATCACTGGATAGAATGGGATAAACTGAGGAGTAGGTAGCAGAACCATGGGTTTGTCCCCCCAAACACTTCTGCTTGTTGTTATTGCATTGAGTTATCCTTTAGGGAATTTTTATGCAGGCAGTTACTTTTGCTAAGTACAGGTCATGGCCTCTGTTAGTGCCATATTCCCAGTGTCACTTGATGCTCAGTAGACTCCCTTTACCAGAAGGTACATGCATCAAGTACACTGAGGGCAATTGTGCTGTCCTTTGAATGAGATATTTAACCAAGGCCCCATCTGCCTAAATTGGTGGTAGCTCAGGTGGATGTAAATGATCCCATGGTGATTATTGAAAAAATAGTGGTGGAAATTCTCCAGTGACCTGGCCAAATTTCCCCACATCAGTATGAATACCATCTCAGTTCCCCCTGAAAAAAGATCACTGGCTTAGTGGGACTAAACTGGTCAACAAGGTGTAAATACATAAATACATAAACACATAAATAAATACATACATACATACATACATACAGTAAAATAAAAGAGATGAACAAGAGTTCAAATATGGAGTTAGAGACTAGACTGAGCTGCAAACAAATTAAATAATAATAATGTCACAACCAGCTCTAACATAAACACCACAATTTAGCTATAAAATGCACATATGGTGCATGTAAAACAGTATTATTTATTCAACCTCCAGCTTACTAGGTAACCTTTAGTGACCAGTGATTCATCAGGCTAAGGACAAAGAAAAATGGGTGCCTTAATATAAATAATTATCTATCAAGTTAAATAATATCTAAAATCTAGTGCATATTTAAAAGTGTCAGTGCCAAAATATAAAAGGTTTATATGTAATGTTTTAGATTGTTCACTACAGTGTAAGATGCAACTCTTCACTGATTAAGGACTCTTAGTTATGTACAAGATGAAATCCTGTGACTGTCTATTAAGTTTGGGTCCCTATTAATTATTCGAACGTTTTCAAGTTCGAATATCATATAGTCGACATCATATGATCAAACTTTAAAAAGTTCAAAGGTGAAAAGCAACGGCTCCGTACGGCACATAATGGGAACATTTCCCTTTTCTGCACTGAAATGCGATCTCGGAGTTGGTATATTTCAGTAGGGGGGGGGGGCCTCACCCAACTGCTCAGAGCGTTGAGGTAAGTTTTTTTTTAAATTTTTTATTATATTTTCGATGTTTCAAACTTCGCTCATATGTTGTCGAACATATGAGTTTCGAAGTTTTGAAACTTTGAATATGCAATATAGACCCTTAAGTTTAGGGTACATGAGGCAGGACTGGAGAACTGGACAGCTGTGGGACTTTGGCCTAATAAGTTGTGGTACCATGGTCAGTGTGTTGATGTGAGGTAGCAGAGAAGGACTGAGAGCATGTGTAGGCCGTGTGTGTGCCTTCTAGCCACACTACTGTGCATTATCCTCCTGTATGGCACCTCACCTTTTAGTCCCATGGCTATGTATGACTGGAGGTCACTACATTCCTTACCCCTCATAAAAGAAACAGATATCCATCTGCTTAATTTCTAACCCCCTCCCCTCTAGCAACCCAGGCCTCACTACACAAGAGCTGCTGGTTTCATGAACAGACCGTTTCCTCAGTACAGGAGGGCTGACATTTTTATATTGATACCTTTCATCACTTTTATGTGTAGTTACTTTAATACTACCTGTTCTGCATGGACTTTTACAAGCATTCTGTATTTCCTAGCATCTGTATTCATACAAAAGTCCAAGATAATTTTTGTAAATAAAATAGGTGCTGCTGATTTCTAATAATGTCTGACATACAACTGGACTGCCTTTCGTTATTTTATTCTGCTATCCTCAGGCATCCTGAAACGTTTATCCCTGACATATATTTAGTTGTTCTTACACTGGATGGTTACAGCTGCCATGCTGCAAATGTGTTTTTTTGTGTACATTACATCCTACCTTACTGCCCTCCCCATGCATGACATGTAGTTAATCAATGCATGCCTTCAAATGTACCATTGCAGCCATCTCTCAGCCATGTTCTTCATTTAGATTGCATTCCTAACTAATGGGACTTTAATCAATGATAGCTCAACCAATGATCTGACTTCCAGAGCTAAGTACCCTTCTTGCTCCATATGTGTTGGATATCCACCTTCAAGGGATATCAGTGCATTCCCCGTATATAAAACTGTAATCTACCTATACCATCATAGATCTTTATTGCTGCAGTTCACAGTACATGCATTGCTTTGATTTCATTGTGTAATCTGGCATAATTTATCATGTTTTGAAGCACAGTGCAGATAAGTACCCCTTTGGAGAAATGTATTATTTATTTCTAATTGCTGTTTTTGCTATTGTTTATAGTTAGGCAGTAAGACATTTGGCTATGTACTAGTGTAAGTCAGGGTTGCAAGAAAGGCAGATACTCTTCCGGTTGACATATTCCAAATAAGGATTTTCATACCTACTGTGTTTTTTGTTTAGATATTGGGGGCTGTAAAATATGCCAAGGATTTTTTAAGACTCTCAGATACAGGCATCATTCCCTGCAAAACTGTGACAGGAAGAGAGTTGAAGCCTTTATTCATTCTACGTGGCATCCCTGAGTTCATTCTCAAGACTCAGTCACCCCCCCTTAGGAAGTAGTGTGCTAAGCAGAAGACGGATAGGAATGATGGTGTATGAACCAGTAAGGCAGCATTGCAACCACTGGACCATACAGTTCAGATCCTCAAACCCTCTGACAAAGCCACTTTGGAGGCCTTCATTCCAAGAAAGACAGGCATGTTCAACTAAGCCATTGACCAAAGTACTCTTCATAGAATGGATTATTCCTCCTGGACGGCCATAGTAGAATGCTGCTTTGTGATTTTGGTAGGGGAAGATTGTCTTCCTCCCATTCTTGTAGGGTAAGGCATCGTGGAAATCCAGGACTCCTGTACCAAGACTTGGACCTTCAAGGTCCAGCTAAGAGGGCTCAGAAGATGAAATATGTCACTCTTCCCATATCCCCATGTATCTAGCTGATGCCTTCATCAACCCAGGTTATCTCTGAACAATGACTCCTTGGTTTAAGGCTTCTTTCATCCATTGCAGAACTTTCAACCACATTCTGATCTACCCTCTATATTAGTAGTCTGCTTCGCCACAAGAGGAAGATTCTTAGAGAGTAAGGATGAAGAATTGTGTTATTATTGCTAAATGCCTTCCCCAGTGGAATATGGAAGAGAGACACTGAAGAATCATTTCCTGTGCTTCATCCACAGAAGAAAATTCATTTGGATACCCTTTCTGCAGGACAAAAAAACACTTTGATTTGGAGGCCAAGAAAAATATGTTTTGATTTACTAGGTCTGGGTGCCCACAGACCTGTGAGGATTCCTGTAGTTGCCCTTGAAGATGCTTTCCTGGTGGCTTCTAAAAAGACAGGCACCCAACCTGTTGCCCTAAAAGATCCAGCAGTAGAGTCTGTAGACCAGAAGAAGGGGGTGCAAGTTGGTTTCTGCTCCCAATACTCTCCCAGATGGCAAGGTTTGTGAAGAAAGAATATACAGCTGCCACTCTGGCCTTCATGGCTGTTAATTGTCTCAAACATGACAAATTGCTCTGCTGGGGGAGATCAATGTGAAAATTGAGCTGATACCTGATGGGGACCTGAGGACATGCTTACTAGAGCTCACTCTGTAACCTGTGGATATGATGCTGTAGATGCAACATGTAGAGTGGCAGCTATGGAGGTGTAAGAAAATAGCACAGCAGAAGTGGATAGTTTGGTTACACTTCAGCAACACAGTTGGGATATTTTGCAGGCACTTTAATGATTATTGGCATCAGCTGGGTTTAAAGACCCTGTGTTTCTGGAATTTAACCAAACTATCCACTTATGCTTTGATGATGAGGTCAGTAAAAAGGCTGAAACATGCATGTTCATTGCTAGTGGGGTTTGGTTTTAGTGGCCTGAATGTTGCCATAAAGGCTTAAAAAGTAAAAGAAGTCAAGGACATTCAGAAGCCATGTAGCTAAAACACGATGTCCTTTTAGGGGTCATTTGTATATATCCTATGGACTTCATTACAGAAGATTTAAGTTATCACATGGTGAAAACTCTAACTTGGCTAGTTTTTCTTGCAGTTTTTACTGAATGGTTTGTTTATGTGAACTTTGTACACCTTGGTTTGGATATTAGTTGGGATATTTGTCAGGCACCTTAATGATTATGTGCATCAGATGGGTTTAATGACCCAGTGTTTCTGAAGTATATTCCAAAGTATCCACTTATGCTATGTTAATGAGGTTAATAAAAAGACCAAAACATTCATGTTCATAGCAGGTGGGGTTTGGCTTTAGTGGCATGAATGTAGCCATGAAGACTTAAAAAGTAAACATAATCATATAGCCTAAATGCTTGATGTCCTTAACAGGTCTTCAGCATGCATGTTTTTCTTGCAGGATATATATATATATATATATATATATATATATATATATATATATATATATATATATATATATATATACACACACACACACACACACACACACACACACACACACACACACACACACACATATATATATATATATATATATATATATATATATATATATATATATAAACCAAACAAGAAATGCAGTTCTTCAACCACTGCATGTACCATAAAAAAATCAAGATGATATAAAATTCAACATTTAATGAATATAATAAAAACTAAACAGAATAAAAGTATAGCTGCTTTTGGACAAATAAAAATGTCCTTCATCAGATCGATGAAATATTCTGGTTCTCCATTCAGTATATAAAAGAAAAAATAGCCAATCATCATTGGATTCTAAGACAACATCCTTCGCCAAGGGTGGAAGTTCATAACCAATCACATTTTGTTTTTAAGATGATACCCTCTCAAGGGCGGTCTTAACAGCAATCATGTATTCAATCCAGGGGGTGTGTCTGCCTGTAGTAAACCAATCCATTTCATTTCAGCCTTCTCAGTATATAAGGTTATGTCCCCTCCTCTCGTACCTTCTTTAATAAACTCCAACACAGAAAATTTAAAAATATGACCATCATTAATCACGATGTGTTTGTACAAAGGGAACATATATGGGAACACTTTATAATCCTGAAATTCTGAAATATTGAATTTCAGAATCCTGAGATTATAAAGCCGAAAGCTCAAAACTCCGAATCCCCAGAAGCTTGAATTTCAAAATCCCGAAGTCTGGAGATGATGAATTCACACTTCTGGTGTTACGCTTTGTGAATGGTTAGCTGGAAGTTCAGGTAAGTATTTATGTTTAAGGGTTTTGTTTAGGGGCTTTAGTGTGTGTCAGGGTGTTTTGTTACTGTAAACAAACTTCCAGAACTAGTAAAACAAAAAAAGCGAACCAGGAACAACTGCAGACCACCGATTTATTTATTTATTTAACCAAAATTGTACTAAGCGCTTTCACCCACACACATCAGGGCATCTTCAGGGTACTGACAATCCTTGTGTTGAACCTCTTTTTAAATCCTTATGTAAATTAGATAATTGAACAATTAAACAATTAAACAAATTATTACCTACGCAGCTAAAAATTCTTAAAGGTACAATCAGCAAAAATGAAAATAAACAGCCAGGACTTGTGCAAATTGTTAATTTGTAAATGTAATAAAACATTCTTGTCAAAAACTATGTATATGTAATACCAATAAATAAAAGTAAAAATACATATATAAATATCTAAATAATAGTATAAATCTAAATAATTATTAAATATAAACAATTGTTATACAATCCAGCATAAAATCATTCATTAAAAAATTTCCTAACATTAAAATTCATATTGTTATACAAAATATTTAAAACATTAAATTATCAGATGTTAACCTAATACATACAAGATCAAATAAATTGAGACTTGTACTTTAGTATACTTGATATAGAAATATGTTCGTTAAACCAGGGCTAGAACTTGCATTTAGCCGTAATTGCCATAAACATTCTTTAGCCTCAAGTAATGTGTTGTCATCACCACCTTTGTTATTATTGTAGTATACAATTCTGTCAATAACAAAGAATAAAAATCTCTTAAAATTCTGGCATCTTAGACTATGCATATAAAGAGAACTAGTATTTTTCTGTTTTTTAATGTCTCTAACATGTTCCACTATCCTTTCTTGAAGTTTCCTTATCGTTTTGCCAACATAAAAGGCTGGGCATGATGAACATATAGCTAGGTACACCACCATTTTTGTGTTGCAATTACAATGACCTGGGCATCTAATTGTTTTGCCAAAATTTTGTACCGCAACATATGGTCCATCATTAATAAATTTACAAGTATGGCATGCCCCACATTTGCTCATTGAAGATGTGTTGAACATATTCTTATTATTAACTGCCTCAAAATGTTCTTTAAGATTCATCCCCCTACTATAAGTGACCTTGGGCCAAGTCCCTAAATTATCAATAAGGTCACCATTATTCTGGAGAATACTTATCCAGGTCTCATGTACTATATTAACTATCCTGGGTGATATATCATTAAATGGTATAATAAAGGTGTCATTTCTAGTGGTGTTATAAGTCCTAGATATACTGTTGTCAAAACCGTACTTTAATATAGGTTTGTATATTTGATGTCTTTTAATATAAATCTCTTCACTAACTTTAACAATTAATTCTAATGGATAACCTCTATCCAGAAACATATCTGATAATATTTTAATCTCATTGTAAAAATTAATGTCTTCACTAATAATTCTAGAAAATCTGACCATCTGTCCCTTTACTAAATTCTTTTTCTGGTAATAGGGATGGCAACTATCAAAATGTAAAAAAGAATTGGAATGAGTTTTTTTCTAAAAATACTTGATTCTAACTTGCCCAAGTTTTTATAGAATAAAATATCTAAATACTCACAATTGTTGTCAAATATCTTAAAAGTGAAATTCAAAAAACTAGATGTCGTTTTTAGAAAATTTTCAAACTCAATAAGCATTTCTCTGTTGCCCTTCCAAAAAATAAGAATGTCGTCCAGGTACCTTAAGTAAAGGGCAATGTTAGGCCAGAAACTAGAAGTAAAAACACTTTGTGTTTCCCATAAGGCTAACACCAAATTGGCATAAATGGGGGTGCATCTAGCCCCCATGGCCACACCTGTACTTTGTTTATAATATTCACCATTAATAAACATAAAATTGTTTTCAAGTACAATAGCCATCAGTTCACGTAACAATTTGCATTTAGCCTTATTAGACTCACTAAATTTCAGCAAACTTGTCTCAAACATTTCAAGACCTAAGTCATGAGGAATCACTGTGAATATGTTGACAACATCAATAGTTACCATTGTCATATCGTCTTCAATATCAACAAAATGTTCTCTAGCTTTTTCTAGACAATGCCAGGAATCTTTTAATATATGAGGCAGATGTTTTAAAGTTCCCTTACAATGCAAATCTATATAAGCAGCAATGGCTTCAGTCTTTGCGTAGGTAATAATTTGTTTAATTGTTTAATTGTTCAATTATCTAATTTACATAAGGATTTAAAAAGAGGTTCAACACAAGGATTGTCAGTACTCTGAAGATGCCCTGATGTGTGTGGGTGAAAGCGCTTAGTACAATTTTGGTTAAATAAATAAATAAATTGGTGGTCTGCAGTTGTTCCTGGTTCGCCTTTTTTGTTTTGTTACTGTGATGTGTGTGTGCGAGGGGAATGTAGCTTGTATGGTGGTGTTTTCATGTGTTTGTCTGTGTAGTGCGACCTTGGAGTTAGTATATTTAAGTAGGGGGGGTGTGGGGGGGTGCAGCTCCCAACATGGGGGGATGCAGGGGGGCTTGCCCTGCTGCTTGTATGTAGTATAGGTTTGTGTGTGGGGGGAAGGCGTGTGTTTGTGTATGTGTATGTGCATGGTGTATGGTTAGTGTAGGAGTCGCGATTTTGAAATTCGCGCTTCTGAGGTTTCGGGATTTTAAGGTTTCGGCATTATGATCTTGAGATTCTGAAATTCGATATTTCAGGATTTGGGGATTATAAAGTGAACCTAATATATATATATATATATATATATATATATATATATATATATACACACACACACACACACACACACACACAAGCATATACATACACAAATACACTACTTCTCTCTTTCTCTCTTTGTGTGTGTGTGTGTGTGTGTGTGTGTGTGTGTGTGTGTGTGTGTATATATATATATATATATATATATATATATATATATATATATATATATATATATATATATATAGGGAGAGAGAGAGAAATAATGTATTTGTAAGTGTGTGTGTGTGTGTGTGTGTGTGTGTGTGTGTGTGTGTGTGTGTGTGTGTGTGTGTATGTGTGTGTGTGTGTGTGTGTGTGTGTGTGTGTGTGTGTGTGTGTGTGTGTGTGTGTGTGTGTGTGTCTGTGTGTCTGTGTATGAGAATGTGTGAAGGTGAATGGTACCATGTGTCCATGAGAATGTTGGAGTGTTTGGAGGGATGATGTTGACTTGTGGAGCGGTGATGTTGAGTCGATGTCTTTTTCTTTGTGAATGTCTCCAAGTGTGTTTGTTTGTGTATGTGTATGCAGGGATGCCTGTACTAAAGAAATGTATGAGCCACCAGAGAACACTATCACTGAAACAGCTTTTAGCATGAGTGGTAGAAAAATGTCATTCAGAAATATGCATGTTAGATGATAATGAAGTCTTCACTGCAGCTAGAACCATCTGTGAATCACATTTTTCAGGATTGTGCAGGTTCATAGGTTCATAGGTAGGTACTAGGCTATCTGCCCGAAGGCATTTATAAGCCCTGCCAGAATGAGTTGGCTTTCGCTGGCCCCCTTAGATCAGTTTCCTGTGCCTTTGTCCAGCAGAGTCACTGAAGTGATCCCCAAGGTAAACTTTCTGTTTCCCATTCACTCATCAAGATTTCTTTCGAAGAGTGTTAGCGAGAAGCTCTGCCTAATGTAGATTGGGATCTTGTTCCAAAGCATGGGAAGTCTCTGGGACAGGAATCTATCCCTCCAGCACATCCTATTTATTGTTGTGGTGAGGTTTAGATCCCTAGAGCGTGTGGCTCGCGGGGATAAGGTTTTCTTTAGGTGGAGCATGTCCATTAACTCTGGGTTGAACATGGCCTTGTATGTCAGCCAGAGGTCACCTCTGAGTAGGCGGTATGCAGCCGAGTACAGCTGTAATTTCTTCAGTCAAGCTGCATAAGGCATCTGTTTGAGGCCAGTGATCCTCTTGGTGAGGTACGTCTGTGGTCTTTTCAGCTGTTGCAGGTGTCTTGTAAGGTACATCCTAAATGGGGCATTGTACTCTATGATGGGTCTGATGAGTGATGAGTAGAGGGGCACAATGACCTCTTTTGATCTGGATGTGAACCCTTTTGTGATTAGGTGGGCCATGTAGAAGGATTTTATAACCACTTTGGCAATGTGATTATCAAAGGTGAGATTACTATCTACTTGGGTCCCCAGATCTCTTATTACGTCTTCCGTATTGAGGGGACTACCACCTATGTGGTAGTTTGTGGGTACCTTGTTTTTTCCAAAGGTGATGACTATGCACTTTTTGGCATTTAGCTTGAGGCCATGATTTTGACACCAGATATCTGTCTCAGTGAGACCCTTTTGGAGGATATCTGTGTCAGTTTGAGATTCAATTATAGTCCCTAGTTTGCAGTCATCTGCGAATTTGGTCAGCCATAGTCCTCCTGTGCTTGCCTGTACCTCTGAGAAGTATATGCCGAACAGGAGGGGTCCTAGGACTGAGCCCTGGGGAACTCCACTTGTAACCGGTTTAGAGTCAGACCTAGCTCCCGCAACTCTCACCACGTGGGTTCTGTCCATGAGCCAGTTGGCAACCCATCTTGTGACATAGGGGTTTATGTTCAGGCTGGTGAGCTTGTCTATAATACCAGAATGGGGAATGGTGTTGAAGGCCTTTGCGAGGTCTAGGTAGGCTGTGTGTACCACCTTTCCCTCATCTATAGCCTTGGTAACTGTCTCAAAGAAGTCCACCAGGTTTAGGAGGCATGGTCTGCCCTTACCAAAGCCGAACTGGGTAGGGTCCAGTGTTTGGAGGTTTCCAATGTCTCTGTTAATGAGTTACATGATGATGCGCTCCATAGCCTTGCAGACCAAGCTAGTCAGCTTTATAAGGCGATAGTTCCCAGGGTCTGTTGCCTTGTGGTTATCTTTAGAGTCCTTGGTAATTTTTCTTTCAAAGCTCACCTTGGATGATTTTATGAGGGATCATAGTTTCATGCCGATACTGACCAGGGATGTCTTCCCTTTTTGAGATTTTACTCTTTTCTGTACTAGTTTCCTCTTTCTATTGTATAGCTTGTTTATGGCAGGAGTCCACCAGACTGGTTTCCTTTTCTTGGAGGAGTGAGTCTTGGTTTTGCTTGGGATGGAATGATCCATGCATTCTTGTAGGTGCCTGTAGAATGCATTAGTAAAGAATTTTGCAGCTTGGGCAGCATTATCCTCTTCAGCATGGGGGCTCTGAAACTTTCCACCTTGGTTTTAAGTAACGTGAAGTTTGCTTTTGAAAAGTTTTTCACGGTGGTTTTCTTGTCCTGGGGTGGGGGTGGAATGTGGATATCCAAAGTGATTTGTTTATGGTCAGATCTAACCAGTGAGGGGTTGACCTCCGGTGTGGAACACCGGTCGCCCATGTTGGTGATGACCAGGTCCAATATGTTGTCACCTCTGGTGGGAGTGTTGACCAGTTGAAGCAGGGCGTTTGAGTTTATAAATTCTAGGAAATGTTGGGCAAGGGAGTAGTTCTCCCAGTTAATGTTTGGATAATTATAATAATTATATATATATATATATATATATATATATATAATTATGTATATATATATATCTATATATATATATATATATATATATATATATATATATATATATATATATATATATATATATATATATATATATATACACTTTCAAAAACAGAATACCAAGTAATTCATTAGGTTAGGCCACTGATGTACCCTAGTACCCTTAAAAAAGATAGGGTGACACAAACGATATCCACATTCCGCCCTCACCCTCAGACAAGAAAACTACCATGAAAAACTTTTCAAAAGCAAACTTCACATTACTTAAGTCCGAGGTGGAAAGTTTCAAAGCCCCCATGCTGAAGGATAATGCTGTCCAAGCTGCAAAATTCTTTACTAATGCATTCTACGGGCACCTACAAGAATGCATACAACTGAACTTCTCCCCTGTCACTCTGAGAATCTACCCTTCAACCAATTTTCTCCCAACTCTCTTCTCTTTAAACTACTCTCTCCTGCTGCTCCTTACTTTTAACTTTGTTCTGGAATCTCCTCATCCTTCTAAATACTTCCTTCCCTCAGTGATTTGCTGCGGGGGGGGGGGGGGGGGTACACAAAAAAAAAAAATTATGGGATATCTTTTTTTTTCCTACTGTCTTATATCACATATGCTTATTTACTTTGCACCACATGTTTTGTATGACTAGCATCTTTAATTGAAGTTTAATGTCTTGAAACTGAATTATTAATGTGCTGTATATTTTATGTGGAGCTTTTCTCCCCGGGCCTCTACTGAAAATGGACAATTAGACTAGCCCGGTCAACAAATGTAAGATAAAATAAAATAAAAAATAAATAAAAATATCTTCTTTTGCAGTCTAATTGGTACTATACTGTTTTATTTGAAATGAATCCCCCAGAAATGCTTAGTATGAGTTTTTTTGTTTGCGTGCGTGCCTGTGTCTGTGTCCCTTTTTAATGGCAAGATTCCAGAAAAATTGAGATAAGGAAGTTTGTGATGCCTATAATCCTACCTCCACTGTTGCAGTTTTGGATTTAGTATTCTTAAACGTATGACGGGTGCAGGCAGGCTAGTCCTCCTAGTAAAAGTGCTATATTTATTTTTTTTTTCACACTACAGCTAACCATCAGCTGCCACCAGCTCCCCTCCTTCTTCACCAGGTATACCAGACACACCTTACCCTTACTGGCCTCAACCTATCCAATGTCTGGGGATGGTGATCAAATTGAAGTTGTCAGCAAAATATCATGCTACTGTTATATATTCATTTTGGGGTTGTAAATCAGTTGAAAATGCATTTATTAAACCTTAGAGTATCTGTAACAACTGAAAATATAGCTGACTACAATGTTACAGCTTCTAAAAGATCAGTGATGAACATATTACTTGCATATAATCATTGTGTCAAGATACAACTTTACTCATTAAGAAAGGTAGACTTATTTTTTTAGCATTTTACCAAACACACAGTTAGAGTCATGAAACATGCATATTCTCACCATTTATACCGAATTATCTTCTATACCTTAGATGATTTCTTCAAATGGAAAACTTTGCTGGTCTGCCAGGTAGTGCAGATGACTAAAGCTCTGAAGTATTAATAAACTGCTTCCTGTGCCAGTGATACAGACTGTGATTCCTTCCACCTTCATTTGTCTGCTGTGAGACTCTGCACTAGTTACTTTACCAGACAGTGCTCTCAGGTTGTCCCTGAAAAGATAATATACCCAGTGGCCTGTCCAGTCAACAAATAGGCAAAAAAAGGATTACACTTTCACCCCAACAGTTGACATTTCAGCAGCTTTTGCTGGTGTAATATGACACAATGTCTTGAGCTACATGGCAACTGCCATTGTCATCTTAACCCCTATGACTGCAAAGGAGAACCTACAATGGATTCTCAGATTACAATGGCACAAGCATGAGCAGCCACTGCCAAATGGAGTTTCAGCATGTTTCTGCAAGCAGCATCTGCAGCAGTGGCTCTGTCCTCCCAGTTTGATTGTAGGGAATCCCTTTCAGGCACCCAATCATAGCATAAATTTACCACAGATGTGTTCACCCTAGGGTGGAGTGGACATTTTCAGAGCAAGACATCTTAAGGCTATTTGTCTTCACATGAACATTAGCTTGATAGTGTGCTAGATCCAAAGGTAGCCCTCTTGACCCTGCAAGTGTTCCATCTCTATTTATCCAAAGGTGCTCTAGCCATCCACATGGAGAATATAGTTTAGTATATCAAAAAATAAGAGGAACCCACTCCTAATCCTGTCAATGAAGCCATCAAAGTTTGGGACTATGCATTGCAGAAAGATTTTTTACTAACAGCAGTACACTTCTCAGGCAAATCCAATGTTGTAGGTGACCGACTGAGTAGGAATCTTTTACTTCCTCATGAGTGGTTTCTCAGCCAAACTCTATATGTATACATCACAGGTAGGATCAATCTGTAACAGACCTGTTTGCATCTATATTAAATGTGAAGTTTCAGAGGCTCTGTTCTGTCACTTTAAGGCCTATCAACACAGTTCATGATGCCTTAACAGGGGGCTGGCCATATGGCCTAATCTGTGCATATCCATCCTTTCTACTCATTCTCATGAGGTTGTACAAGAATCCAGGCTATACAGATCAGTAATAAGCCTGATAGACCTTTAATGGCACACAACATTTGTCTCCTGATGCTTTCCCCTCACAACTTTTATGATCC
>NC_056746.1:401214994-401312494 GCF_019279795.1 Protopterus annectens | reverse complement strand
GGTATGTGTGTGTGCATGTGGCAGAGGAGAGAGTAACTGACTACCCTTCTGGTTTCTGAAAAATGTCAAGATATTCTTTAATTGTTTTTAGCACTCATATGATTGTGGCTATCTGTTGCAAGACAGAAGAATATTCTGAAACTTGCCCCTCAGAGGGCATTGGGGAAGTAGAAATAGTTGAAGGTTGAAGCAATTTCTGAATTTGCCCTTTCCTGATGCAGTTTCACTGTATCCAGGCTACCTCCCTTTGAACTACTTTTGCTGATGAAAATGTTATGAAGGGGTTCCTTTCTTATAAAATATATTTCTTATTAGGACTGAAGTATTTCTATGACTGATAGGTAGTTGGAACATACATATTTTTTAAGGGGACCTTATTGTTTGCCTTTCTTTGTCAGATATACTGTCATCTGCTGGTTAACTAAACAAAAGTTCTTGGGTTGTAGTGGTATTCAGATGTCTTGAGCTCACATCCACATTTTAAGTGTCTGTTCAAAGTCAAGCTAGCCTCTTTAAAACTACCTCTGACTTGACAGCTTGCACACCAGCATCCACAACATCATAAGTACATTTCAGAACTTGAACTCCAATGTTGTATAGTGTCAAAGCTAGTCTTTCTATTCTGAATGAAACATTACCGTTTGAAAAAGACTATATTTTCTGGAATTAGGTCTAAGATGGAACTCTGATGGGAAACCATTTCAGCTGAATAATTTGGTATTTTACCCAAAGGTACCAAATGTGCATACTTATTTTTTACCATATTTACTTAGTAACCCAGAATCCTTATCCAATATGGAAGAAGCTAAAGGAGTAATTTCCCATTTTCTGTAGAACTTGATAAAAATATAGCTGCATGGTCAGTGGTGTGTATATTATATAAATTCCATCTAGCTAAAGGAGATTCATACAACCTACCAGCCTTTTGTAGTGCTGGACTGATAACTACACCCATGACTGATTCTCTGCCTTCAGCATACCTTTAAAGGTATATTGGAGTGCAGGGACTGTCCACTTTGTATCTCTAGTCATTTTTTAACTTCTCTGTGTATATTTCCAGGGGTGAAAGACTGGCTACATGTCGTCCAACATATCATCCCATAAAGCTTAAAGTTTCCATAAAAGAAGTGGTGAAATATTTCTGAGACTGGCAGGATGAGAGGAGCATGCTTATCTTTTAGTGAAGATTTTGTTTTTCCTTTATTTGCTTTGTCAACTATAATATCATTATCTAGTTAACCAAACAAAGTTTCTTGGTCTACAGTAGCCAGAGGGTATGTTCCTGACATGGAAAATAACTGCCATTATGCCACTCCATAAAAGAGGCCCCACCTTAGATACCTAGGCCTATCAGCCTTACAAGCCTAATTTATAAAACTGTCAATTGTATTATATCTGATTTCATAAGTTTTAGTATATATTTCATACACTGTACCTGGAAATAGCCAAAGACTTTGACACTATTCCCCATCTTGGAATTGTAAATAGTCTTAAAGGGCTAAATGAATACCCTTATTCTGTAAGATGGATAACAAATTGTCTGACAGCTAGATGCCATGTAGTTATAGTAGCAGGCTCCATCTCAGCAGGCACAAAGACAACTACTGATACCCCTCAGGTCTCAGTACTAGGACCCCTTTTGTTCAACATCTGCTTCTCAGATCTTCAAACCACTACCTCAACATATATTTAACTAAATGTGCTGATGGCCGCAAGCTGGGTGTAGTTGATCAACATCCAATACCATGTTACTACAGTAAGGGATAAAACATACAGCTCAGTGATGTGTTAGAAACAGGTTTAAATGAAAAGCAGTGAAGTATAGCATAGTCGCCTATGGTAACCAATGCCTTATAGTAGAGTCAGCACCCCACTCCAGACTAATATGGTTTGCACAGATTTTGGCAACTGTTTAGACAATTCCCTATCCTTTTACTAAGGAATAGCAATGATAGTCAGGAAATTCTTCTATCTAACCCAGTTAATAACTAATCCTATCCAGGTCAAAATAAGTTATTATTTATCTATACTCTGCCCTGAACAGACCAGTTAGAGAATATAATGCTTATTTAGTATGTATCTAGCCAAGCACATCTCACAACTTGAAAGACCGCAGAGATTTCATACTAAAAGTTCACTGGACTATAGAGCAGCTACCAAGGCCGGCTTGAAATTCTTTCCCTATAAATTGTCTGTTGCAGATGACTGTGTGGTGATTTATGTCCAGTATTCTGTGCTGTTAAAGGGCCAGCCCTCCTTGAACTCTATACCTGCACAATACAAATGGCTGTACAAACACTTAAAGTAAACATGTGACTCTCCATCAACAAATAAGACAAAAGCGTTCGCTAAACCAAAGAACTTCAAAAGAAAAACAATGCTAACGCCACGCTATGTATGCTTGAGAAGTCAGGAAAAATATTGAAATAACTCATGCAGGCAGCGTCTGGCAAAAATCCACATATTTAATGTAATGTCATACAAAACACCACACAGTAGTAAAAACTAGTTGAGCGCTTTCACCCGTAAGTAATACAGGCTTCATCAGAACTGAATGCCATATTGAATTCCTAACCATATTTAAAAAGTCTTTGGCGCCAAAAACTATTAAAGGTGTACACAATTAATATTTTGTATGCACCATACTCTAAAGTTACTTAAACTAATGTAAGCTGCCAAAAATATTTCAAACAAGCTTAAAAATATTAAAAATATTAAAAATGCAAGTAAATAAACATGCTATATTATGAATGTGTATATTCAACACTAACCCAAAAAAATTGATAAATATTCACTAAACATCACTGAATATACACATTAACACAAATAACACATATTTAACCACAATAAATACACTATAAAACATTTTTTATATAAATATTAATGACTCAATTTATATAGTAATGGCTTGATAGTCAAACTTTCATTCAAACCTGGGGCAGAGGCTGCATCAGTATAAATTTGCCACCACATTTCTCTATATGATAGATGGCCCTTCTGATCGCCTCCCCTAGGGTCTGCTTTAACCATATCAATTATACCAAATGTAAATTTATGTTCAACTCCTTGTTGTTTGATATGTCTATAAAGGGCATTTTTTTCATCATTCTTTTTAATAGAATAAAAATGACCGTAGATTCTTTTGTTCAGCTGTCTCTCTGTCTTTCCTATATAGAACGCTGAACAAATTGTGCATATATATAAACTTTGTTGTACAATTTCCTGATTTAAATTTAATAAAAGATCCAGTCACGTTATTCAACCTAATGCTTTGACTATTGTTAATAGCAAAACACCAATTGCATCTACCACATTTTTGAGTGTTCTTAGATGTAATTGATTTTTGTATGGGAGGATTTTCCAACAACCTCTTTATGTTGGGGCCCACTTTGTTCACAAAACAAGGTCTATGCCCCAATATGTTCACTATTTGTGTGTCTGCCAATATAATACTCCAATTACTGTTTAAAATTTCTTTGACTTTGTGAGAAAAAGGTCCGTATTCTAAAATACATGATCATCAAAAATCAACAGAAGAATTTTTTTTAGTAATGGTAACATTACTATTTTTGGATTCCAAACCAAGTAGTGGTATGTATCTAGTACCCCATCCTCTAATTATTTGACTGCTTAGATCGTACATCATGTTAATGTCATAGCCCCTGTCTCTAAATAGTGAGGTAATATACGCTACCTCAGCTGTCATATCAGAATAGTCAGAGGTCATTCTTACAGCTCTAATTAGTTGTCCCTTATAAATATTTCTCAAAAGGGACTTAGGGTGGTTACTAGAATGTTCTAGATAACTGTTCGAAAATGTAGTCTTCCTATAGATTTTCGAAGAAAAATGGGAGTTTTTTATAAATACAAATGTATCTAAATACGCTAGACCTTCATGACTTTGTGCATAAGTAAATTTCAAAAAAGTACTGCTGGAGTTCAAATAATCAATAAATTTCATAACAGTCTCAACATTAGCATCCCATAATATATAAATATCATCAAGATAACGTATATAATATTTGATGTATCTATAAAAATCACAGCTGAGGTTGCGTATATTACCTCACTATTTAGAGTTAGGGGCTATGACATTAACATGATGTACGATCTAAGCAGTCAAATAATTAGAGGATGGGGTACTAGATACATACCGCTACTAGGTTTGGAATCCAAAAATAGTAATGTTACCATTACTAAAAAAACTTCTTTTGTTGATTTTTGTAGATCATGTATTTTAGAATACGGACCTTTTTCTTACAAAGTCAAAGAAATTTTAAACAGTAATTGGAGTATTATATTGGCAGACACACAAATAGCGAACATATTGGGGCATAGACCTTGTTTTGTGAACAAAGTGGGCCCCAACATAAAGAGGTTGTTGGAAAATCCTCCCATACAAAAATCAATTACATCTAAGAACACTCAAAAATGTGGTAGATGCAATTGGTGTTTTGCTATTAACAATAGTCAAAGCATTAGGTTGAATAACGTGACTGGATCTTTTATTAGATTTAAATCAGGAAATTGCACAACAAAATTTGTTATTTATATTGCACTATGCACAGTTTGTTCAGCGTTCTATATAGGAAAGACAGAGAGACAGCTGAACAAAAGAATCTACGGTCATTTTTATTCTATTAAAAAGAATGATGAAAAAAATGCCCTTTATAGACATATCAAACAACAAGGAGTTGAACATAAATTTACGATGTTATGTGATCCTATCTCGCCTACATTCTGTACTGATGGGCTCAGAGCCGATCCTCGACTCCGACTCGGCACGCTATGCTATAGAGCGAAGCCTCTCATTGGCTGAGCAATTCTCTATCCCAGGATGCACCACCACTAATCCCCCAGATCTCGTTTGCCGCTTACAAGCTAGGACATGGTCTCAACTTGGCTGAGCTAAGTGTTGTTTTTTTTCTAAAGTTTTCCTGTCAGGAAATTCTCTATTCTTACCCAAAAGCTGTTTTAACAGCTATTGTTGTTGTACGCGTGTTTTTTGGTTTTATTTTGTGGTAAAATTTGTGTGTTTGATTAGGGAAAGGTTTCCCGTTTAAGTTAGAGGGGCCTTCCCCTATTACTTGGCAAGTTTCTCTTTTTTAAGGAGGTCAAGTACCTGTTTAAGTTAGAGGGTTCTTGGCCCTCCTCTTTGGTGTTTGTGATATTTGTAAAAAAAAAAAAAAAAAAAAAAAAAAAATATATATATATATATATTTTATATTCTTATATTGTTGTTTAAAATCTTTGTGTTGCAGACCAGATAGTGATTTTTTTTCTAAGGTTGTAGTGACTGTTTAGAGACATTATGTCCAAAGAACATAGACCCTCAGGGTTCAAAAAGTGCACGAGGTGCAATTATAAAATGTCTATAACCGATGACCACTCCTCGTGCGTATATTGTTTAGGCGCCAAGCACCTACAGGAGTCCTGCAGCGTGTGTCACGCCTTTTCCTCTACAGTCCTCCAAGAGAGGAAGAATAAATTAATCTTGAAAGGGCTGATTAAACCCTCCTTCGAGGAGGCCTTATCTTCCTCATCCTCTCCAACTAAGAAAAGCGTCGGCTCCGACCAGCCCGTCGGAACCGACTACTAAGAAATCCAGGCAGGCTTCTCCATCGGCTCCACGGACTTCGGAGCCGAGGGTGGAACGGTCTGCCTCGATGCCCCCAGTCTCGACTCCTCTGGTTTCGGAGCCGATGACTGGGGCTTCGAGAGGCGGGTCACCTTCATCGGCTCCACTGATTTTGGAACCGATGAGGGTTGCCGGCTCAGACTCTTCCCCTTCGGCGCCGAAGCCCTCCTCGGCACCAAGGGAAATTGTTTTGGGATCTCCCTCGGCACCGATACTGGTTGAGTCCATTCGGAGCCGGTCCCCCAGTCCTTTGGAGAAGTCGGTGCGGACCCGATCGGTTATCTCTAGATCTTCCAAGATGTCAGATTCGGACATCGACAGGGTGCTCCAAAGACTGTTTCAGTCTCCTGTGTTCCAGAAATTAGTTTCGGCTCCAGCCCATTCGGCTTCAGAGCCGATGGCTCACCCTGTAGTTCTGGTTCCTCCTCCAACAGCTTCGGCACCATTGGAGCCGGTGCTGGTGGAGCCGATGGAGGTTTTCAGGTCGGCCCCGACCCTTACTCCAACCCCAGCTCTCGAGTTGGAGTTCGGCACATGGACCTCCTCTGTCGGCCCCGGGGGGGATGCTTCGGGACCAATGTTTTCAGTACCGAGCCTTCCTCTCGGTGCGTCGGCTGCGGGGGTACCATCTACCATTGTGGCCTCGGGGGTTGGACCTTCCCAGGATTCTGGTGGTCCAGCCTTCAGGGCCATGAGGAGTGCGTTAGCCAAGTCTTCTTTGGCTACCTCCACGGTCTCACCAGCACCTTCCCTACATATGGAGACTGGGTCTTTGGCAGTCCCCCTGTCATTAAACAGCGGAGCCCCGGGGCCTGAGGTCACCCCCACTGGGGGTTCCCCCCCTCCTGGAGGTCCCTCTGAAGCTTCTTCAGAGGAACCCCCAAGGAAAAGATCGTGCAAGAGGAAGCACGTCGACTCCCCCGATGAGTCTCTCACGTCAGACACTGATCTTGATGATGTGGAGGGGTCCCCTAAGTCGTCCTCAGAGGATGTCTCCTTTGCAGACATCTTGGAAGCCCTCAAACAACGAGGCGGCTGGCACTCCAAATCCCCTTCATCTGACGAGTTGGTGTTCCTTAAGGCCTTCGGGGCTCAGCCCTCCGCCTCCTGGGTGTCTCCGCCCTTCGACGAGCTCCTAGATTTGATCTGTCGAAGGGCGTGGGAACATCCAGATTCTGTGGAACCGGTGCCTGCTTGCCCAAATAAGTTCCTATCAGCACCCCCAGAGAAGGAGTTTTTGACAAAAGGTGTGGCTGTAGATGCCTTGGTGGTGGCATCTGCTACCCAACAAGATGTAGCAGAGGCTTCGACGTCCGTCCATCCTCCTAATAAGGAGTCTAGGAGCATGGATCGCACGGAAGCGCACCCTCAGTTCAGCGGCCTTTACCTTAAGGTCCCTGAACTATTTAACGCACTTCACTAGGTTTCAGAGGGATCTGATCAAGGATCTTTCAGATACCCTCTCGGGTAACCTACCTGAGCAGCTGGCCCAGACGGTTGGCTCTCAGTTGGCTACGCTGTCATCGATATCAAACTCGTCCATGAGGCTCATTTCATATGCGGCGAAGAGCGGCGGTATTGCTCTACAGAGGCAAGCCTGGCTCCGCCTGTGTCATTTTGCGGAAGCCTTTAAGTCTTCCTTTGCCGACGCTCCCTTTGATGGGTCCTCTTTGTTTGGACCCAAGGTAAAGAACACATTGACCCGCTGCGACCAAGAAGGTAAGACTTTGACTGCCGTAGGGGCATGATTTTCCACTCCCTTTTGGCCTTATCCCAAGGCGAAAAGAGGAGGGAAAATGTGGTTCCGTAGATCCCAGAAGTCTTATCCCTCGCAGCAGAATGATCCCCCTTCTAGAGGCAGAGGAGGGGGAAATTTTTCTGGAAGACGCTGTCCCAGAGGCGGCAGAGGCCCCCACAACAATGGAGACCATGAGTCCTTTCGTGGCTCTTCAGCCTTCCACAATCCCTGAAGGATTGCCCGACTGTGCAGCTCCGGAGCCAGTCGGGGTCGCCGAGGCACCTAAAAGCCTGGGAAGGTATCACTCAGGACTGATGGGTGCTTCGAATTATCGCCGGAGGTTACGCCATCACTTTTTCTCACTCCCCACCTCGACCCAAGAAAATCCTGGACCCGCCACCCAGTCAACGGGATATTGCAGCCTTAGAAGTCTCAAAACTGCTTCGAAAAGGAGTCATCCAACCGGTCCCTGCAGACCAGATCGGATTAGGGACTTACTCAAGATTCTTTTTGGTGCCAAAAAAGACCGGGAACTTGAGGCCCATTTTGGATCTCAGCATTCTAAACCATTCAGTCAAAAAGTCCAAGTTCCGAATGGTCACCTTACAATCCATTCTCCCACTGCTGGAGAAAGGTGTTTGGATGTGCTCCATAGATCTCAAGGACGCCTATTACCACATTCTGGTAGATCAGGCGTCCAGGAGACATTTGCGCTTCAGCCTAGGAGACAGTCATTTTCAGTTCCGCGTGCTGCCCTTTGGTCTCACCACAGCCCCCAGGGTGTTCACCAAATGTTTGGCGGTCGTGACTGCTCACCTGAGGAGTCTAGGATTCCAGGTGTTTCCGTATTTGGACGACTGGCTCCTAACTGCCACCTCCAGACGTCTACTATTGCAGAACCTACAAGCCACAATATCACTAGGCGCTTCCCTTGGAATCACCTTCAATTGGCCAAAGTCTGTGTTGCTGCCATCTCAACGCATAAGATTCATCGGAGTAGAAATAGACTCAAACCGAATGCGAGTCTATCTTCCTACAGAAAGGATACAAATCATACAAGCTCAAGTCCGAGCCTTGCTTCTCAGATCCAAAGCTCCAGCCAGGATGGTCTTGCAACTATTGGGATCTATGTCGGCCACGGTTCTTCTAGTCCCCCTAGCAAGGTTGCATATGAGAATTCTCCAGTGGCTTCTTTCGACACAGTGGTCCTTTCAGGATCTCCCGCTCAGTCACCTCATACGGATCACGGAAACCTGCAAACGGGACCTTCGCTGGTGGCTGGTGCCCTCCAATCTGGATCAGGGTCGACCTTTTGTTCCACCTCCTCCTATGGCCACTTTGACCACGGACGCCTCCCAGATGGGGTGGGGGGGGCATTCCCTGGGCAGGTCAGTCCAAGGCAAATGGCATTCAGAAGAGAGTCTTCTTCATATCAACATTTTGGAAATGAGGGCGGTGCTTCTATCTCTACAAGCCCTCCACGATTACCTCCCTCAGGGCGTAATTGCCGTTCACTCCGACAACATGTCAGTGTTCTGGTATCTGAACAAGCAGAGAGGAACCAGATCCTACCCTCTTTGCAGAGAGGCCATGAGAGTCTGGGAATGGGCAGTGGCGACCAGACGTTTTCTGATAGCAACTCATATCCCTGGCAAATCCAACGTGATAGCCGACAGACTAAGCAGAACTATCCTCTCTCCTCACGAGTGGTCTCTGAACAATGCAGTGACAACTCAGATCTTCAGCAGATGGGGAATTCCTTGTTGCGACCTCTTCGCAACCCCGCTGAACGCGAAGTGCAGAAAGTTCTTCTCTCTCACTCCAGCTCTGGGGGAGAGTCCTATGGACGCACTAGCCCATCCTTGGCCCACCGGCTTGCTATACGCCTTCCCCCCAGTTCCCCTCCTTCCCAGAGTGATCCAAAAGGCATCTCACTTGGGGAGCAAAATGATCTTAGTTGCTCCTTACTGGCCTCGTCAGGTATGGTTCCCCTATCTTCGGAAATATGCACTGGACGGTCCATGGTTCCTGGATCAGATTCCAGACCTATTAATTCATCAGTCAGGACTACTCCACCAGTCCCTTCACACTTTGAAGTTAACAGCTTGGCTCCTCCTCTTCCGACTATAGTCAGGAATCATACATTGGACCCGGAAGTCATTCATATCTTATCTTCGGCCCACAGGTCTGCCACTAAAAAATTGTATACTAGCAAATGGAAGAGATTTGCTATTTGGACTCAACTCCGGGGTCTGGATCCCATCACTATTCCTATATCGGAAGTCCTAAAATTTCTAACTTCCCTTTTCAATCAAGGTTCTTCAGTCTCTACCATCAAGGTCCAATTGGCAGCTATTTCAAATTTTCATGAATCTATAAACCCACCTTTAATGAGCAACAGATTGTGTAAAACCTTCATGAAAGGTGCTGTGCTTTTACGACCTCCGATTTCTCATCCTGCTCCTCCGTGGGATCTCGATGTGGTGTTACGTGCCTTAACCTCCTCCCCCTTCGAACCGGCAGCAACATGTGATTTGAAATTTCTATCTTGGAAAACTGCTTTTCTGGTCGCAATTACTTCTGCCAGAAGGGTTTCAGAGCTTCAAGCTCTATCTGTAAAACCACCGTATCTGTTTTTTCACAAAGATAGAGTATCTCTCAGGCCTAATCCATCCTTTCTCCCTAAAGTTTGTTCCAGTTTTTGCCTGCAACAGTCATTAGAGCTTCCAGTTTTCTTTCCAAAGTACTCAAACAAAGCAGAATACATATTCCACACATTGCATGTCCACAGGCAATTGCGTTTTTATTTAGACAGGACCAAACAAACAAGGAAAACAGATCAATTGTTTGTGTCCTTTGCGGATAATAAATTGGGCAAAGCCGTCACAAAGGTCACTATTGCCAAATGGATCAGGGACTGTATTACTCAAGTTTATTCCTCTTCTAATAAAGAGCTTACGACCTCTGTCAAAGCTCACTCTACAAGAGCTATGGCTACTTCAATAGCATTCCATTCTAAGCTTGCCATTAGTGACATTTGTGCTGCGGCTACGTGGTCTTCCCTGCACACTTTCATTTCCCACTACAAATTGGATGTGGCATCCCGGGGGCAAGCTTCATTTGGTTCCACAGTGCTCAGGAGTGTTTTCCAGTGAGCCACCCAGGATTTAGGTGCTAGGGACGCTGTCCCATCAGTACAGAATGTAGGCGAGATAGGATCACATAACATCTTTTAGTTATGTACTCACCATAACTTTAGATGTTTGGGATCCATCTCATTAATAACCCACCCTCCTTCCCCTTCCTTGGAGATCAGAAGAGATCGGACGGTCCGAATTCTATTGTTTCATCTTGAAACATCTGGCAATGTTATATGAACAAGTTATGTGTGTGTGCATGAATGCGGACAAACAAGATCTGGGGGATTAGTGGTGGTGCATCCTGGGATAGAGAATTGCTCAGCCAATGAGAGGCTTCGCTCTATAGCATAGCGTGCCGAGTCGGAGCCGAGGATCGGCTCCAAGCCCATCAGTACAGAATGTAGGTGAGATGGATCCCAAACATCTAAAGTTATGGTGAGTACATAACTAAAAGTTTTGTATAATTGATATGGTTAAAGCAGACCCTAGGGGAGGCGATCAGAATGGCCATCTATCATATAGAGAAATGTGGTGGCAAATTTATACTGATGCAGCCTCTGCCCCAGGTTTGAATGAAAGTTTGACTATCAAGCCATTACTATATAAATTGAGTCATTAATATTTATATAAAAAATGTTTTATAGTGTATTTATTGTGGTTAAATATGTGTTATTTGTGTTAATGTGTATATTCAGTGATGTTTAGTGAATATTTATCAATTTTTTTGGGTTAGTGTTGAATATACACATTCATAATATAGCATGTTTATTTACTTGCATTTTTAATATTTTTAAGCTTGTTTGAAATATTTTTGGCAGCTTACATTAGTTTAAGTAACTTTAGAGTATGATACATACAAAATATTAATTAAGTGTGTACACCTTTAATAGTTTTTGGCGCCAAAGACTTTTTAAATATGGTTAGGAATTCAATATGGCATTTAGTTCTGATGAAGCCTGTATTACTTACGGGTGAAAGCGCTCAACTAGTTTTTACTACTGTGTGGTGTTTTGTATGACATTACATTAAATACGTGGATTTTTACCAGACGCTGCCTGCACGAGTTATTTCAATATTTTTCCTGACTTCTCAAGCATACATAGCGTGGTGTTAGCAGTGTTTTTCTTTTGAAGTTCTTTGGTTTAGCAAACGCTCTTGGGTTATTTTGTTTAGTAAGGCTATGGAAGCTGATCGAGAAGTAGGATGTTCCTCACCGTCTAATACAGAAATGATTTCTATTCAGCAACTGCAAACGGATGTTTTGGAACTTAAAAAAGAAGTGAGTAAGCTTACTACACTTCTTTCTAACTTTATTGTGCAGCAGCCGGATACAAAAGATTCTGGTAAAGATACTGTTGATCATTTTAAAACTATTGGCGGCATTAATAGACCGGTATTAGGTCAAGGAGATGACAAGGAACCTATACCTAGCCGGCCACCGCTATGTTATGATGACATTCCTGATAAATCATTAAATTCATCTTATATACCGAATGGTCAAGGTATGTGCCGTTCTACTATGAATTGTATTAATTTACCTATGGATGGTGTACAAAACGAACTAAGGAATAGTAGTAGAATGGGTCTACTTGACTATACATTTGATTTTTCTTTTGTTGACACCGAAGAGGATGCTAAACGGACAGGCGCTAAACCTAAGAGGAAGTTTCCTCATAAAACCTACGCACAAGTAGGCAAAGAATGTGCTGGCAAAGGTACTGAACATAATCAAAGAAATGACTCAAATCAAAATAATGTCGACAAATTTAAAACTTTTCTAGATAAAAATTGTGGGTTTGATAGTGACCAACGTTATGAGATCCCTATGGACAATGTTGTCCCTAATGGTTCGTTAAAAGAATTGATTTATTTGTTTGGTAAAAAATTGAATACAATCAATACTTTAAAGTTAGAGAATGCTTATCTTCTAAAGTGTATGAATATAAATGTTATTCCCAAGGGTCTGAGATTTTTTTAAAATACCTATGGGTATTGATGTGAACGATAATATTAAACAGGAATTTAATACTTTCTTTGATAAATGTGGTATAGAATTTATGAGAATGTTAATTAAATGTAATAATGAAAAATTTATCAAATGTATGCAAGAAGCAGAAAAACTAAATGAAAGTATTTTAAATGATTTGTTGTTTGCACAATGGGAGAGGTTATATATTAAACAATTTAATATGGCAGAATCTAACACTAAAAAGGCATTTGATAGGAAAAATTCAAAGTTGACAAGAGATATTCAACAATATGACAGAGGGACAGTGTATGGTTGGAGAGACAAATATAATGGTTTCGAAAACAGTAATGACAAAAATCGGAACAGACATGAATCCAACCAAAGTTTTAATCATGTTCGTAAGAACTCACATTTTTTCAACAGCAGAAACCACGACAGGACAAGAGATTGGAAGTGGGATGGGAATTGGAAGAAACCCCTATATTAAATAGAAGTATTATACATAATGAGAACATTAAAGAACAAGTAGGCAGAACTTGCAATAATGCTTTGTATACAGTGACGAACTCACAAGAACACGAAAAAGAACAATATAAATCAAATGAGACTGAAGGTATAGGTACTGTAGGTGTTAGTAACAGTTACAAGAATTTCAACATATTTAACTATACAGATTTGAAACTGGATGTTTCACATTTTAATTTATTTTCAAAGGGTTTGAAATATATTCCATCTTCAAACTTTAATGTTGTGGACAACATATGCCAAATCAAACTGTATACTAGGAAATTGAACTTGGCTGTTATGTTTAACAACACAGCAAACAAAGAGTCAAACTGCATTAATGAATGTAAGGTTTTAAAAAAGAAAAGTACATTTATGCCTGCATGTCATCCTACTATAGGGGTATTTGGAAAATCGGTAGTCAAGCAGGTTTACCAGTTAAACAACAAATTAAAGTTCAATAAATATGAACACAATTTATCGAAAGAAGAACAAGCTACTTTAACAAATATTAGAAATAATAGAGATATCAGAGTCATGAAACCGGACAAAGGTGGGGGTATAGTTATCTTTGACCAATTAACATATGCTTCAAGGTTATTTGATATATTACATTCTACTGGTAATTATGAAATTGTTTCAACTAATGAAGTTAATTTGGCTTACAGAAGAATAGACTCTCATATTGAAGAATTTCTTATTGACAGACGCATAACTCTGGACACTTATAATTTTCTCAAGGTTGATCATCCTATAGCAGCTACTTTAGTTGGAATTCCCAAAATTCATAAGAATCTGAATGACCCCTCTTTAGACCGATTGTCTCTGGTAGTCGATCCAAAACATTCCCATTGGGAGCAGCTATCGATAATATGTTAAAGCATGTCTGTGACAAAATTTTTCATTTAGCCAAAGACTCGTGGTATTTTTTATCCCATTTTCCTATTCACATTTGCAATAAGGACATTTTATTTGTAACTATAGATGTCATAGATCTTTTTTCATGCATACCTAAAATTGAGGGGCTAGAAGCATTCAGTCGAAGTATTTACAAATATGCTGACCTTGATTGGGATAAGATCTGTTTAATTACTGATATGATGAGTATAGTATTAGACCACAACTACATATACTACGAAGGTGAAATATTTAAACAAACCAAAGGGGTAGCAATGGGTGCTGCCTGTGCCCCTATTTTCGCCAATATGGTAATGTTAGATTGGGAGGAATCTGTTATTTTTACAAGTGATTTTTATAGATACATCAAATATTATATACGTTATCTTGATGATATTTATATATTATGGGATGCTAATGTTGAGACTCATATGAAATTTATTGATTATTTGAACTCCAGCAGTACTTTTTTGAAATTTACTTATGCACAAAGTCATGAAGGTCTAGCATATTTAGATACATTTGTATTTATAAAAAAACTCCCATTTTTCTTCTAAAATCTATAGGAAGACTACATTTTCGAACAGTTATCTAGAACATTCTAGTAACCACCCTAAGTCCCTTTTGAGAAATATTTATAAGGGACAACTAATTAGATCTGTAAGAATGACCTCTGACTATTCTGATATGACAGCTGAGGTAGCGTATATTACCTCACTATTTAGAGACAGGGGCTATGACATTAACATGATGTACGATCTAAGCAGTCAAATAATTAGAGGATGGGGTACTAGATACATACCACTACTAGGTTTGGAATCCAAAAATAGTAATGTTACCATTACTAAAAAAACTTCTTCTGTTGATTTTTGTAGATCATGTATTTTAGAATAAGGACCTTTTTCTTACAAAGTCAAAGAAATTTTAAACAGTAATTGGAGTATTATATTGGCAGACACACAAATAGGGAACATATTGGGGCATAGACCTTGTTTTGTGAACAAAGTGGGCCCCAACATAAAGAGGTTGTTGGAAAATCCTCCCATACAAAAATCAATTACATCTAAGAACACTCAAAAATGTGGTAGATGCAACTGATGTTTTGCTATTAACAATAGTCAAAGCATTGGGTTGAATAACGTGACTGGATCTTTTATTAGATTTAAATCAGGAAATTGCACAACAAAATTTGTTATTTATATTGCACTATGCACAGTTTGTTCAGCATTCTATATAGGAAAGACAGAGAGACAGCTGAACAAAAGAATCTACGGTCATTTTTATTCTATTAAAAAGAATGATGAAAAAAATGCCCTTTATAGACATATCAAACAACAAGGAGTTGAACATAAATTTACGTTTGGTATAATTGATATGATTAAAGCAGACCCTAGGGGAGGCGACCAGAAGGGCCATCTATCATATAGAGAAATGTGGTGGCAAATTTATACTGATGCAGCCTCTGCCCCAGGTTTGAATGAAAGTTTGACTATCAAGCCATTACTATATAAATTGAGTCATTAATATTTATATAAAAAATGTTTTATAGTGTATTTATTGTGGTTAAATATGTGTTATTTGTGTTAATGTGTATATTCAGTGATGTTTAGTGAATATTTATCAATTTTTTTGGGTTAGTGTTGAATATACACATTCATAATATAGCATGTTTATTTACTTGCATTTTTAATATTTTTAATATTTTAAGCTTGTTTGAAATATTTTTGGCAGCTTACATTAGTTTAAGTAACTTTAGAGTATGGTGCATACAAAATATTAATTAAGTGTGTACACCTTTAATAGTTTTTGGCGCCAAAGACTTTTTAAATATGGTTAGGAATTCAATATGGCATTCAGTTCTGATGAAGCCTGTATTACTTACGGGTGAAAGCGCTCAACTAGTTTTTACTACTGTGTGGTGTTTTGTATGACATTACATTAAATACGTGGATTTTTACCAGACGCTACCTGCACGAGTTATTTCAATATTTTTCCTGACTTCTCAAGCATACATAGCATGGCGTTAGCAGTGTTTTTCTTTTGAAGAACAAATAAGACAAGATAGAGGTACATATTTGTTATGCTGTGCTTTCCCCATATGTGGAATAATCTGTTAGATATAAAACAAAGTGGTACCTTATTTCCTTTAAGACAAACCTTGAAGATTAGATAGGTGTCCATATATTCATACTGAGCCTGACTTTTTTGTTCCCACTCCCCAGATGTAGGAAGTATCCCATGAGAGTGGGTATTGTCAAGGTAGTTATAATCCATGGGCTGTCTCTGCCTTATAAACTTCATGAATCTATGAATGCATGATTCCATAAAATATCTTTTGGTGGAAAATATAATGGCTAAAAAAATACCTTTGTTATTCAGAATCCTAAGAGTAGGGAGAATGAATTTTTTTCAAATAAGTGTCCTGCAGTATACTAGACAGTCACGAAAAGCTTCATTTTCTTTACTTTTGTTTTCTTTTTGCCGTGTTGGAAACTTCAGTTATTTGTGAAGATTCATGTCACAGTGTTCTATCCACAGACTGATGTTGGTACAAAGAAGTTACCACCGTAGGTCCCAGGTGGTGTAATGTGATTTCCTGAACCAAACTGAAGTACACCTTAACAAACACTTTATTCATGAAGGAAGACTGCAGGAAGGTGGTAGCCATGTTAGATGGTGATGCAGAGAGCCTACATTAAAAACAGTAAGTATTAGGCACATCCCCCACTGAGGCCACTTATTCACCATGATCACAAGAGATACCAACACGGGTACTGAAGGTTGTATCATTGGGTAACGTTGAGGTCAGTGGAAGAATTTTGGTACTTCAGATAATGACGCCGTATCCCTGATTTTGTGAGTTGATTATAAAATAGTTTGTTTGTGTCTTTCGGCTTTTCCCGGTTAGGGGTCGCCACAGTGGAACTCCGGTCCGCTAATGATTGGCAGTTGATTTTTACATACCGGCTTGCCAGACCTGACGCGCAACCTTCAACGAAGGTATGCCCTCAAGCATGTCTCCACGCAGAAGACGCTCTAGCTGAGAATTGAACCGGACAGCATCTTACTGTGAGGTGACAACCACCACCACGGGTACAGTTGATTATAAAATAGTACCCTCCTTAAATTTCAAAGTGGAAGAGGTGGACTTTGGTTCTTTACATCCTTTCCAACTTCCTTCAATGGCTCTTCTCTGCTACCTTTTACTACCATCTCCTTTTTCTCCTAAATGCTGCTAGACTCCCTGGATTAGATATTCAAGAAAAAATGGGAGTTTAAAGAGAAAGTAAAGAAATATAGTTACCTTTTTGTGGTAAAATCAGATTATAGTCTACCATAGTTGTAAGTAATAGTTTACTGCAATTTTGATTAAAATTCTCTGAACTAAAAATATCAAATAATTTATGAGTAGAAGGCCTTATGTATCACTATGGCAAGAAAGCAGGATGTGAAGAAATTTAAGGAGCAAAATGAATTGAAGAAGTACCCTAACAATGCTGACATGATACAGAAGGCATACACATGTAACAGTATTCAAAGGATATAACTATGAGACCAGTGGTGGTGTTCAGAGGAACTGAAGTGGAACAGGTGAAATGTCTGGCCAGGAATGAAGATAGATTAGATTAGTAAAAACAAATGTTATGATTTACCAGTACACTTGTTCTCTATAAACATCTAGCTTGCCTGGTTCATGGAGGGAAAACTGGATCCTCTCCTTATATTTTAGCTACTAGAAACTTTATTTTTGGAATCAGCAATAAGAAAAGTGCAGCTTCTTGGGTTTGGAAGACATTTGCCCCCAGTCCCTCTCTGACCATCAGACCGTCTCTCCTTACTGTTCAAATTACTCATTTGTTCCCCCTGTCTAACAGGACTATAGATCATTTCCTCCCTGAGGGTAAGGGCAGGTGTATAGGGAACAGTGCTATCATCCACAAGGATGATTTTTCTTTTCCTTGTAGAGCCCTGATCCCTTCCCATCAGTAACGTCCAAGAAATCCACTGATCCTGCTCACACAAGAGCACATGCATGCTTCCATATATTTCAGCCCTTTCTATAAGCGGTGTACCACTGCACAGATTTGTCCTGCAAGGCTCCTGATAAGGCTGAGGCACATAAATTCCCATAGGTTTCAACAAGAAAGCAAACACAAGCTGCCTCCCTCTCCAAGGATGGACGTGTTGATGTCAGCTGCCTACTGCCACCCTCCCCAGCTCCCATCTCACAGACTGAAGCTATCATCTGGGTTATAGTTGGAGCTTTAACCTTCTGCAACATGAACCAGGCTGGGTTTGGAAGGCAATTTAACAACAGCATAACAGGTGATCTTTAAAGCCTTACTGCAATGGAGCTACGAAAGCAGCAGAATGTGGTTTTGTGGTATTGTGTTTCATAACTTACTACAATGATTCTTAAAATGTGCTTGTAAAGTAACTAGCAAAATGACATTTGCCTGCTTTAATTCAAGCTGATATTTCATATTGCAAACCTTAAAGTACAATCCCTGTATCACAGCAATGTAGGTATTTATACTACATTATTTGGCTATTGATAGTTTTGATTGTATTTATAGGTACTCATCTGTGGAACCTTCAAGGGAATGAAAGTTAAACCTGGTTCTATGGGAAAGCCATCTCCAGCTTATAATGTTCAGGTGTGTTAGCTGTGTATATGCCTTCTAAAATAAAGTAGTAATAGAGATGATGATGTAAATAATAAGTTTCTGAATCAGTTTGTTAAAATTGCTTAAATGTCTTTTGATTTTTCAAGAGCAAATGATCTTATGCTTTCATATGTAGAATATGTTGCAAATGCAGTGACAATATTTAGATAATATGGCAAATTTCAAATGAAGCTGTATACGTGTTAATAATGCAAAAGAAAAATCCCTGAGGCTAGTTTCTCCTTGTTTCTAAAATATTTATGTGAATTCATATATAATGTCTGTGTTCGCAGTTTATAAATATTTGTTTACTGTGTCACTAAGTTTAAGGCCAATAGTCTCCATGACAAATGATGCCTTGGGAGTATCTTTCACAAAGATGTTCAGTTGTATGATATATTATTCTTGTACTGATTAATTCAGGTTCTTGTATCTGTACATGGATGGTACAGACAGTGTTGCTGTTCTTAACAAGTTTGTCTTTTAACCAAAATGGAGCACTTGTGTATCCACTAGAAGATCATACACATGACTGTTTAATACTTTTTTCCCTATGGAATATTTATCATTTAAACAACTACAGATTCAATGGACTGAAGTGACAATATAAGCTTCATTCCTTGTACTCAAAATTATTTTAATGGGAAATTTATTCGATGAAGTCACTAGTGTCACTTTAATGTAATGGGAACAATCACTGTTGTACTGTTTTCATGGAAATTACAAATCGACTGTTGTATCCCGTGTTTACAAGACAATGGGTTACATTCAACAGTGTAAATAAGACCTTGTGTTGCAGGTGTGCATACCTTATTAATCTGATGCAATGTAATATATAGGCTAGTGCCTAATTCTAGTTCTGAATCAATTAAAAAAAAAAGCACCTTACAAGTGCCAGGTTTTCCATGGAAAGTGGCCGCTCATGCTGTTCCCCAATTAAGGTTCAGCTTCAATAGCCAGTACAGCACTTATGTTTTAAATGTGTCAGACCTTATGGACGTGGGCACATATTCAATGGCTAAGCTACCAAGTGACCACTTGTTGAATACCAGGTAGCAAAAGACCACATAACATGCATATACTGCAGTAGTCATCATATAAAAAGCAAGCGCATTCACCTTCACAAACCAGGAAATAGAACTACCCTAAAATAATAATAACAGCTAGTGTTTTGTAGTAGGACAACCCCCTCTTGCTAAGAACAATAGCACATGCCTATGTATTACATTACATCAAATTATTAAGGTATGCACACCTGCACTTCTTGCTACTTGTGATATGTGTGTGTGTGTGTGTGTGTGTGTGTGAAAAATGTTTTTATTTATATCTATCTATGAGCTAATCTTGATACACCTTTAACAGACGATTGTTGTTCCAACTAGGTATCTTGATTTTTATTCAGCTGGGGGCTGGTTTTAAAACACAACAAAAAGTATTTTACTTTATTAGCAAACACAAAGCAAAAGGCTTTTCTTCATTGAATGAATACAGTTGTTCATGCATGGTTGTCGCACAAACTGAAACGTTATAACTTTATAACTTTTTTTTTAATGTTTGAGGCAAACATAGGACTTACATTAATTTAGCTTTATACAAAAAAATGGAGCACATGGCATTAGAAGAGTAGTTCGTGCAGAAGGAGGGAGCAGTCTTCTTAATGGAGGTTTTACTTGCAGGTTTTAAACAACAGTCAAAATGTTACACTCTTAATTTGCAACTTTCTTTCTATTTTTTCTAGTATCACTTGTCAAATCACAAAAATACTGTCTCACTAACAGGTTCCCTCTCAGTGCCTATTCAAGAAGAATTTTATTTTAAAATCTAATCCATCCATCCTTCCATCCATCCACAGCCTTTTTTCCCATTTTTTGCACATGAGGACAGGGTGTCACCCCCAACAGTGACAATTATCTAGAACAAAGGCTCAGACTGCCAGGTGGCTAGCCCTCCAATCATTGTCTTTTTAAGATTTCCACAACACAAAGCATTAACTAGAGAAAATACTCCCATCTGTGACTCCAGAAATATAGACCTTTCTTTATCCAGCTGCAGCATGCCTCCTTCTGAACTGCACTAATACACACAGCTCTGCTGATTATAGTCACCTGTTTTAGCTTCACTGTAGTGTTGGTCTGTGATGCTGCTTAAAGGAAACTGAGCCCTGATCAAGTCATGTCAGGCAAGACCACAAATATTGTAAAAGTTCAGGACTTATGGGCAGCCATTATACAACCCTGTCACAATATATATATATATATATATATATATATATATATATATATATATATATATATATATATATATATATATACAGAGAGAGAGAGAGAGAGAGACAGACAGATAGATAGATAGATATTTATAGCTATATAGGTGCACAACCTTCCATTGAAATGGCTTTGTTATTGAGAGTGAAAAAAGCCGGTACAGTTAATCCAAAGTCAGCCCAAAAAGTACTGGCTTTTTAACCATGAGATCACATTACAGTAAGAATCAGGGCATATGACCTTTCTGCATTGTAGTGTGATCTTGGTGTTGATATATATATAATTAGCAGAGGGTGTGGGGGGTGCATGGGGACTTGCCCCCTGCAAAAATTCTCGTTGAGTGCTTTGTTTCAGTCTTTTGTGGATCAATGTTATTCTGTTTCAACCATGTGAAGTTAATAAAAGTTTCTGTACATCGATGATCAGTTATGAATCCAATGCAAGATTTGTAGCCAGTAATAGCTACAAATCCCATCATTGTGTAGCCCTGAAAAGCTTAAGATGGCCTGAGCTCCCCCACATGCTTCAAATATCACAACTACAAATTGCACACAGCATCCTAAATAGCCCCAACTCCTGCCCTGCCCTTACATCAATAATTACACCCTACACACCCAATCGTGACCTCAGAAGCACACACCAAAACATTCTGCAGGTGACCAAGCCAAACCAAAATATTGGAAGAATACTTTACATAATTCAATTGCTTACACATGGAACAAACTTCCATTGTCCCTTCACTCCACAGTCAAAAGTGCCGAATTCAAAAAGCAACTAAAAATTCATGCATGGATCTTTACTTGTCAGAAAATTACCTAATGAATCTTTGTTCTTCTCTTAATTAGCATATCTGCCTGGTATCTATCTAAACACACTACATATATTACTCTCTCTGCAGTTACCTATGCTATTAAATGCATCTTTGTTGTACTATGTCATGATGTTACTCTGAATGTTTTTTATTTGAGGCATTGCTACATTCCTTGTAAATAACTTAATGCTAACCAAATTTCTCAAACATGTTGTTACTGCATTCTCAAAATACTGTACTTTTGCCTTGTATATATTCGTATTGTATATTTCTCTCTGTTTTTTTGTATCTTGAATTGCTAGGTTTTTCTTATTTTTGAATTACTTTCCTAGAGCTTTTCTCCTCAGGTCTCTGCTGAAAAAGGGCTCTCTAGGCCCAGACAGACTAACCCGGTTAACAAATGTATGTTGAGAGTCTGTGAGTAGTTTATTTTCAAATGTAAAAGTAAATAAATAAATAAATATATATGTGTGGGTCTACTTCTTTTTAACAAAATCTCAGTTTACTGAACCTGAAATCGCTGAACTTAGACTGCCGAAACTTCACTTTAACGAAACTGAATTCCATCGACCCTCACTTCTCTGAAAAGCTAAAACACAGAAAAATAACCAAAACACACATTTTTTCAGGGGGGCCTGCACCCCCACACCCCCTGCACTTTATATATACCAACTCTGAGATCGCACTACAGTGGGAAAAGGGTAAAATCTCCTTATCCTCATTGTCCTGCGATTTGCAACAACAAGCTCTGACTGCTATATAAGACACATTCCTGGTAATGGCTTCAACACATACAGACAAACACTGCACCTGTCCTGGAAAACCAGTCCACAACCAGCGATCTATGTTTTGGAGAAGTGAGGTTCGACATAACGCAGTTTTGTTAAAATGAAGTTTTGGCAGTCTAAGTTCACTGATTTCAGGTTTGGTAAACTGAGCTTTCATTAAAAAGAAGTAGACCCATATATATCTATATCTTTCTATCTATCTATATATATATATATATATATATATATATATATATATATATATATATGTGTGTGTGTGTGTGTGTGTGTGTGTGTGTGTATGGTTCCCCTGCATTTTTTCAAATGCCATTTCTTTGATAAACACGGGGGAGTAGTTTAATGTCGATGGTATAGATTGCCAAACAGTTGAAATGTCGATGGTGTGTAATGTTGAGACAGGTAAGTGGGGTTGGAGGGTGTGACAAAATTTGTAAGTGTGTATGTGTGTTAGGGTTGAAGTCAGGGATGTATGAGGAATAGGTGTTGCATGTTTGTGCATGAGTTTACTTATTTTAGGGTAAAGTTAGGTTAGGGGATAGATATAGTGTTTTTGTGTGTGTGTGTGTGTGTGTGTGTGTGTGTGTGTGTGTGTGTGTGTGTGTGTGTGTGTGTGTGTGTGTGTGTCCAAGTGTGTCTTGTGTAGTGGCAGTTACAGGAAGGTTTTTATGATGGTAAGGTGTAGGGTTAGGGTTGAGGGGAAGGGGCAGAATTAGAGTTGGGGTTAGCACCTATTACTAACGTGATGCAGAAGCCCGCCTCCCCTTTTAAGTGATGGGTGCTAAATCTAACCTCAATGCTGCTCCTTCCCTCAACACTAACCTTAAATCTTACTTTCATAAAAACCTTTCCCATAACACTGCCACTCTCTCTCTGTCTTTTGGCTTTTCCCGGTTAAGGGGTCGCCACAGCGGAACTCCGGTCCGCTAATGATTGAGAGTGGATTTTTACGGTGCTGAGTTGCCAGCCCGATGTCCAACCTTCAAAGAAGGCACACCCATTCACGCACGCACCTATCTGCATGTCTTTAAATGTTACCCAACCCCAGGGAGGACATGCAGACTCCACACAGAAGGCGTTCCAGCCGAGCCCATAACACTGCCACTATTTAGATGAATTTGAGGCTAGTATTATGGGGGTTTTAGTGTTAGTATTGGGAAAGGAAATAGTTTTCCTTTCTCTATATTATTTCTTTCGATATTGTTGTGTTCAGTATTGTGATATTAAAGTAGTTTGATCATGCACAATAGAACTATACATATAAAAATCCAAGACTGCACAAATACAAAGAAAGGGGAAACAGAACCTTAAAATTAATGTTTGCCCTCCTCTGTGGTTGCACAAGTGCCAAGTAGCAATAGGTTAGCAGTCCAAACCTAGTTGATGAAAGAACCAAACAGAAAAATGGTTTCTGCAACAAATAAAATTCAGTAAATGTAACTTGCTAAGTAGGAACCCAAGGAACAAATCTATGAAATAGTTTCCTGTAACCAAAGCTGCCTAATAAGGCAAGGATAGTGGCACATGAATCCCAAGGACTGATTGCTTCACAAAAGAGTGATAGTATCACAGACAAGGAAGTAATGAATCAATGGACACTCCAAGTGTAGTCAGCTAGTTTTATAGGAGTCATAGGTATCATGGGTGGGACAAGGCTACTGCTGAGTCCTGTGACCATTATGTCTTGCCAATTCCATCCCCTCTCAAGGTGGGCCAGGCTAGTCAAGACTGGCCGTATTTATGAACAGGGAAAATCCCAGTGTAATTTGCCATCCTATGTAATATCGAATGTAATGGAATCAGACATTCCACATGTGTTTTCATCTTCTACATGTAGCCCTTCTTCAGACTCCACTACCTGCAACAGCATGGAAAGGTCAAGATTTCTAGTAATAGTTACATAATATCCAAAAGACTTAAAACACGTCTTTTTTAGACTTTTCAAATAGCAGCCATTTTTTATAAAATCTGTCAGCATTGTAACCATACAGAGAGACTCTTACTTTTTTAATTGTCATTTTATGTTATGTTTTTATATTGGATTCTTTACTGCAGATTTGTAAGCGCACATTCTGCCAACTGCACTACTGCAAAAGTGATGTCAGTGAAAAGCCCTTCTGTCAGAAAAATGCACTATGGTTGAACCTGCAGGAAGAGACAAAAGCATCCATACCGCAATATAATTTTCTCATACTGCATCAAACTGTGAATTACAATACTTAGTAAAGGAGGGTGTACGACAGAAGCATGGTCATTTCCAAATACCTTGTTTCTGTTGTACTATCCAGCACTAGGTTTTTGTTCAATCCCAGTTTTAGAGAACTTTAGTCAACATCAGATGCGTTATAACTTGGCATCGTCTAGTCATTCTATAACAGTTTTAAACAAATCCTCTTTTCTGAATGATTACATAAGTATTTATATCCAACACTTTGGTTCTTTGCAAAATTTATAGTACGCTACCTAGTTTATTATATACAATACATTCTGTTTTCGTAGTAAATAACCGTTTGTAGTTGTGAAGATACCACTTATGTAATTCAGAGAATAGTTTTATTAGTTGTTTGTTCTAGTAAGAATGTGCAATTGATTTTCTTTAAAATAGACTATATATTACATTTGTCAAAGAAAGAAATCTCAGGCTTTTTAATACAGAGTTGAAAACACAGCATTTACTACAAGAAGTGTGTTTGAAATATTATTATTTAACAACAGATATTATCTGTCTGACATCTGCCAAGCTACAGTGTTGAAATGAATTTTTTTTTTACCATTTAAAACACTGCACACTAATTTTATTTTTTCTGTTTTTTTTCAGATTATAGATGACCATGGCGATGTCTTACCGCCAGGAAAAGAGGGAGATATTGCTATCACTGTTAAACCTACCCGGCCATTCACACTTTTCTCTGGATATGTTGTACAAAACTTTTATTTGTCTGACATATTTGTAAATCTCAGCCATGTTAATTATATCTAATTTCTAAAAATTCAAAGTGGGAGGAGTGCCTGCATGCAGTGCATTTGTACATTAGGACCAGTATAGGTTCATAGGTGTTTACTAGACTAACAACTACAAGGGCCTTTTTAAGCCTAGCCATGCATCCTAATCTCTGACAAGTTCTGATACCATTGATAAATGTAAGTATGGGCCTGGGAGACGAACCATTTACAAGTTACCAGTTTGCATCAGAGACATAGGTGTCAAACCAGGGATGAAGGTCCAGTTTCCCATCCAATTGTCCAAGTTGCTCTTGAATTGGATTAGGGAGGAACTCTGCTTCACATGGATGGGGAGCCTGTTCCACAGACAGGGTAGTCTCTGGGATACATACCTCTCTCTCCAGCAGGTCCTATTTATATCACAGGCAAGGTTTAAGTCTTTAGAATGGGTAATTCTGGTACTGTTTGTTTTGTGGATATGCAAGAGGTCCATCAGAGTGGGGTATGACAATGCCCTGTATGCCAGGCATAGATCTCCCCTCAAAAGCCTGCAGGAGACAGAATACAGGTCTAGGGCCTTGAGGTGGTCTGCATAGGACATATTACTTACGCCCTGTATTCTTTTAGTGAGGAACCTCTGTGGACGTTCCAGTTGTTGGATATGCCTGGTTAGGTACATACCAATGGGGCATTGTATTTGATAGGTCTGATGAATGCCAAATACAGTGGAATAATGATTTCCTTGGACTTGGGTGCCATACCTTTGCTTATATGTTGCGCAACATAGAATAATTTCCTCACCACTGCAGACAGGTGATGATCAAAGGCTAGATTATCTATGCGTGTCCCTAAGTCCCTGACTACTGTGTCAACTCTAAGGGTTGTGTTGTCAGTATGATAGTTACCAGGGATAGATGACTTCCCAAAGGATACTGTTATGCATTTCTTGGCATTTAGTTTTAGTCCATGACAGTAAGCAGATAAAATTTTCCCAGGCTGTCATAGTTTCTCCCCATATCCCACAATGCACTGCACTGTAGTATCTAGCTTGTCCAGACTTTCATTGTCATGCTTCAACTCAGATGGAAGAAAATAGCCCTAGGCTGACATTTTTTTCTGTTTCTGATTAGATTTTTTCCTCTACAACAGTGTGTTAATGACACCATTTCTTATAATCCTCTAACTATACCTAGAAGACCCTTTTTCTAAAATGTTGGAAGTTTTGCCTTACTTTTTATATCTGTCCCTTTCAGTCTAAGCTTGTCATCAGGCTGTTGCCTTCTGCATTTTGTAAAAACATAAATATATTGTTTAGCTCTCACCTGACTATTTCTAACATTTTCATTACCATTATGTGAGCATTTACACTCTCTCATCAAAATGGATTTTTCCTTCAGTAAGTCCTGAAGAAAGAAAATCCCCACCCCACCCACTCCACCCCCAGGACAGAAACAAGCTCTATATGCTTTGTTTGAGTGAGGAACATAACACCCAAAATTGACATATTTACCATTACTTTACTAGTGCTATTCTGAAAAGTTGTAGTAAATAATTGAAAATATATCTCTTTGAAAAAGCCCTCTCAAGCCAGGAAATGTTGCAACTCTGTATTTCTTCAACCTCAAAGCCTTTGATAGCAGCTGACTCCCATATTTCTAAAAAAAAGTTATGGTTCATAAGTTCATAGGCCATAGGCACAGACTTGCTCCTTTAACCTCCCCAGCTTCTGTGTTACAGCTTATCAGAATGGAATAAACAGTGGAAAAAAAGTAGCATTTAAAAGTCACTGAATTTGGACCTGCTTCTTCCTCTTTATTTTAAATGTCTAAGTCATAAAGCCTTTCATATTTATCAGGTGTTGGTATTCACTGGGGTGTATCCTGCATACTGCATTTCCTACACTTAAATTCTTCTACTCCCAGAGTGATTTGCCTTCTTGCCATGCATGATATAGATTATGAAAATTGTGCAATGGCCCTGTAGAGGATTAATGGAAAAGTATTTGTAGCCCCATTCCCTACTCTTGTAGGGATAGAGACTCCATGGTCACCCCCACCCCCAGTCTTCAACATTAGTTACAAGGATGCCAGTATCAATCCCTTCAGTGTCAGTGTTTTTTTTTCCTTCAGTGTAAATACTGAGGCCAGTGTCAATACCCAAAGCTGAGCAGTCTGTGTCAGAATCACACACCCCAGCACTGACAAGAGGAATCCATTATGTATGTTATGTCTGCACTTCATGAAGATTGTATTTAGGGAAACTATTTCCAGCCCCTTTCCCTGTTCTTGTAAGGATAGGGACTCCCTGGTCATCCTTCTTCCCCTAGAATTAGGACTCTAGGGGTCTCCTTAGGTATGTGCCATTGACTCTTCCCTTGGTATATATGTTATTTACACCAGTGCTGCTGGTACCAACAAAGTTCTGAGCCCTAATGCTCAGGCTCAGAGTTGTCACTCTGATGTCAACATCCCTGACATTGCTCTTGATGTGCCAAACTCTGCAGTGTTATATGCCTGGGAGTCTCAGTATCAAAACATCCATCAAAACTGAACATGATACAGAGTTATCAATACACACTGTCATTGTTCCTGTCAAAATCCTATTCCACTTTGCTACCAGTACTAAGTGTGACTTTCTAAGTCCTTAATGCTGCCACTTGTCAGACAGTAGGACAGAGAGGTCCTAGACTTTGTGGAGACTTATATTATGATTTTGTTCACCAAGTATTCATCCTCTTTGTCCTTGGACTCTCCTTGTTCAAAGGTTCTGAGGAAGACTGTGTGCAAGAGGAAGTGCTTGAGCTGACCTATAGTGTCACCCCATGGCTGAGGTTAATATCCAGGGGGATACAGACTCCCCACCAACCTCACAGAAGGCCCCAGGTTCAGAGAATTTTTGGAAATGCACCAGGCAAGGTGATGGTTCTGCCCTGTAGATGATGAAGCAAAAGGCCTTTAATCTACCATGCAGTCTTCCTGGACATTCACCAGGTGGCCACCAATGTAGTTTGGGAAAACTCTAAATTAGTTGTTCCTCTCCCTAGAAAGGCTGACCATATCTTCTAGCCTCCTAGAGAGTGGAACCTCTATCCTGAGACCCCCAAGCCAGGCACCTTTGTTTCTGCTACTACACCAGCGAAGACACCAACTCCATAAAGTCCTGCTGTCCATCCACCATGCAATAAGTCCAGAATGATGTACCACTTAAAGAAGTGGGTCTTTTAAGCTTTACATTTTTCTAGAAGTACTAACCTACCTTTCTCACATGGTGGATTTCCATCGGGACCTTACTTATGAAAAGCAGCAGACTCTCGGACATCTGCCAAATGCACCACAAAGATGAACCTTTCCCCAAAATGTCATCTGTTTCTACCATAACCAGTCTCATAATGCATGTGGTATACAATGCTGACAAAGATGTGACTAGTGGTATAAGATTCAGATTTGTTATACACTAACAAGCATGCCTCAGGACAATTGCTTTTGCTGAGGACACCAAAGCAACTTTTATGAATTCACCTTTCAAGGGCCCCTGTATTTTCAGCCCAGAAATCAGGGCATACTTTGAAAACATGGAAAAAAAGTTGAAAATCCTCATCTTTGTTGCTATAAATTTTAAGCCACCTCAACCCTCCTTTTCTATGATGTAGGGGAACCAATACCAAATGACATTTAGGTGTGGCACAAAGAAGCAGTACCAACAGCAATCCACAAGAAACCCCATCTCTTAGGGCTACCTCCAGAGAGATTGTAGTCCCAGAGTACAAGGTTCTTGGTTGTCTTTGGGTGGCTGTGACCCTATTATGTGTTCTTGTCAGAAGCAACCCTGAGGCCTTGCCCAAGGTGAGATAGGTAGAGTCAGACAGTAATATCTAGAAAATACAAAACTCCCTTCCACACATAGCCACCCCAATAAACACCTCCTTTGCTTGAAGTCCCACCCCATGAAAAACAAGCTGCAGGAGGAAGGCTGTTTGTCTTCTTCAAAAAAGAGAGCCATCCAGGATGTCCCACCAGATCAGAAAGGGTCAAGAAGATTTTACTCCAGGGTTCCAATTAGTGCTAAAAAGACCTCATACATCTAACTAATATTAGATCTAAATGGCCTAAATATCTCAAAATAACACCTTTACATGGTCAGTCCTTCTTTGTTTAACTGAGGGAGACAGGATTGACTCATTGCACCTGCAAGATGCCAACTTACAAATTAAAATCACCAAGTAATCCACAATGCTTCTTTGCTTTTGTGAAGGAGCCAGGCTCTAACCACATCTAGACTCTTCTGTTTGACCTCTTTTTAATCCCTAAAATTTTCACCGAATGCATGTACATTTTGAGACTGCAAAGACAGAGTACTCCCTTACCTAAATGCCTGTCTGTCTCCTGTCTGTGCCATGAATTCAGGCTTTGCTTTCTGTTAAGCAGTTTTTGATCTCACTGTTCTGCTAAGCATTATAGTGAACCTGACAAAGTTGCAGTTGAATCCATTCCTTCTGTTCACATTGACTGCCTGTAGCATGGGTTCTCTCTGTCCTGCTGAACACATCTTTAAATGGATTGGATATGCTCTTTCAGGCCCAGAAGGCCTCTGGTCTCATGGTGCCTTAAAATATCAGTGGTTCCTCATGCCAAACTAATATATTCAGCTTCCTGTGTTTTCCTGTAGGTGTTACAATGGGCATAAAGAGCCTAGTGGTCTCAAATTTCAGACCTAGTGTCTAACCGTATGTGGATGTCAAACATCTGTAAAGTGCACCTCTAATGAAGGCTACACCTTCACAACTTAACTGAGAACAAACCCTTTCAGTTTTTCACTCCGTTTCCAGTAGTCAACACAGTTGCATTAACTCTTGGAGGGGGACATTACAATGAACAGATGGTTCAATGTTTCTGGATGTCTCTTGAGACTATAATGCATGTCGGTATACTGGAGATGAGGGCAGTCATTCCGATTGTCCAGATCTTCCAGAATTCAATTCCCAGGTTTTTCATTTTCATCACAAAAACTATTACTTACAAGATTTACAATGATGTCTGGGTCTGTGGCTTAGGAGGATAAAAGCCCTACCATTACAATCTCAATCCAACTACACAAATATCTCCAGTACCCCGGTTTTATTTTAAGGCTATTACTAAGGCTAAAATTGAAAAAAAAACCTGTAGAGAAAATTGATTGTTCCTATTGACCTTCTTTCCACTCCATTCATCCAGATATCATTAGCCTTGGCAGCAAATTACTAAGCAAACCTCTTACTTTCATATTCAGTTGTACCCTAACTAGTGGTATACTACCCCACAACATCAACATTCTCTTGTTATTTCTTTACCAAAAACCTCCTCTCTTCCCACTGTCGCCCTGTTTATAACCTATGCCCTCTCACTAAAATTCTTGGAAAAAAATCAGAAGTCAAACCAAAAAAGCAAATAAACCAGAAAATCCAAAAAGCACTCAATCCAACGGACACCTCTATGACAAAAGTATATAAGGGATATGAGGTTGTTTTATTGCCATCTGATGAAGTTCCATTTAAATATACGATTTGGGGGATGAAAGCGCTTATGGTGGCTTAATTCCTTGTGTTGGATTATCTGTTAATTCTTTGTTTATTTGGACAATTTTGGAAACAGTAAAGACTTTCACTGAGGTGTCTGTTGAGTTTAGTGCTTTTTGGATTTTTTGGAAAAAAATCAGCCATTATCAAATATGACATTCTCAATCAGCAACAACATGGCTTCCACCCCATTTACACCACCACTACTACTGCCATTCCTTCTCTTACCTGTCAGATCTGTTTCAACATGGAGCAAGGTAAAATATCAGGTTCTATATTCTTTGATCTTAGCAAAGCCTTCAGTACTGATGATCATCCTCTTCTACTTCAAAAAAAACACACTGATTCAGTAATGTCCTCTAATGGTTTACAAATTATCAGTTCAACTGCATCTTCACTTTAATCAGACTAAATAACACCCTTATCTCAGGTTCATCTCACAAACATGTTCCTCGAGGCTCTGTCCTAGCATCACTTCTCCATTTTGTCTTCCTTAATAACCTTCTCTGGGATCTCCCTCAGTCCAGCTGCCTCCTCTGTTAATATTGTTATACTTAAAGGTAATAAGACTCCACCAGGCTGCAAAATGCAATTCAGACTGTCTTTACAGCCATTTGGAACTGGCTTCATAAACTAAAATTTCTTGTGAATACTTGAATTTTTTTTTTATTTATTTTATTTTACATTTGTTAACTGGGAAAGTCCGACTGGATACATGTCCATTTTCAGCAGAGGCCCAGGGAGAAAAGCTCCATCACATTATGCATATGAGAGAACAAATAAGCAGCCTAAGTACTTAGGATTTCTATGAAGAAAATACTTATGAGTAAATTTCCAGTAATTATTTACAAGGTTTTGTTGTATATATTACATGCCATGCCATACATTTTTCAGTTTTCTTTTACCAAGGTGTACATTAGTTTAATACAGTATTTGTCATTGAGTTAGAAGGAACATATAATTTAATTTAACAAGTATACCAGGGGATGCAGGAGATCTCTGATGGAATCCTTTTGACCAGTGCAGTGGGGAGGGTTAGCCAGAGGTATAGCATGAACAAAGCCAGCTGTTTTCATAATGAGTTTTCAAGAGTCATTTGAAATGAGTAAGAGAGGTGGTAGAGGAAATTTGGCTTGGGAGTGAATTCCAGGTTCTGGCAATAGTGCATGCAAAGAGCGATTTACCAGCATCATTTCTATGATTGATGACATGTATGAGGTTTTGTTTATTAGATCTTAAGGGTCTGGTGGTTATGTAGGGCTGTATTAGTTGCAGAAGTGCTGGGATTTTGTCAGGAAGGTAGTAGAGCTTATGTGCTAATGAGAGTTGATTGAGTAGTAGTAGTAGGTGAGGCAACTCCAGTCAGTTGAGTTGCTTGAGGTATAGACAGTGGTGGGATCTATAGGAGGCATCAGTTGCAAACTTGGCTGTCTTGTTGTAACAAGATTCCATTTTGTTTAGTTCTGTGCATTGGAGATTAGTCATAATTGGGGAGGCATAAAGGAGGATGGATAAGAGGTGAGTTCTTGTTATGGTGGCTTTAGTATGTTTAGTCATGAACTGTTTGTTCCTGTAAAAGAGACCAAGCTTTTTATTTACTTTCTTGATTGTTTGTGCTATGTGTATGTCAAATTTTAGGTTGTTGTCTATTTCAACACCTAGCAGTTTTGTGTGTGCAGTTGGGGAAATCAGAATATTGTCAGTGGCTGTTATTTTAAATTCATTGCTTAGTGGAGAAGTTCTACCAAGGCTAAAGAGCATTAGTTTTTTTTTTTAGGATTAAGTATAAGTTTAATGTTAGTGAACCATGATTCAGCTAAAGTAAAATTATTTTGAGTGAGGTTTTGAAGTTCCTTTGAGTGAGGTTTTGAAGTTCCTTTAGAGTAGGGGCAGCACAGATAATAGTGGTGTCGTCTGTGTATTGCACTATTGAGGTAATGGGGGAGGGGGGAAGCTATTTGGTTTGTAAATAGGGAGGATAGCAGAGGACCAAGGATGGAACCTTGTGGGAGTCCTATGGCTACTGCTAATAGGGGGGACAATTGGTCTTGCCATAGGACTACTTGCTGACGGCCTGATAAATAGCAGTTAAACCATGATATAGTGGAGGAGCTCATGTTAAGGGAGGTTAGAGTTTCTAGGAGAATATGGTGGTTGACCATATCAAATGCTTTAGATAGGTCTAGGAATATGGAGGATACGAATATTATTGTTCCTATGGTAATTGACTATGTTGGTAAATGAGAGTAACGCTGTGATGGTGCTATGGGAAGGTCTAAAGCCATGCTGGGAATTAGATAGTAGATTGTTTTTTAGGAGGTGATTCATTAGTTGAGAGTGAACTACTTTCTCTAATATTTTTGACAGTGGAGATAGAATTGCGAATTGGCGATAGTTTGTCCATTCAAGGGAGGTACCTCCCTTGTGGAGTGAAATAATATGTGATATTTTCCATGTGTTGGGGACTTTACATTCTGCAATAGACCTATTTATGAGTATAGATACGGGATAGGCTATTGCCTCTGCAGTTAATTGAAGGAAGTCTGCTGGAAGGTTGTCAGCGGCTGGTTTGGTTGGTTTATGTTTTTTGAGGAGTTTGGCTATTAACTTAGTGGGAACTGGCTGCAGAGAGAAGCTGGGGGCAAGTTTAGAGAACTGGGGTGAGTAGGGATAGTTGTTGGAATGGGGCCTCTGGCACTCTTTTGGGTGTTGGCAAGAGCTTGGACTGTATTAGTCAAGTAGTTGTTAAATTGAGTGGGGGTGTCTTCCAGGTTGTTTGGTAATACAGAGGTAGGAGTAGTGGGTTTCCCTGGGTGTAGTAAACTCTTTAATGTGACCCAGAATTTTTGGGGGTGGTTAGCATATTTTTCCTGTGTGGTTTTGTAGTAGTTGGTTTTGTCAAGTTTAATTTGCTTTTTGGGTTTATTGCTAAGTTCCAGATATTTTTGTCTAAAGGTAGTGGTTTTGGATTTCTGGTATTGCAGCCAGGTTTTGTCCCTTTCTTTCATTATAATCTTTCTATTGTTAGATAGCCACGGGGCATAGTTAGATCTGACTCGGTTCTGGAGGGTGCATGATGGTTTAAGATATTTAAGAAGGTTGAGTTGAAGTATTGCAAGGCTTCATCAAGGGGTAGTTGTTTTAGGGGGGGTCCAGTTGCAGTATTTTAGTGTGTTTATTAGATTGATGGCTTTGAGGGACTTTTTGTTGCACACTACTCTGAGGATGGGTTAGTTAATCTGGTGGGATCTGTTCCTAATTAGATAGGTTGCTTGATGGTCACTGAGACTGTCTGGAAGACAGCCTGACTGATGTACAAGAGTGGGGTCAGATAATACAATCCAGTCTAGGACGGACTCACATTTGGTTGCTTTGTCAATTCTAGTGGGGGTAGATATAATTTGGGTGAACCCATGAAGGTTAATGTAGGCAGAGGGATTGTGGTTGGTAGACTCAGACCAGTCAATATTAAAATCACCTAATATAATGGTTTCTTGTGGAAGAGAGGTTGATATCCAGTTTAGCAGGTTTTCCAATATAGTAATATTATTGCCTGGAGGAATATAGCCACCTGCAATAATAATGTGTTTGTTGGTGTTTAGCTTTAATTTGGCAAGAATCAGCTGTATATCTTTGATATCATGTGAGTTACAATCTATTTGTTTTATATCGAGATGGTTTTGGAATAGTATTGCAACTCCACCACCTTTTTTCCCTATCCTGTCTCTACATATAATATTGTGATCAGGGGCAGTAATCTCATTATTGTGGTGTTCTGGTTTAAGCCATGTTTCAGTTAACACAGTGATTTCAGGTTTGTGAACAGCTTAAAAGGGCATGAAGGTCCTGAGTTTTGTTAAGTATGCTTCTTACGTTCAAGTTTAATAGGAGGAGAGATAGGTAGGCCTTACATATATGTGATTTGGTTGATTTAGGTTTCAGTTGGTTGATGTATTGGGTCCTGGGTTAGGGTGTATGTCTCGACAGCAATTGCGTTTTTGGAGAAGGTATAGATAGAGTTTAGCTAGTTTGAGTCTTACTTTGATTTGTTTTGGGGAATAATTAGGGTTACTTTTGTTTGTACGCTTACTATATAAGTAGGAAAAAAGTTTGGTGGAGGTAAGGTCATGTGGTGATATTGGAAAGTTTATTAGCTTTTTTGCACTGGTAAGGGAGTTGGCCTGACCTGTTGGTGGGTATAGACATAAAGTTTTGTGTGGTAGGAGGTAAGGAAAGAGAGAGTGAATAGTGCAAGTATGGTTAATGGGTATAGCAAAGGTTTAAGAAGATGGGTGTTGTATGGGGAGTACATGGTATGGGGTAACTGGAGAAGTGGGAGTATCTAGGAGTAAATTGTTGAACTGTAATGGTTGGATGGTGGGAGAGAGTGTAGTGAACAGGGTGTGGTGAGTTAAAATGGAAATGGGGTGTTATAGGTGAGATGAGATTGGTTAATTAGGTGTAGGAGTTGATTGGTGGGTGTGGCTAGTAACTATAAATGTACGTGTTATGGGGTGGGTGGGAATGGGGGTAAGGTAGGGGACTGCAGTGAGCGGAGCCAACGGAGCGAGACAGTACCGTCCTAAGGGTGAAGCAGTAGTTGAAAGAAAGGCAATCAGTCAGTGTGGGGATAAGGTTCTCTATACAGGAGATATGTGCAGCTTGGTTTAATGGTTGTTTGTTTTGTTTCTGCATAGCTCTATGGAGTGGGATAGAATCAGCTGCTAAGCTGGGAGCAAGTCTAGTGAGAGGAGTGGTGAGACTGTGGTATGGGAAGGGAGGCTATGGGACTGAGTTAGTATATAGTGAACTAGTGTGGGAGACAGAGGTGAGAGTGGGGACCAAACAGAGAAGAATAAGGGGGTAAGAGTGGGTATTCCTTAAGGAGTAAGAGAGAAAAGGGACAAGGCTAGAAAAGTGAGTGGTAGGTATAAGGCTAGGTGTGAGGATGGGTAGGTTGGAAAGGCCATGTACAGGCCTGTGAGTGCTGGGGTAGTGTTGTGGGGGGGAACACAGGGAGGTGCGGTAGCTGACCAGGGGTAGTAAGTTTAGCAAAGGATAGGAATTACAGTAGTAGATGTAGAGACAATATTACATACGTTATTCAGTCACTGCACTGTTGCTGGAGAGGAACTTCCACCAATGGATCAATACTCTTTAAGAAGGAGTGGGTGGTCTTCAAGGCTGGTTGGGTTTAGACAATGAGCCTTTTCTTTTTTTATTTTTAGGTGCCAGGGACATTATTCAGTGACTGCACTGTTGCTGGAGAGGAACTTCCACCGATGGATCAACACTCTTTAAGAGGAAGTGGGTGGTCTTCAAGACTGGTTGGGTTTAGACAATGAGCCTTTTCTTTTTTTTTATTTTTAGGTGCCAGGGATGTTATTCAGTCATTGAATAATCTCCTTAATGATTTTGGAGTCACAGCAAAAGTTAAAGCCATTATAGAAACTTACCATTACAGACTGAACAGGTTGCCTACTACCCTTCATCACTGAACAGAGCTATTTAGGCCTCACATTTGACTAGTTTCTTGCCTTTAACAAATATGTCAAAACCTAAATTCACAAAGTTTTAGCTCAATTAAAGCTATATGACAGAATTAGAGGCTTGGTGAGCCATAGCCATTAACATTATTCCACTTAGGCTTGAATATGGACTATCATTTCCCTGGAGTCTTCCCAAAAACAGCACTCACCTTCGGAAAGCTAAAAATCAAATTCCCTACTTCATTCACCTCTCCACTAAAACTGAACACCATTGCCATACACTTAGTAAAGGAAGATGGGTACCAGTAACTGACAGGGCCTCACTCCTAAATACTTTCACCTCTAAACTTCTTAATCAAGGATACTGTCTACACCTCACCCCCACCCCCATTCAGTAAATTACATATCAAAAACTCCAACTATTCCTTTCAGAATTCTAACTCACTCCTTTCTAAAAATATCCTTTAGTCTTGCTACCTGTGAGACAGCCTTCCCTGACATTGCTGCAGCTTATTGGAACTCTTTGTCAGAGTCTATCAGACAAGCTGAAAATATTACTTCTTTCATGAAGTCTCTTCATTCTTACTTGCTAAGGGAAATCAAATGTAAGTGCTTAATACATAGTGGCTAAAGCATTTCTTTGCCTCTCCCACCCTAACTCTAAACTCTGATCTTTGTAGCCCTTTTTTAAACATAGGAAATAACTCTCCCTCTCTAGTTCCACTTTCTGAACTTATGCCAGGAGAAAGGTGTCAGGGTAGGTTGTAAACCTTTTTCTTCTACTATGTGTATACCCATTTTAGTTATTCTTTTCACTACACTCAGGAAAGTATGATCCTTTCATTTTGCACTTTCTACTACACTTTATAGCATAACACATTGCTCCTATACATTCTCTTCATAACTTCTCACACTAGACAAATAGTACACAAGAAGACTCACTTCTCTTAGTAAATTAAACATGCTCAAATAATTTACCCTTTTATTAACAGGTACTTTCTGTTATATTTCTACTTTTAGCATTTGTCTCAATCCTTCTTCAGTCCCATTTATAGGTTAACGTATATTTGTTTAACTTATGCATTATAATTGTATCATTTTATATTAAATAACTTGCATCATACTGCATGTACAACTTTGTAAAATATTTTTATTCTTTTTTTTCCATTTTTGCAATTTGCCAGCATTGTATTGTAATCTGAATGTATTTTTTACTGCCTGCTTTGCCCAGGTTATGGCTGAAAAGGGTCCTTGGACCACTTCACTTACCCAATTAACAAACAACAAGCAAATAAATAAATAAAGCCCTTACTGTGACCCAAGTCACTGTGGTTCAGTTAGTGGCATACCTCTCAACTGTCCAGGTTTTCAAAGAATGTCCAGATTTTTGCCTCCATTTTTGGCCTGTTTATTTTAAAATTGTAGTTTTCTGGCAAATCATTCAGGACTGAAGTCACAAAATAATGGCAGATATTGAGTTTCAAACTTCATATCCTTCAAAAAAATTCATGCTAATGCAAAACATGTTAGTTTATCAACCTTCTAAGTTTGTACGAGCAATATTTAAAAAGTGTCCCTATTTTGGGCCTTTGTCTCCCCCCCCCCTCCCATTATTTGTGGCTTTGTCCAGATTTCCTAGTCTAAGAGGTTGATAGGCATGATTAGTGGCCCCAGCACTGAAGGAGCCAGATAGGGAGGGACAGGAGTGAAGGGGCTTGGCCCACTTGCCTCTCCAAGGGATTGATGGTTTGGAGAGTAGCAAGTGCTCAGGGAGCACAGAGGAAAGAGTGATTTCTCCACTGGAGGCCATGGAAATCACTTCCTGTGTTTTAATTGAGGGTTGTTGCTGCTGCTTGCCGTTAATGTCCTTTTCAGAAGTGAGGGGCAACCAGCATGGACAGCCTATTGTAGGTTCTCCTCTGGCTCTGCAAGCTGGGCATTTATGGGGATAGTAGGACCAAAAAACAGAAAAAAAACTCAAACCATCCCAATGACTGTCTCACTGATGGTTCTCCTGGTCAATCCTCGCTCTAGTTATGGGGAACAAATGGACCAACTGAGTGGTGGGGCTAATAGTTAAAAGGCAGTGAGTGCAAAGAGTGATGCAAAAAAGACTTACAAGGACAAATAGACCTTTTTTTTTTCTATCAGGGCCAGTACTTTGTAACTGGTATGGTGCCAGGAGACTGGAGTTTAGTGACAATGCTTCCCTTTCCAAAAGGTATATCTAGGAAGGAGCCAAACCACTTTTCTGGTAGCTGTGACCTCTTCCAGAAGATTTTCTGAGCTGTAGGCCTTCTCAATTGAATCTCCATACCTGATATTCCACAACAACAGAGTAAACAAGTCACCCTTCTTACTATTCCTGCCTTTAAAACTTAAAATAGTCTAACTTTAATCAATATATTTAGCTTTCTGTGTTTCTCATGCAGTACTCCAGTCCTGGAATTATCTTTTCCATTGCATGAACATAGGTTCATAGGTTTGTACTAGGTTAGTGGCTCTGGAGTCTTTACCAGCCTAGCCCACAGGATTACCCTGGCATTATGCCACCCGACCTTAGTTTCCAGTGCCTTTGTCGAGTAGAGCCACTAGAATGATCCCCAGGGTGAATTTTTTATTTTCCATCCACTCATCAAGATTTCTCTTGAAGAGGGCCAGTGTAGTGCTCTGTTTGACATGTATGGGAAGTCTATTCCATAAGCATGGGCAGTCTCTGGGTTATGAACCTATCCCTCCAGCACGTTCTGTTGATTGTGGTAATGAGGTTGAGGTCTCTGGAGCGTGTGGTGGGGAGGGATTGGGATTTCTTTAGATGTAGCATTTCTAACAGAGCTGGGTCAGACATGGCTTTGTAAGTCAAGCAGAGATCACCACTAAGTAGGAGATATGAGACCGAGAAGAGTTTTTTGAGTCTGTGCATATAGGACAAGTGTTTAAGAACTATGATCCTCTTTGTGAGATATTTTTTCAGCCTCTCCAGTTGTTGCAGGTGACTAGTGAGGTACATGCCAAATGGTGCATTGTACTCAATAATTGGCCTAATGAGGGAAGAGTAGAGGGAGATAATGACCTCTTTCTTCCTGGATGCAAAACCCTTAGTAATGAGATGTGCCACATAGAAGGTCTATCTGACCACAGTGGCAGTCTGGTGGTCAAAAGAGAGGTTGCTGTCAGCCTGTGTTCCCAGATCTCTTATAATGCCTTCTGTGTTCAGTGGACTGCCATCAATGTGGTAGTTCATGGGAACTGTTTTTTTCCCAAAGGGGATGATGACACATTTTGTGGCATTGAGCTTAAGGCCATAGTTCTGACACCATTCTTTGGTCTCAGTGAGGCCTTTCTGCTGAATGTCAACATCACTTGGGGAGTTAATAATGGCTCCCAACTTGCAATTGTCTGCAAACTTTATCAGCCAGAGTCCCTTCATGTTGGCCTGGACTTCTGAGAAGTAGATACCAAACAGGAGAGGACCCAGGACTAATCCCTGTGGGACTCCACTCGTGACTGGTCAGCAGTCTGACTTGGAGTCAGGTACTTTCACATTGTGGGTTCTATCTATGAGTCAGTTTGCAACTCACCCAGTGATATAGGGATTAATGCCTAGCTTAGTGAGTTTTTCTATGATTTCTGAGTGGGGAATGGTATCAAAGGCCTTGGCCAGATCAAGGTAGGCTGTATGAACCACCTTGCCTTCATCCACAGCTCTGGTGACTGACTCAAAGAAGTCGACCAAGTTGAGCAAAAACCAAACTGTGTGGGATCCAGAGTTTGGAGATTCCCTATATCCTTGTTTATTAAGTCCATGATGATGCATTCCATAGCTTTGCATATCAGACTTGTCAGGCTAATGGGGCGATAGTTCACAGGGTCTGCAGTCGCTCCTCCTTTGTGGAGAGGGATGACTATAGCGGGGCACCATTCGCTAGGGACAAAGCCTGAGGTGAGGCTGTAATTGAACAGGGCACACTGGTGAGGTGCCAGTTCACTCTGTAGTTCATGTAGAACACAGCCAGGGATATTGTCAGGTCCCATAGAAGCTTTATTCTTGGCCTTGGACAGTGCTGTTTTAACCTTTGCAGCAGGAATACTAGGTGCCTGGCAATCTACTGGTATTGTGATGGGTCCTTTGGGGAGGGAGAGAGGGGTAAAGTTGGCACTGAATCTGTCGGCCAGTATATTGGCAATATCTGTTTGCTTGGTATAGGAGGTACCATTGTGCAGTAGCTCAGAGCAAATCTGGGTATTATCGTGGAGGTTCTTTACATAACTATAGAAGGCCTTGTGGTTGTCTTTACTATCTGCTGCAATTCTGTTTTCATAGCTAGCTTTAGAGGATTTGATGAGGGATCTCAACTTTTTGTTGAGGCTGATAAGGGAGTTTTTCCAGTCTTGGGACTTCACCTTATTCCGCATCAGTTTCCTCCTTCTGTTGTAGAGTTTGTTTATGGCAGGGGACCACCAGATTGGCTTCCTTTTTTTGGAGGAGAGCGTCCTGGTTCTATTGGGTATGGTGATATCCATGCATTTGTGTATCTGTTTGTACAGTGCATTGGTGTATGATTCGGCGGTCATGCAACTATTCTCCATTTGCATGGATGCTGTGAAGTTAACCTCCTCTGTTCTTAGGAGCCCAAAGTTTGCTTTGGAGAAGTTTTTCATGGTGGTTACCTTTGTGGGGGTGGGTGGGCAGGATGTGGATTTCCAAGGTGATTAGTTTGTGGTCGGATCTAACCAGGGAGGAGTTGACTATTGATGTAGAGCAACAGGCACCCATGTTAGTAATGGTCAGGTCAAGGATGTTGCTACCTCTAGTGGGGGTAAGAACAAGCAGGTCCAGGGCATTGGAATTAATGAATTCCAGGAAACGTTGGGCAATACATGAGTAGTTTTCCCAGTTAATGGAGGGGTAGTTTTAGTCGTCCAGTATGAGTGTGTTAGGTTGGACCCTAATATTCTCCACAGTTCTGTACTGATAAAATGAAGCCTGTTTGAAAAGCTGGCCAACTTTTTGTTGCTTTATCCCATTGAGAAATACAATATATATTTTTAAACTCAGTTGATTTAGATTGCTTTTTGACTGCATCCTCTTTCTTCTGCCCAAATTATCATTCTATTTATTTATGTATTTATTTAACATTTGTTAACTGGATTGGTAGTCTGGCCAGAAGACCCTTCTTAGCCATGATCTGATCAAAATAATCAAATAAAAATACATAAATCAGAAGACAGTAACATTCTACAAGACTGATTCCTACATCTGTAGCTTTTTTCCAGTTACAGCTCCAGATTACATTTATGCAGCAGCTGTTTGGTCTTCTTTCAGCCACTTCAAGTGGTCTTACTTAAGAACCCCACAGGAGAATAAGCATGACATTTTGAGCTGCTCTTATGGAGGCTGGACCTCATTTTAGCAGATATGAAGTTGGTGAGCAGGTCTAGCATCTGCGGCATACCTGCCTGCCTTTCCACATCTTTGATGCAGTACGACTTTGAGCCTTAGTTAGGTTTCTACATACTGGTGGCACTTCACATGACATAACTCAGATCTGGAAGTTGTAGGCACCGCACTGCATCATGGGAGAAGGGTAGCAACTATGGCAACCTGGCAAAGTTTTACCCACCATGCAGTTCTAACACCTCAAGCACCGTAGTCCTGCTGTTACAGAGGATGGGCCTGCTCTTACTGATCTAGCATGATAAACACATAGCTTTTACTTCATATAGCATAGTAATAAGATGGACAAAGTCAGCAGGAAGTGCTTTATCACAAGTTGCAATTCAGGGAGAATGCTCCAGATGGTGCCCTCTTAATAACTGAGGGATTATACAAACTGTACAAAACCACCACGACATGATCAACAGACCACGATGCTTTGCCAGAGATTGTCTGCACCGGTCGCCCCTGGGATTCAGGTTACTGGCTAAGGCTCTTGCCACCCCTATAATGCCTTTTTTAGGTAAAGTTCAAAGGACAAAACCACCACCATAGCAGGTACAAGCATGCAAAATCTGAAGGTAATGCTACTCAATGCTAGAAGTCTAAATCTCAAAATGCACTCTCTTGAGGCTCTCCTAAAAATGGAGAACGTCGATATCTGTGCAGTAACTGAGACCTGGTTCAAGGCTCCAGAGAGCACCTCTGCAATACCAGGCCACAACTCTTACCACACTTTTCAGCCACCAAACCAGGACCGAAACACTAAAGGTGGAGGATTGTCTTTGATCTCCAAGGATATTCACACCACCAGGCTAGTTGCCCAACACAATGTGTCTGAAATTGTCCAGGTGCAACTAACATTAGGTAAGACTGCAATCCAAATTGTAGCTTGCTACAGATCCCCCACCATGCCCCAAGAGTCTAACTACACCTTTCTAAACATACTGGAAATATTAAGATACAACCAAACACCCTAATACTGGGTGATTTCAACTACCCTGCCATTAACTGAGAAAACTACTCGTGTACCAACACCTTTGCCCAATGGTTCTTGGAATTCATAAATTTTAATGACCTGGATCAACTAATCCATAGTCTCACCAGGGGCTCCAATATCTTAGACCTGATCATTACCGACATGGGAAATCGATGCTCCACACCTATTGTCACCCCCTCGTTGGTCAGGTCTGACCATAAGCTAATCTCCCTTGACATCCGCATCCCTCTCCCACCCCCCAGTAAGGAAACCTCCATAAAAAACTTCTCCAAAGCCAACTTCATGCTACTCAAGAAAGAAGTGACAAACTCCATGATACCCATGCAGGCAGGAACTGAAAGTTCAACTGCTGAATCCTACACTAAGGTACTGTACGAGCACATCCACTCATGCATGAATTGTGCCATCCCAAATAGAACCAATACACTCTCCTCTAAAAAAAAGGAAGCCAATCGGGTGATCCCGTGCCATAAACAAACTTTACAACAAAAGGAAGAAACATTTGCAGAGAAGAGGAAAATCCCAGGATGCAAAAAACTCCCTTACCAGCTTTAGTAAGAAGCTGAGATCCCTCATAAAATCCTCCAAAGCTAGTTACGAAAATAAAATTGCCAAAGATTCCAAAGACAACCACAAGACATTCTATAACTATGTCAAGAATCTAAATGGCAATGCTCAGATCTGCTCTGAGCTACAACAGAATGGCATTAAATATACTGACACTGATCCCAAGAATATTTCCAATATCCTGGCAGATTGATTCAGTGCCAATTTTACCCCCCCTCTCACCCCCTAAAGGGCCCATCTCAATACCGAAAGATTGCCAAATTCCGGTAATAATGGCCACACAGGTAAAAACCGCACTCTCCAAAGCTAAGAATACAGCATCCATGGGACTAGACAACATCCCAGGCTGTGTACTACATGAACTACAAAATGAACTGGCACCTCACCCAAGTGCCATGTTTAATCATAGCCTCACCTCAGGCTTTGTGCCCACTAAGTGGCGCACAGCTACAGTTATCCCACTCCACAAGGGGGATACCCCGTGGATCCTGGGAACTACTGGTCCATCAGTCTGAAGCCTGATCTGCAAGGCCATGGAATGTATTATCATGGAACTTATAAATAAAGACATTGGCAACCTTCAAACACTGGACCCTACCCAGTTTGGGTTCATGAAGGGCCGATCTTGTCTCCTGAACCTGATTGACTTCATTGAATCAGTCTCCAGAGCTGTGGATGAGGGTAAGGCCCATCTGGACCTTGCCAAGGCCTTTGACACCATCCCCCACTCTGGAATCATAGATAAACTTACTAAGCTGGGCATTAATCCTTACGTCACTTGATGGGTTGCCAACTGGCTTACTGACAGAACCCACACTGTAAAAGTAGCCAACTCCAAATCCAGCTCTAGACAAGTGACAAGTGGAGTACCTCAGGGTTCAGTCCTGGGACTGCTCTTGTTTGGCATCTACTTATCTTAAGTACAGGCCAACATTAAGGGACTCTGGCTAACAAAGTTTGCAGATGACTGCAAACTGGGAGCCATTATTGAATCCCCAAATGATGTGGATATTCCACAAAAGGGCCTTACAGAAACAGATGCTTGGTGCCAGAGCCATGGGCTCAAGCTCAATGCCAAGAAATGTATAGTTATCCCCTTTAGGAAAAAACATGTACCTATGAATTACCACATAGGTGGCAGTACACTAAACACTGAAAGTGTGATAAGAGACTTAGGGACACAGATGGACAGTGGTCTCGCCTTCGATAACCACATTGCCACAACAGTCAGGAAATCCTTCTATGTGGCACACCTCATCACCAAGGGCTTTTCATCCAGAAAAAAGGAGGTCATTGTCCCACTGTACTCATCCCTCATTAGACCCATTATAGAATACAATGCCGTTTGGTATGTACCTCTCAAGACATCTGCAACAACTGGAAAGGCCGCAGAAATACCTCACTAAAGGAATCACAGGCCTAAAGCAGATGCCCCATGCTGACCATCTAAAAAAACTCCAGCTATACTGTGTCGCATATCGTCTATTCAGAGGCGATCTCTGTCTAACATACAAGGCCATGTCAAACCCAGAGCTGTTGGACATGATACACTTAAAGAAATCCCAATCCCTCAGAGCCACATGCTCCAGGGATATAAATCTTGTCATCACAATGAACAAAACATGCTGGAGGTATAGGTTCCTGACCCAGAGAATCCCCAGACTCTAGAATAGATTGCACATACATGTCAAGCAGAGCGCCTCTTTGGCCCTCTTCAAAAGGAACCTTAACGATTGGATGGGAGATAGGAAATTCATCCTGGGAATCACTTCAGTCACCCTGCTTGACAGGGGTCCAGGGAAGTAAATATTGTGGGAAGAAATAGCCAGGGAATTGTTATGGCTAGGCTTGTATAGGACCTAGGGCCGATAGCCTAGTACCAACCTATGAACCAACCCTCCCTACAGCTGTGCACCAGTGCACTCAATAACCTGAGGTTGCCCTGACATCATGCTGGAGGCGTAGGCTGCTGTTAAGTTCAATGTAATGTCACATAAAAAATACTTAAGTCTCTAAAACTCATTATAGCTGCACAGGGCAGCTTCAACATCTGTGTACATTGTTTGTTGTAGATGTGTGCATAAAACTGCAGGTACCAGGAATTATGCAGCTTATTGCTGAGACTTACCCATAGATCAGTATTAGAGTTTCTCTTCTGAGCTGCAACAACTGGATGCCTATATCACTCAGTACTCATGGCTTGTACTGAGTAGCAAGTCCTTTTCTAAACATCTGTTGATTTGTTTGCACTTAGTTACAGCTAACCTTTGCAGATAAATGTACTTTTTTTGTGAATCACATCCATAATTTTCTCATTGTGTCTTCACAAATGGCATGTTCATATTATATACTTTTTTTGCTTTACTTATAGCAACTACTGCCATTTCACAGTATAATTTCTGATTTTTCTTATGTTTCTCAGGATGATCCAGAAAAATCCAATGCTTTACTTCGTGGTGACTTTTATCTGACTGGAGACAGAGGAATCCAAGATGAAGATGGATACATCTGGTTTGTTGGAAGGGGTGATGATATTATCTTGTCTTCTGGGTAGGTTTCCTTAGTGTGACTTATATGTAATCTAGATGTCTCTAGACATGTGTATATATGGGTTCCCTAGAAATGGCTGATTTGAGCTTAAATAGAACTCTGTATTGTCAACACACTTTGGTTGAAAGATGTACAAGAATGGGCAATCCTTGGGGACTGTGGGATCTCTAAGTTAGTATACATAATTAGCAGGAGTTGTGAGTGCAGGGGGGCTTTCCCCTTGTAAAAAAATGATGTTTTTTGTTTATATATTTAATTTAGATTTCACATGTGCAGAGTTTTTTGCTCTGCGCATGCATAGTTAAGCACCAACATTCGCTTTATCAGTGTTTTGCAGATTGACATTTCGAACGTCAATGTTTGGGTGTTTGACAAAAAAAATATAAAATTGTGAACAGAATTTTATATTAGTATATATGTGTATATGTATGTGCCAATGTTAATCACATATTTTGTGCAAAAGTTCAACTAACATTTGTACTTATTGGAAATAATAGTGTTTGTCATACTGGTGTAAATGTGCTGTGTTATAACTCATACTGCAAACAACATTCTGTCTAGATAACCAGCAGACCCCACCCCAGGTAATTAGATGCATTTAGCATTACTGACACTGCAGTGCAGCATTAGAAAGTGCTGCACACCTATGTGTGCCATCCCTCAGATGATAAGTTACACCAAAGCCTCATTTGTCTGAACAGGTGGTAGCTCAAGTAATGTAAAAGATCCACAGTGCTTACTGAAGAGACTGGGGGAGGCTCTCAGATGCCCTAGCCAAATTCCCTTAGTCAGTATGTATACCCCCTTGGGTCTCACCTAAAAAAAGGGCATCAGCCTACTGGGGCTAACCTGGTCAACAAAAGATGAATAGTTAGATAGACAGATAAATCGATAGACAGACGGATGGAGGAATAGATAGATAATAAACAAACAAAACCTTCCATCTGTATGTAAGCAGCTTGTAAACTTATCTTAAAGCCACTTCATTTGTCAGCTTGTGCTGGGCACCCACACTATGCCTGAAATCAATCTTTTTTGGATCAGCAATTTACTCTTGTAGATCAGATTTTCCTAATGACAGATCCGTCCTGATGGAGATGTTAGGCAAATGAGTTACAAACCTGGGAACATAACCTCTCTAAATGCTCACAACTGATATACTACTGGAATAAGATTGCTCGGCCATTTAATGCTGTCTGTGGTGATATCTTTCATTTCTTGGAACCCTTAGTCCTAATGGGACTGATGACGGATGTAAGCATCCAAAAAGGGATGTGTTCCTACAAAGTATTATGCTGACAGACGTATATAAGCAAATTATCAGGCAGCAGAAGTTCTGTATTATCTCTACAGCACAATGTCTGGAACTAAGTAGGCTGCAGTCAGAGCTGTGAGTAGCTCACACATCCAACACAAAATTATCCTGACATAGGTGTTGCACTTCCTTTGCAGAAGCTTAGTGGATGCCTACCCCTTTTTCTCAGCAAGATCTTTGTAGCTTTCTTTACAGAATATCCCTCCATAGGATAACCACTTATTTTATTAAACAGTTGGAGGACAATACCCGACCTCTTTTCCATGTATCTATCCACTCTCCTCTTCCAGTAAATAGAGGGCAGGGTATATATTGTTACATCCCCAAATCATTCAGCTCTTTGAAATTGTTCCTATATAAGGTTCATATGATTAGGTGTATCTAGCATGAATGCAAAGCAAATACTGATAACTTGTTTTTTTAAGCTGATTCAGATAGTTACATCTGGAATATTAATTTTGACAGTCCTCTCATAGTTACTTTTAAAATGAATAACTTTATTCAATATTTGTTATGGGACCTCGTAGGTATAGTTAGTGCCCTACTTGAGTTGTGTTTCTCTCTTTTTTAATGTAAGTCTTATTAAAGAAAGTAATATTGTTTACAAACCACTGTTGCCATACAACATCCATATGTAGAGTGTTCCTGACAGCTGTGATTTAGCACGAAGCTACTGTAGCATGAAAAGTCATTTTTCTGACGTTAAAGGACTATTAATACAACTATCTATATATGCTATCCTACAACTGTTAAAACATGCAGTTATAAACCGCTAGATCTTAATGGTGCATAATGCATATTCAGAACATTGTACATTTTAAATGCTCCTTGTTCCTGCCCTGTAATTTGCATTTGTGCTACTGGTGTTGAGTCATACATAATGATTACAGGTAGGGCTTGACCCCATGCTGTACAGGGATTAATCCCTGATTCCATCCCAGATGACCAACATTCAACTAGTGATGTGAGCACTGGAGGGGCTGGATGTGGAGAAAAGGAGTGAGCAGCGAATGACAGCTCAGCCATCCTAGGTGGAAGGTGGCAGCTTGTCACACTACATCAATCATACTTGCAGGAGTGTGGGTGTATTGCCTGCAGCAATGAGCCCAGTAACCCTACACTGGAGTGGTGCTCTGCTTAACAGAAGTTTGGCATGTGTGGTAGGTAGTACATATACATCCTCTGCAAGTAGCTGTGGAAGAACTTGGAAACTGCAACGGGAAGAGGTTAGATAGAGGGGGACCCAATCCCTGATGTGTGGATGTGGATGTGAGATTATGTTCTTGGTTCACTCACCTCTCCCCTCAAAGTAGTGAAGGGCTCAGTGGAGAAATCAAGAAAATAGGGATAGGTAGTTAGTAAGGGGATTGGGAAGGAACAACAACAAAAAAGATTATATGTGTACAACTGTACCTGGTATATTATGGTGTGATAAGGTGTCCTACATGCAAATCCATCATATTTTATTTCAACTTTTGAATGTGTGTTTATGTGTCTTACCTCTGTACATTTTGTAGACTGCTGCAGCAGATTTTTTGATAACAGGCTGTTCTGCATTGTTGGGCAGCTACCGCAGAAAATAGATCTCTTTTACAACTCTACAAAATTATACCCATACAGTATGTCTTGATGTTGCGACTGCAGGAAGGGTGTACCAGCCATGCATGTCAGATGTCATGGGTGATAAGACAGGCATGTAGATTAACCTAGTGAGGTCAGCAGGCTTTGTGAACTGGACCATGTTCTTCTACAGTGGTTTAGTATTTAATGTGCATTTTCTGTGTTCCCACTAAAGGCACATGCATGGGATGTATCTTGAAGAATACAGTGCAAAAAAAAGTTGGAGTAGATGAGCACAGCAGTAGTGGAGGGCCATGCCAGGATTCTGCCACAGCACCTCTGTCCATTGATGAATTGAAGGCCAGAGGGCAGTAAAGGTGTATGCCTTTTAGGATAGTCCTCCTCTGTGAATGCTTGCAGACTTCTCACATGTTTGATTGCAAATGCAGGCTCGTTAGTACTCCTCCATCAGTGGTATGGCTTCCTGTTTGCTTACATTGGAAGGAAGATGACAGCAATACAGTATTGCAATCCTTTCTGTTAGTAGTGCTGTACTCTAACGGTGTGTGCTGATTATGCACAGGCACATAAATCAGCCCCCAGTACAAACACATTACAAACTACCATCACCTATCACTATGAGGTGTGTAGGATAATGTAAAGGACAGTCAAGTGACATGAAATGTGTCACGTGACAGATATATTGCATGCCTGAATAACTGTCATAAAACAACAAATATGCAAAAAAGCAGAAACGGCAACAAAATGTCTTCAAGGACTCATGCACTTCAAAAATGTAAAGCTCTTTATGTAATCAAGAATTTAAAGCCATTAAAATAAATGAACCAACAAAAAGGATGTTTACCTTTTTTTGGTCTCCCTTGGGGCATTATTGTACCAGCCTGGCCCCCAGCAACCCATGTCCATGCTGGGTCTGCTAGCTTGTCTTCTACCTCTCCCAGACTTCCAATATCACTGAGGCCATTTATGGATCCTAAGAGCATCCTGGGGGCTCAGCCACCTCTGCATCTGTCCTGTGAGGAGGTTCTTTATATGTCATACCCACTTCCCTGCCCCACCTACCACGCTCATCATTTATGTTCAAAGGCAACTCTCCTGTTTGAACCTTCCCTTCCCTAAGGGAGCATCAGTGACTTGTACCCTCCCATCTGTGATGGGCACAGCCATCCCTCACTGCTGATCTATCAGTTGCCCGAACTACTAATTGAACCTGGGTCAGATGGGTCGTACTCAGGGCTTTATCCCCTCTAGGTCACACAAAGACTTTGTGTTGTTGAAGTGTATGAGTCCTTGAAGGCATTTTGTTGCCAAGGTGCTAAACCTTTTTATTAAAATTTATATAATTTCTGTTTTTTTTTTTGCATTTTATTGTTTTCATTGTATGGTGTGGTTAAATATAAAACAACAAATAGCCAGCACAAACTGGAAAATGAAAACTACATTTTAGTCAGCAATTTACAGAACCCAAGTGCATGAGACTAGTTTTGTCATCAAACTAGCTTCATCAGTTTTATGTAAAATTCTCATCACTTATCTATTTAAATAAATTAATGAATCATGTGATCAAAAATCAGTTAGAACAACATTCTGCCAAAAAGCTAATATGTGTACAGAGATTTATCTTTAAAAAATACATCACATGCTAATCAAAATTCTCAATATCATATATGAGTAATCTGAAATATTATATATAAATGTCGAACGTCATTTCAGTAATAGAGCAGCAGCAGCGAGAGAGAGAGAGAGAGAGTGTGTTTGTAATAATAGTGACATCTAGGGGGTAAAAAAGGAAAAGCATCACAGCTCAATGCACAAAAGGTAAAAGGGATGAAAATCCTAACATAATAGAGCCTAACAAAATATTTATACGTATTGCATTTGGTAATCAGGATAGTCCATCTGGACAAAAGTCTCAACAGAGACCTGGGGATAAAATCTCCAAACAGTACATAAGTAATAGCACATTTAAGACAAGAGTATGCAGAACAGGCAGCAATGTAGAAACCCGTACCCATGCCTATTGTGGAAAAAGTTAGGCATTTATTTATTTATTTACATTTAATTCAAATTAAAAATATCATTCAGTCCTGGGGAAAATAATGTCCCTGTATTTGCTATCCACTTGCATTCCTTGCAGTCTAGCATATTATGTGCATTCAATGAAAGACACTTCCTAATATTGCACCTATCAATACACACACAAAAAAAAACAAAATCTGTTTGTTGATTTTGCAGGTAAATCCATTGTTTGTTTTCTTACATCTGGTGTCACTTAAGTGCTCTCTGATGCAGAGTCTAAAGGGTTGAGATGTTTGCCCCCCTGCCAGACATAAAAGGCTCCACAGAACACATTGCTATGTAAATGATCCAGTTTGTATTACAAGTAATTAAATGGTAAATATTGTAAACCCTAATAGTATTCTCCACAGGGTTTTGGTAGTTTGATCATAAGTACAAATATTATAATGACTACAAAATGTGTTACCCACAAGTGAACTAGTAGTAGCAAGAGGGATAGATGTGGTACTGCCTCATTTTTCATGCTGTCCCAACAATTCAGCCAGATTTCTCCCTCTTCTGTTGGCAAATCTAAAATTATCTGGTAGGAAACTACTTAAGAGTGTATCCATAGCTAAAATGGACCAGGAGTTCTGAATGACTTGCTTAGCTTTGAAAATATTACTGTCTTAGTTATGAATCTAGGCACATACTGAATAACTGTACCATATTTTTATTACAGTAGTGAAATAGATCAGTCCTGATATGTTTTCCACGTGCTTAATTGCTTGATCTGCAAAAGTTGTATGATAAGAGCAATGAGTAAACCCATGCTTTAGATCACACTGAACATTGTACCGCAGTCCTTATAAGAAGAATAGATTAATCTCAAATGCATAAACTGGGACTTGGAAATAGTATGAATCATATGTGGAGGGTGTCAATATATTTATTCTTCTGATAAGTAAGGGCTATGCTATATTGTCCAGTGATTAAATGCATAAGAATTACAACACACCTTCTTAAAGCACAGGAATCACTACACACCTTCTTAAAATTAGATGAAGTCACATCTTAAAGACACTTGGATTTGTTTTTGCTCAGCTGTCTCTGGATATTTTGTGGGAATGCATGTGGCTGCTTGCTTTTGCTGTTTAATAAAACTGAAACATTTGCACCAGAACCTTCTTTTTACAATAGGCTGTTTAATACTGCATCTAGAAGTCTTAGCAAGAATATTTTATTTATGTTTGTATCTGTCCATCTGTCTATCCTTTGTTGAATGAGTTACTGACCTCTTTTCAAGGGAGTTACAGTTGGTATTTATATTACTGGGGGGAAATCTGGCTAGAGCATCAGGGAACTTCTCCTCTTCTTTCCAATAGGTGCAAAGACATCTTATATGTCCTCCTGAGGTACCCCCAACTCAAGCAGATGGGTTCTCAGTTTAACATCACACCTGAAGGACAGTACCAAAGAGATTCCAGTTTCATATGGTGTCAGCTTTCAGAGCTTTAAATCCTTCTAGGTCAGTGGTTCCCAAACCTTTATGGGCTGAGACCCAATTTCAAAAACGGTAATTTTTCGTAACCCACAACTCATGTCAGAGTGCCTGCATGTGAAGCACGCATGGTCCTCCTTAAAGGAGAAGTCTCTGCCACCACGGAGTGTGTTTTAAGGATTTAAAGGGGCCATGTAAACTATTCTCACACTTTAATTATTAGCAGAGCTGGATCATGGTCAAATGGGGCCCTAGGCAGGGTAACAGATTGGGTCCTCCAGAGCAGCCCCTCCTGCAGCAGCCCCCTCCCCAGCCATACCAGTGTTCCATTACTTGGCTATTTCCCCCAGTTAAAATAAACACTATTCAAACCTATCAGTGTGCATACTGTTTTCTTATTTACTTCTACAATTATTACAGATGCTGAAATAAAATGCGTAAATACTGATAGCCATTTGCTAAACAAACAATGCAGTCTCACGGTAAAAACAGACTTAGCATGAGAAGTAAACTTCTCTGCCACTGAAACTCACATTTATTGAAGCAGCATTAAAACCCACATTCAAATAAAATGCATCTGACCAGTGGAGAATTAAGTTTATCTTTGGGCTATTTTCAAACCATAGGCTCCTTGCATGCATTTTTAGGGCCATGCATACATGTATGTGTTCTTTGATTTACCTTCCTGATTGTATTAAATTATATTCCTTGTATAATACAGCACCACTTGTTAGAGTGTGTTTTAAATTTGTAGTTTTGAACATTTTTCCAATATGCAAAGAAACAAAATGTATGACCCAATAATGACAAAATTGCCCATTTCAGAACGTTTTAACCATAAAAGGCCACTCAGAGTTCTGTCATTACAATCCACCAGTATCAGTCAATAAGCACAATCTCTACAGAAGTAAAATTCATCCAAATAATTCCACATTAAAGAGATTTGTAACTAATGAAGAGGCTACTACTGGCAAACAACTTTACATTTCAATGTTTCATCTACAAATTCAGTGGTGCCTGCTGCCCTTGAAGAATTAATTGCCTAAGTTACAGTAAAGAAAAATTGGTAAGCTGGTTATATTGCAATAAGGAATGACTGAGAAAGTTCATAGATACTAGGCATCTTATACTAAGGAGGACACACTCAGGAATGCAGAACCCCTATCCTCCCTTAAAATGCACCAAATAATCGGCAACTAGGATATTACATATCATACCTGCATACCTCTCAATCCCTTAGCACAGGAAATCTGGACAAAGACTAAAATAAAAGGGGGCAAAGGCCCCAAAATAGGAATAGATTATAAATATTACTCTTACAGACTTAAAAAGTTGCTGGAATAGCAGCATTTGTCTTAACATGCATTTTCTGAAGGAAATGAAGTCTGAAACTCTAATGTATGACATTATTTAATTACTTCAGTCCTCTGGTTTGCCAGAAAACCACAACTTTTATGAGGAATAGGCCAAAATTTGAGGCATAAATCTGGACATTCTACAAAAATCTGGACAGTTGAGAGGTATGCACCTCTCAAATTTTTGTGCAAGGAATGTGGACAAAGCCTCAATTAATGTGGATATGATGGCCCAAAAAACTACGGATAGAGTTTAAATAGTGCTCTTTTTAACTTAGAAAGTTGCTAGAATAACATGATTTTATTTGCATGGATTTTCTGAAGGATATGACGTGTAAAACTCATATATATGTCATTATTTAGTGACTTCAGTCCTCTGTGATTTGCACAAAACCACAAATTTTATGAGAAACAGTCCAAAACTGCGAGTCTAAATTTGGACATTTCAGAGATATGTTAAACACAAACACACACACACACACACACACACACACACACACACACACACACACACACACACACACACACACACACACACACACACACACACACACACACACCTACCTTCTCTCTTTGCTTTCACAACACCTACATTCTCTCTGTTTTCTCTTTCCCACACACACACCTACTTTCTCTTTGCTATCTCACTCACACACACACACACACACACACACACACACACACACACACACACACACACACACACACACACACACACCTACCTTTTCTGTGCTGTCTCTCACAGACACATGCACACACACCTATCTTCTGTCTGCTCTCACACAGCAATACACATACATACACACACCTACTCTCTCACACAGCAGTACACATACACAAACATACCTTCTGTCTCGTACAGCAATATACGCACACTATCTCTCATACAAACAGAATGTCTAGTTTAAATTAAATACACACATGCATGTACACACACTTTCTCTTCCATACAGAAACAAATGGAACTGCTAGCTTAAATCATACATGCACGCAGAAAAACACACACACAAACACACACACACACACACACACACACACACACACACACACACACACACACACACACACACACACACATACACGCATTTACCTTCTCTATAAATGGAACAGTTAGTTTAAATTTTACACACGAGTGCAGAATGGGTTTACATCCCCGCTGGTGTGCACACATGGTTCTCCTTAAATACCACCACTGTGGTGTTAAGAAGTATTTTTTTTTATGTTGAAGCCTTCTGGCCAGATGTGACCCACCTAAAATCAGCTTGTGACTCACACTTTGGGAAACTCTGTTCTAGGTAATGCAAATTAAAGAATGAGGCGTAAGAGGTTGGAAGGGTAACTTGTACTGAACTACCCTAAGGTATTACCTATTTAATATTATGATATGCAATGAAAAAAGAATATAAAACAAAACTTTGACAGTTTCCCAAAGCCGCTAGAAATGTTTTATATTCACAAACTGTAAAAACAAAAATAAAGTCTGTAGCAGTCTAAGTAATATAGTAGGTAACCCACTTTCTTTTGGCACAGAAAGATCAGAAGGCTGTGGGTTCTATTCTTACAAAAGGGAGCTGGATTAATTTTCTAATATTAACACAGCAGTGCATTATAAGGAGGGATGCTGCACTCCTGTGTGTGCTGTCCTTTGAATGAGATGTTAAACTGTGGCCCCATCTAGCTGAGTTGGTAGTAGCTCATGGATGCAAAGACATGAAAAGACAAAGTCAGATATACATTACTGTTTATGTTCTGCATTAGTAGTCTGATGGACCTAAACTAACCAATGTGTGATTTTCCAGGTATCGTATTGGCCCATTTGAAGTCGAGAGTGCATTAACAGAACACCCAGCTGTTGCAGAATCTGCTGTTGTTAGCAGTCCAGATCCCATCCGAGGAGAGGTAAGTCATGGTGAGCATAGGACATTAACTATAGGAATCAATACATCTGATGTTGTCATTTTCACTCATTCCTCAATGAATGGGTTTGGATCTGATCCTCGGATCTAACTCATCTACTTTCTAAAGATTCTAGGATCCAACTCTTGAGCTCCTCCCTTGCCCATAATGCCCCTGACCACTACAATATCTCGGATCTCATTTGCCACTCTTCAAGATTGGACAAGATTGCGATCGCTTGAGCTCCTTGTAGGGTTCAGTGAGTTATTATTGATATGTTTCCTTTTTCTCCTTTTATAATAGCAAGACTATCCCCCTTACCGTTCCATTTCTTGCTTTACTGAGTTTTTTGGGGCTTCAGAGTTGGCAGTTGGACAGCTTGGCTCTGACTCCTCCTTCAGACCAGAGGGTTGGGGAGGGACCAGGATTGTTTGCTAAGAGCTTCGGCTCTGAATGGACTGTCCTCAGCTTCTCCTAGCCTTCTGCCTTTGAAGTGGTGGAGAGGGTCTTCTCTCATCCAAGATCAGTGACTCTTCCACTGTCAGATCCATTCTCTGTTCTCCCTTTGGAACCTGTGTCTGCGTCTGCTCATCCTACCCCTCAGGAGCAATCAGCCCATATGAGCTTCGAGTCAGTTCCCACTCAGGAGCTCCCACCTCTTCTGATACCTCCCCAGAATCCCCCACTGAGGAGGCCCCTCAGAAGAGGTTGTGCAAAAGGAGACACTTAGATTCCCCACAGGAATTACTCATGGAAGTCAATGATTTTGATGAAAGGGAAGCATCCCCCAGATCTGCACCTGAGGACATCTCGTTCGGAGACATCCTAGAGAGCCTTTGCCAGAAAGATGGTTGGTCTTCCAAACCCCTTCCCAAGAGGAATCAGTGTTCTTGAAAGCCCTCGGATCTGGACCATATGCATCTTGGGTTACCCCCTCTGCAGATGAGCTTGTCTCCTGCAGGGCATGGAAGGAACTGGACTCCATGGAACCAATCCCCAAATGCCCCAACAAAATTCTGAGTGCCCTTGCTGATAGACACTACTGGACTAAAGGGATTCCTGTTGATGCCATGATTGTTATGGCAGCTGCCAAAGAGGAGCTGACTGAACAAAGATCCACTGTCCATCCCCCTAACAGAGAGTATAGGGCATTGGACAGGTATGTGAAGCAAGTGTATGCACCAGTGACATTTGCCCTGCGATCTCTGAACTACTTGGCACATTTCACTGGTTTACCTTCATTTAGTCGGGAGTCCATTGTACGATGCACCAAAGTGTGAAAGTACAACGGCAAGATTTGGGAATGCTGAATTCCATTGTTGCGAATTGAAATGAGCGAATGCACACTGGCATTCGCTCATTTGAATTCAGCATTCTGGGTGTAGATCGCACTATAGTGGGGATCGGGACATGTACCATTTCCTTCAGTGTTGTGCGATCTCAGAGTCAGTATATTAAAGTAGCAGGAGGTGTGGGGGGCAGGGGGACTTGCCCACCTGCATGACAGTGTTTGGAGACATCTGGACATGTCAGGTGTTTCGAAAGCTTTCAACCTTCCTGGAATGTCGAATTCAATGCTCAGCACTTTCACAGTTTGAAACTTTTGAAATTGCAGTTTCCGACCATGTGAGTTGGATATATGTCTGGTCACATATTTTGTTTGTGGCCTTGTAAAGGTAAACCCATTTCACTAGATTACAGATGGACTTGGTAAAGGAACTCTCTAATTCTGCCCCAGGGCTCATGTCTGCAGAGGAACAGAAGTCTTTTTCCACATGACTGGCCACCCTGCAATCAATTACAAATGCATCCATGAGGTTAATCTCGCATGCTGCAGAAGGTACCTCAAGGGCAGCCAATTCAAGCATAGATATAAGGAGATATGCCTGGATGCACTTGTGTAGTTTTGCAGACCCCTTCAAGGCATCATTCATCAATGCTCCCTTTGATGGATCATCTTTGTTTGGGCCAACAGTTAAAGAGACTCTCTCCCACAGTGAACAGGATGGAAAGACCTCGCCTACCATTGGAATCAACTTTTCTACACCGCAGAGACTGTTCTGTAGGAATTAATGTGGTGGTAAGAAGTTGTGGTTCCAGAAATCCCAAGGTCTTTTCCAGGAACCACACAGGCATTTTTTTTCTCCAGTGGCAGAGGGAGAAATAATTACAGTGGTAGATGCTACCCATGCAGCAGAGGGGGTCTGCAGAACCAAGGATCTTGAAACTCCTTCTTAGACAGAGTCTTCCAGCATTCCTGAAAGGTTGACTGACTGTTCTTCTCTAGAAGCAGTTGGGGGCACTTATCCTTGTACTAAAAAGCCTGGATAGCCATCACAAATGACTCTTGGGTGCAAAGGATCATATCCAGAGGATATTTCATTTCCTTTTTACAAATTTCAGTAAAAAACAAGGAAAACTCTCCCCAATGTTCCACCCAACCAGAGAGAGCTAGCTGCTCAAGTGATCAGAAAGTTGCTAGACAAAAGAGTCATCCAAGAGGTCCCCCCAGACCAAATAGGATTCTGAAATTTACTCAAAGTTCTTTTTAGTGCCAAAAAGGCAGGAGACCTGAGTCCTATCTTGGATCTCAGTTGTCTAAATCAGTTTGTAAAGAATTCCAAATTCTGGATGGTCATGGTTCAGTCCATTATACCTTTCCTAGAGAAGGATGACTGAATGTGCTCAGTTGATCTTCAAGATGCATACTATCACATGAAAATGAACAGGCGCTCTCAAAGATATCTATACTTCTGGTTGGGAGCCAATCATTATTAGTTCAGTGCCTTGCCTTTTGGTCTCACCACAGCCTCAAGGGTGTTCACCAAATGCATGGCAGCAGTAGTAGCTCACCTAAAACTGCTCGGATTCAAAGTGTTTACCTATTTAGACAACTGACTGCTTACCGCACTGACCAGGCATATACTCTTAAAGGCCGGAGACTATTTACTCCAACTATCTCAGTCACTGTGAATCCCTATCAGTATGCACAAATCACAACTTCAACCAGTTCAAGCCTTGGAAGTTTATAGGGGCTCCCTTGGGCACAGTTAATTCTCTAGCTCTTTTGCCTCAAAACATTGAAGACCCATGTCAGACAGATTCTTTCTCTTTCTTCTCCTCCAGCAAAATGGTCTTCAAATCTCTAGGGTCAATGGCTGCTGCAATTACTTTAATTCCTACTGTTCATCTCCACATGAGAATTCTTCAGTGGACCCTTGCAGTGCAATGGTCATTTCATCATTATCCGTTGAGATATCCATTAAAATTGTCTCAGGCTTGCAGAAAGTCTCTTCTTGGTGGATTCACTCAGAGGAGATCAGTCAAGGTTGTCCATTTATCTTTCCTCCCTTGAACGCCATGTTGACTACAGATGCCTCCCAGTTTGGGTGGGGGGCATTAATTAAGATGGACTGTTCAAGGCATGTGGTCCCCACAAGAGACCAATTTGCATATCAGTGTCTTAGAGATGAGAGAGGTGCTTCAGCGTTGCAGGCCTATTCAGAGTTTTCTCCCTCTAGTGACTATTGCAATACAGGTGGACAACATGTCAATAGTTTGGTACATCAACAAATGGGAGGAACTAGAACGTACCCCCTTTGTTGGGAAGCAGTAAGAGTATGGCAGTGGGCGATGTCATCCAGCTGCTTTCTTGTAGTGATGAACATTCTGGGGAAATCCAGCATTCTAGGGGATGAACTCAACAGGACCATCATCATGCCTGACAATTGGTCTCTCAACCAATTAGTGAAGAACAAGATCTTCCACAAATGGGGTCAGCTCTGCAGTGACCTATCTGCATCTCCCTTAAATAACAAATGCAGCAGGTTTTTTGCCCTTATCCCTCCTCAGGGACAGCCACCAAGAGATGCTGTAGTCCATGTTTGGCCCTCTGGTCTCCTTTATGCTTATCCACCCCTGCCTCTCATCCCCAAGTTTCTTCAGAAAGCACTTCATTTGAAAAGCACAGTAATCCTCATTGCTCCCTTCTGGCTTTGGCAGGTGTGGTTCTCCTTCCTTTGGTCTCACCTAGTATGTCCTCCTTGAAAGCTGGATCCCAGTCCAGACCTCCTATTTCATTTCACCCATCAGGACAGATTCACCCGGACATTGCAGGCCTCAGGTTGACTGTATGGTTTCTCCAATTCTGATGATGGCTAGACATTCCAAGCCTTCCTCCCCAGTTCAAAAAATCCTAGTCTCATCTCATAAACATTTAACTAGGAAAATTTACAAAAGTAAATGGAAAAGGTTTTCCTTTTGGGCTCATCAGAGAGAGTTAGATATTTTTACCTCCCCACTACCAGCTGTTGTAGATTTCCTTGCTTCAATTTTTCAAGGAAGAACAAGTTTTTCCACTATTAAGGTTCGGCTAGCAGCCATCTCTAATAATCACATCAGAGATAATGCCTCTCCTTTAGCATCATCAGCTAAGGAAGATTTCAAGTTTCTTTCCTGGAAAACTATCTTTCTAGTGGCTATAACTTCTGCAAGATGAGTATCTGAACTCCAAGCACTATCTTCCAAACCACAGTTATTTGATATTTCACAAAGACAGAGTTACTTTACACACATTTCCTTCTTACCAAAAGTTGTCTCTGAAGCCAACATCAATCAAGTGATCAATTTGCCAGTTTTCTTCAACAAATTTGAAAACAAAGGAGAACACACCCTTCATCTCCTTGATGTACATAAGCAACTTCATTTTTACCTTCACAGGACCAAGAAATGTAGAAAACAATGATCAATTATTTATTTTCTTTACTAGTAATAAGTTGAGAAACCAGTTTCAAAAATTACACTGGCTAAATGGATAGCAGATTGTATTTCCTATGTTTATTCCTTGAGAGGCATAACCTTACCAAGATAACCAAAAGCACATTCAACTAGGTCAATGTCTACATTGGCTGCCTTTTGGTCTAGAGCCTCTATTGATGATGTTTGTGCAGCTGCCACTTGGTCTAATACCCATACTTTTACTGCTCATTACAAATTTGACATAATCTCCAGAAATACAGTGGCCTTTGGTTCCATGGTTCTCTGGAGCATCCTTCCATAAGGGCCACCCAAGGTTATTGTATCTGCCAGCCTAGCTAGATAGAAGTTTGTAGATAATTCTATGTCATTGTAAATATAAACATAATTGATAGGCTTGTCCTCTTAAATGTAAGAAAACTGTGTTATATGTTGAACTTCAAAAATGTAACCACAATGCAGTCTGCTAGAAGAAAGCTGATAAGTCAAGCATTGTATAACTGATCTCAAAGCTCGGAGACATAATGTCTGGACTGAGGAATTCCTTCTATAGTTTTGAGACCAGTGTTAATTGCTAGATTTTACATATATAATGTCTTTTATTGCTGTAGTTTCCTGGCCAGGTGTAAGATCAAAAAAATATTAAAACTCTGAGTTTCTGTTAGCCTGGGAACCAGAGAAGAATGATGTAATCTAAAATGAGTCAGCAGTGATGCATTATTTTTAAGACTTTCTCAGAGAGAGAGAATCAGAGAATTTTGCATTTTGTCTGAAGAACATCACTCACCAGTACCCTGCCTTTGCTCTATATGTACGTTTATTTAGAACTGTGATTGCTCTTAGAGATACTTAGGAATTTAGTCAGATTTAGTCTAGCTGTTTTCTATATTTATGTCAGACTATTCTACAGTATTATTTTTAGCATTTTCCTGTGATTTTTGAACTCTTGACTAGCACTGTGTTGAATTGAGAAGATTTGTTTTGTGTTTTTATTATTTATTATTAAATATTTTTAAACCTTTCAACTGTGGCTGTTTTGCAGAGAGATAATTTAAGCTGTAGAGTACTTGCATGTATTTGGTGATACTGTACAAAGCCATGCCAAATAAACCTTTCATCACACTTATTAACTGGATAATAATATTGCACAGTAATAATTGGGCACCCTTTGGTAAGGACCTTTTTAGTAGCTGATAAGAGTAGTAGGTGGCAGTGATTACTACCTTATAGCCTGGCAGGAGGGGGCATAGCTGGAGAACCTGTGCCAGCCTTCCCCAGGAGTGTCTGTGTGTTTCTATATAAACCAAATCTCAAAGTGTGTGTGTATCAGCTACTGGGGCGGGGACATGAAGCACTGGTTGGACAGAGAGGGCACTGAAGGTTTTGGTTTGACTACTCGGCTGAGATCTGTACCTTATAGCTGTGCCAGTTGGGGAATCTTATTGGGAATTTGGAGAGAAAGGGAGAAACCAGCTCCAGACTGACTGTGATCTCTGTGTGCTCTTAAGGGTAATTGTACTTTACTGTGTGTGTACTTGTTATCCCTCCCAATGTGCACACCCATCACTGGTGTTAATGGTGAGGATTGAGGCTCCTTGATTACTGGACCAGTGCATGGGCATCACATATTAATTGGTTGGCAGTGGTGGGATATCCATACTACATATTAATTGGTTGGCAATTGGCTTGTAGTGGTGTGGATAGTGAATTCCTTTAGCTTGTGTACAGTGATCTCTGAAGGTGTTTTTGTACTCTAAATCAGCCATGCAGTGAATATTCAGAGTTCAGATCACAACTGTTTTATTTCTTTTGTTAGCTTAGTTAGTCATGGAGAGCAGGCAAGCATGTCAGCAGAGGAGTATGGCAAGCTGGCAAGGAGCCATTTAGCTGAGATGTGCCAGGCTGAGGGACTGGTGCATGGAAACCTGAATAAGGCAGACATGATTGCAGCTTTGGTCACAGCTGCATCAGAAAACAGCAATCAGGAGGGCAATTAGACTGGCCATAGTGATGTACAACACTCAGAAAATGGAAAGCTCAACCTTTCTGCAGAAGACTTAAAAATCCATCTGGAGCTAAAGAGACTTGAGTTGGAGGCCAAGTGTTTGGAAGCAGAAGCAGCAGAGAGACTGAGAAAAATACAGGCTGAGGAGAATGAGAAACGGTTATGACTGTAAGCTGAGGGGAAGGACCAGTAGAGGCAGCACGAAAAGGAGATGCTGACTCTTTGCTAGAGTCATGGAGGTAATGGGGAAGGGAGTAGCTGGACCCCAAAAGCACAAAAGGTCAGTAAATGTCTTCTGCAGTTTACAGAAGGGGATAATTTTGATAGTTTCATTCATATGTTTGAGAGGGTATGTAAACAGTATGATGTTATCCAAAGGCACTAGGTACAGTTCCTGATGCCCTTACTCCATGGTAAAGCTGTAAATGTACTTTCCAAATTATCTGATGTTGACTGTTTTAACTATAATGCTGTAAAGACTTGTTTGTTAGAATTGTTTAAGCTAACACCTGAAACTTATAGGAAAAAGTGTTGTAAGCATATATACAAGGCAGAGGAAAGTGTGTGTGAATATCTTGCTGAACTGAGCACTTATTTTCATAGGTGGGTGAGTGGATGTCAGGTCACCACTTTTGAAGGGCTGGCAGACCTTTTGGTGGGGGAACAAGTCCTTAGCACTTTGCCTGAGGGCATGAGAATCTGGTTAGCTGATAGACAATGTGCTACTTCAGAGGAGCTGGGGAAGAAGGGAGACATATACTTAGCAAGCAGGGCATCACTGCACAGGAAAGGAATCCCCATACTGTTTATGGGTCTAAAGGAACCTATGGTGGGCAGCCCAGACTGCCCCAACAGAATCTGCCAGTAGCAGGGAAAGCCATTAGTCCAGGTACACATCCAGGACCTAGGGTTAAATGTTTTGAATGCAACCAGTGGGGCCATGTGGCATATAAATGTCCACGGAGGCAAGGTGGGGAACAAAGGTGAGAGAGCCAGTAAGTGGGAAAGACAAAATGCCAATAGTAGGTTGTCTCGAGACAACAGGAGTACCAAACTACCATCCTGCAGATGTCCTGATAGGGAAGGATTTTGATGAGGCAGTGCCATGTATTAATGCAGTTACATGCAGTCAGGATTCAAGACATGCATGTGGGTCTGGTAGCCTGGGGGAGACCCGGTCAGACTGCATACTTGCAGCCAGGGCTGGTGAGGTGGTTACTTCAGGGAGGGAGCTACTCTGTAGCAGTGAGACTGAAGGTGAGCCACAGCTGCTTGTGGGTACTGAGGGTTCCTTGGACAGAGTGACTGCAAAGGTAGAGGTGAGTATTAATACCCAGGCTGACAATGAGGCACCACTGTCAGGGGATATTGCAAGGCCTGAAGCAGGTGGCTAGTGAGGCACCTGATTCTCAAGGGAAAGGGGGATTTGTATACTGGGACAAAGAGTTACTGTATAGAGAGTGGACCCCTGAGGGAGGGCTAGAATGTGAGAGGATACAGCAGTTGGTAAGTGCCTAGAGGCTACCATCTGGCACTTCTAGCCATAGCCCATGATATTCCCTTTGCCGGTCATATGGACATAAAATGTACAAAGAGATGTATTATGCAGAACTTCTATTGGCCTGGAATTTCCAGAGATGTAACAGGGCACTGCAAGACCTGTGAGCAGTGCCAAAAGGTAGGCAAGGCAGGAGACAAGGTGAAAGCTCCTTTGATGCCTTTGCCTATGATTGAGGAGCCATTTCAGAGGGTAGATATGGATATTGTGGGACCTCTGAGTACCCTAAGTTCCACAGGGAAAAAGTATATCCTAATGGTAGTAGATTATGCTACAAGATACCCTGAGGCAGTGGCTCTGTCCTCCATTGAGGCAGAAAAGGTGGCAAATGCTTTGTTAGAGATTTTCAGCAGGGTAGGTTTCCCAAAAGAAATACTGACTGACCAAGGTGCCAGTTTCATGTCAGACATGCTGGCTTGTCTGTGGAAGTACTGTTGGGTGAATCACATGAAGACCACCCCTACCATCCTCAGACTAATGGTCTTGTTGAGAGGTTAAACTCTACAATTAAGTCTATGCTATGGGCATTTGCAGACAAGTTTAAGGGGGAATGGGACAAATATTTGCCTCATCTGTTGTTTGCTTACAGAGAGGTTCCCCCTTTGAGTTGCTGTATGGGCATAGGGTGAGGGGGCCTCTAAATTTAATTTGAGATTAGTGGGACAGTGAGTGTGAATCTCACAAGGAGTCTGTTGTGGCGTATGTCCTAAACCTCAGGACAAGGCACAGAGAACTCAGGGGCTTGGCCCAGGAGAACTGGGCAGAAGTACAACAACAGAAAAAGGTATGGTATGACAGGAATGCTGAGCTAGAGAGTATGCTGTAGGGCAGCAGGTAATGGTTCTCATTCCTGTCAGACACAACAAGCTGCAAGCATCTTGGGAGGGACCCTACAAAGTGGTAGGAAAGGTAAGTGATGTTAACTACATGGTAGAATGGCTAGGCAGGAGGCAGGATCACAAATGTTACCATGTTAACATGATGAAACCTTACCATGATAAGGAGGCCCTTGTACTGAGTATTTGCAGTGGATTGCAGGAAGAGTCTGAGGGAGATCTGGTGACTGATCTCCTCAGTGAGGCTTGGACTGACACCTCAGTGGAACAGGTAGCAATGTCCCAGCAGGTTCAAGAAATCCGAGCAGTGTTACAGGAGTTTGGGAACATGTTCACTGGGAAACCAGGGTGCACCCACCTTGTGCAGCACCAGGTGGATACAGAACCCCAAAGGCCTATTAGGCAGGCCCCTTATAGGGTGCCTGAGAGAGTCAAACATACTCTGAGGGAGGAGATACAAGAGATGTTGAAACTAGGGGTAATTCAAGAATCCAACATTCCCTGGGCCTCTCCAGTGGTGCTGGTGCCAGAGAAGGATGGCAGCACCCAGTTCTGTGTGGACTACAGATAATTCAATTGTCATACAGAGTCAGATGCTTACCTCATGCCTAAGACAGGTGAGGCCCTAGAGCAGCTGGGTGAGGCTAAGTATCTTACCACCACTGATCTTACCAAGGGTTACTGGCAGGTGCCCTTGGCTCCCAGTGCTAGAGAGAATTCAGCCTTTTTGACTCCTTTTGGCTTTTATGAGTTCACAAAGATGCCCTTTGGGATGTAAAATGCCCCAGCAACTTTCCAGAGGCTGTTAGATCATATCCAAGCTGGAGTAGGAGGGTTTGCCCTTGCTTACCTAGATGATATTGCCATCTACAGCCATTCCTGGCAAGAGCACCTTCAACGTGTCACGGAGGTGCTGGGCAGACTACAGAGGGCAGGGTTGACCACTAAGCTGAGCAAATGTCAGGTGGGTATGGCAGAGGTCTCCTACCTGGGACATAGAGTGGGGAGTGGTAAGATCAGGCCAGAACCTGCCAAAGTGGAAGCCATTCAGGCATGGCCTGCACCTGTTGCCAAAAAGCAGGTGAGGGCATTCTTATGGATAGCAGGGTACTACAGAAAGTTTGTTTCCTGTTATAGTACCATAGCTCCTCCCCTCACAGACCTGACAAGGAAAAACAGGCCAGATAAGGTAGTGTGGGCCACAGCATGTGAGCAGGCATTCCAAAAGCTTAAAGAAGCTTTGGAAAGACCCCCTGTGTTAGCCAGTCCACATTACAGCAAAGAATTTGTTGTGCAGGTGGATGCTTCGAACCATGGGGTGGGGGCTGTACTTAGCCAGATTTCTTCAGAGGGAGAAGAGCACCCAGTGGTTTATCTCAGCAGTAGGCTTCAACTCAGGGAGGAATGCTATGCAGCTGTAGAAAAGGAATATCTAACCATAATGTGGGCACTGCAGAAACTTCAGCATTATCTGTATGGAGTTACAGATCACAATCCCCTAACATGGTTACACCGAGCCAGCCAGCAAAATGCCAAGTTGCTAAGATGGAGCTTAGGGTTGCAAGCATATGATATGTCAGTGCAGCACTGCAGTGGGGTTAGCAACACCAACACAGATGGGCTTTCAAGACAGGGAATGGGGTAAGGTATACTCAGATAGACCTAACCCTCTCAAGCAGTGTTTCTCAAGGGTCACTTGAAAAACTAGGTTGAGTTCTCTGGGGGAGGGGGAGATATGTGAAGATATGTGAAGGCTGCAAGCCTAGCTAGATAGAATTTTGCAGATCATTCTATTTCATTGTAAATATGAACATACTCCACAGGCTTATCCTCTTAAATGTAAGAAAATTGTGTTAAATGTTGAACTTCAAAAATGTATCTACAGTGCACTCTGCTGGAAGAAAGCTGATAAGTCAAGCATTGTATGACTGTTTGATCTCGAAGCTCGGAGACTTAATGTCTGGACTGAGGAATTCCTTCTATTGTTTTGAGACTAGAGTTAATTGCTAGATTTTACATATATAATGTCTTTTATTGCTGTAGTTTCCTGGCCAGGTGCAAGATCAAAGAAATGTTAAAACTCTGAGTTTCTGTTAGCCAGGGAGCCAGAGAAGAATGATATAATCTAAAATGGGTCAGCAGTGATGGATTATTTTTAAGACTTTCTCAGAGAGAGAGAGAGAATCAGAGCATTTTGGGTTTTGTCTGTAGAACATTACTCACCAGTACTCTGCCTTTGCTGTATATGTAAGTTTATTTAGAGCTGTGATTGCTCTTAGAGTTAGATAGGAATTTAGTCAGATTTTGTCTAGCTGTTTTCTGTATTTATGTCAGACTATGCTACAGTATTATTTTAAGCATTTCCTGTGATTTCTGAACTCTTGACTAGCACTGTGTTGAATTGAGAAGATTTGTCTTGTGTTTTTACTATTTATTATTCAATATTTTTGAACCTTTTAACTGTGGCTGTTTTGTATAGAGATAATTTGATGATACTGTACAAAGCCACTCCAAATAAGCCTTGCTGTTCGTCACACTTACTAATTGTATAATAATATTGCACAGTAATAATTTAATACCCTTTGATAAGGGCCTTCTTAGTAGCTGATAAGAGTAGTTGGTGGCAGTGATTACTACCTTATAGCTTGGCAGGAGGGGGCATTACTGGAGAACCTGTGCCAGCCTTTCTCAGGAGTGTCTGTGTGTTTGTATATAAACCACATCTCAAAGTGTGTGTGTGTCAGCTACTTGGGCAGGGACACGAAGCACTGGTTGGACAGAGAGGGCACTGGTGGTTTTGGCTTGACTACTCGGCTGAGATCTGTACCCTGTAGCTGTGCCAGTGGGGAGTCTTATTGGGGATCTGGAGAGAAAGGGAGAAACAAGCCCCAGACTGACTGTGATCTCTGTGTGCTCTTAAGAGTAATTGTACTTTACGGTGTGTGCACTTGTTATCCCAGCCAATCACTGGCATTAGTGGTGAGGACTGAGGCTCGTTGATTACTGGACCAGGCATCACAGGAGTCATCTGCATTTCTATACAGTGAGATAAAAATGATGCTGTATTTGAAAACAAGTTGAGGTGGAGGGTTGTGTCATATTTTTGTACAAAATGAAATGGGAAAAAGGCTGTATCTTTTTGATTCTAAGGTACCCCATGTATTGCTTTGTTTGCCAAAAGCTGATTCACTACTTCTAAAGATTTTTATACTTAATGAAGATTTGTTTATGAACAAGCTGCATTTGTGGTGTTTGAAGAAATTCTATTTGATATAGTCCTGCAAACTGTATACAGATTCCAAATATATGTAGCAGTCTGTTGCCAAGGAGGTATATAACTCTGAAATTTTCGTTCTGGGAGTACTAGGAAAATGGAAGAGGTGGAGGTGGGGGTGGGGGGGCATGGGAGTCATTCTAAAGTTACTTTATTTTATCTTTTTCCTGTGAACCTTAGAATTATTATTGGACTATTCCCCTATGAACTGCTTTTCATGACAAAACAATATGAAGAAGCACCTTCCCTATACAATACTCTTGTATTAAGAAGTGAAGGTTACATACCTATCTTTAAAAGACTGAATTTTGCCTTTTCAAGACCCTTCTCACAGTAGCATTCAGTAATTTGTCTGTAATGTCTTCATTATAAAATTCAGTTCTGAGCCAGTCAAGATCCCTCAGGATACCCCCTGACACAGAAGACCGTGAGGAAGCATGAACAGCATCATAAGCACATTTTGGAATATGACCATGTCATATTCATTGTAGTGACAATTTTGCCTAATATTTGTACTAGGAATACACTAAATTTTCATGAATTTGGACTGAAATAGAGCTCTTATAAGATTTCCTGTGCATTGAATAATTAAGTGTCCTAACAACTAATGTACTAGATGTATAGATTTATATAATAACATTCAATCCTTATTAAAGGGCAAAGTTGTTAGGGTCACAGCTTTCCCACTTTGATTATATAAATATTATATATATATATATATATATATATATATATATATATATATATATATATATATATATATATGTATATGGGATCCGTACAGATCCCCGACTGCACTTTCCACAGAAACATTAATTGTCAAGCATACTTAACTGAAAGTGGTGTTCACTGAAGCAGCACTTTTGGGTAAGTATGCTTGTTGTGCCGGTCGTACTACGGTGCGGATAAGGGAAAATTCTCTTTTCCCCACTGTAGTGCGACCTCGGAGTGAGAATATTAAAGTGGGGAGGTGTGGGGGATGCAGCCTCCCACATGGGGGGAGCAGTAGATTTAATGTTTTTTTTTTTCAACATACTTTAACGAAAGTGCTTTTCAAAGCTTTTGTTAAAGTGTGTGTTAAATTATGGATCGGATTTTTTGAGCTTTTGATCAAAAGTCCTATATATATATATATATATATATATATATATATATATATATATATATGGGGTTGTGGGATGTACATCAGGTGATTTATTATTTTACAAATATCTCTAAAAGGATGACAGTGAAAGCACTCTTCACTTTGGATCAGGGACTTCATCTTATTCTGCATCTCTTTTCAAGTGAAGAGAGAGACACCTCATTGGACAAATGGGGAAAAAAATCCACCATATAATTCAAGGTGACCACAGAAATAAATATTTTCTGGTAGAGACACTGTGGACCAGAAGGAGTTATTATTGTTATAAGAATTCTAACTGGATGGAGAATGAATGGAATATGTACAGCCCATTCACTCCCAATAAAATGACAGACTCCTTCAACAAAAATTTCATTGCTTCCTCTGAGGTTCTGCAACCCCTGAGGATATCATGTTAAACAAGGAGGGCATGCCCTTTCATGGGGTGCAGGAGGCTTGCACCCACCTCACTCAGAGATACCAACTTTTTTTTTTATTAAACAGTTTTCCCTGAAAAAGCCTGGTTAATCATGACTAGACAAACAGTACCATAAACTGAATGAATTTGCCTCATAAAAACATCATCAGCTATGTCAGAGAAGGTGTACTTTTTGGTTTTCTTTTTCCCGTCTTGAACATTCATTAGACACCTTTAAAACGCTGCATCTTAGTGTTCTGTCAGTAGAACAGTGTCAGTGCAGTAAAGGTACTGACTTGGTGTTCTGTGTCTTAATGCAGTTAGCAGAACAATTTTAAAATAGCCTCAGGCAAAGAATTTGCAGTCAAAGAAGGGTTTAACCAAACATAAATGATGGACTGTAAGAGCTAGATTAATAAGGAATCAGTGAGGCACTAGGACCGACATATAGTTGGTCTTAGAGGACACCATGTAGGTATCAATGAAGATGATGCTAAGGTTTTATCTTTTGAAAGCATTGAAGTCAATGTGGAGAACTTTGGCATTTTTACAAAAATGAATGTAAGCCTTTGGGTATGCAAGTCATTTCAAATTAGAACTTTACTGAAACAATTGAACATTTTCATTTCTTTGACAGCATCCTTTGATGATTGCCAATGGAAATTTTATCACAGAATGCCCTAGGACTTAGACTATGCCTTTTGATATTTACCTAGTTTCTGACTCCTGGGGGGTTTGTTCTACCTGGGATTCTTTCCAATCACAGATCTGCTGAGGTAGGTCTCTGTAAGAAAACCTTCCTCAGAGGGTCCTAAATACCCATTACTGGCCCACTGTGTTTTGACAATCTATCCTTCTAGCAGCTGTTCCTGGAGTTCTATATAAGTCAGAAAAGTATATATTCTTATAAGCTCCCTGTTGTAATTTCAAGACCCACAACTGTGCATCTTGGAAGTATAAAAAACAAACAACTAACCAAAGTGAAAAAAGAAAATGTCAAAACTTGTTTTACTCCATTTAAGTAATCTCGCCTCCATGAACCCTTGCACCTCCCCCATATCCCCACTTCTTATCTCTACTAACTTTAAGGTTGCTGTACCATGGACTAAGGTGAATACACTGAGACACTATAAGTTCCTTTCCACATAATCAGTTCTGCTGCTCCAGGACTCACAGGTACATGTCTGGGAATTTGAAATGATTCTCTTTCTTGCACCGTGCAGGTTTTCTTCAATGTTTATTTTAATTAGAAGAAAATGGTTGAGAGAGAACTGTCAATCAAGTACAGAGTTACGACAACTGTCCAGATGTGGTATGTAATGTCACAGCATGCGCCACGAGAGGAAGGGAGGGGGGACATGCACCCTCAAATGCTGCAGCTTCAAAGAAATTGGCTAAATCTGAAAGAGGAGGGCACATCCAAGTCACAGAGGCACCAAAGAATAACAACCATTACCCGGGGTAAACAGGAGCAAAATGCAGAATGTGGAAAACACATGGAGTTTTGAATCTAGGATAACCAAACTGAAATGAAGATGCTACAGATTTATTAGTTATTTTTGCATTCTTTAAGAGGGTAGGTGCATTGGTCTAAAGACCATTTTCAAGCATGACTGTGACCAAAATGGCTCATAATTTACAATATCTAATCAAAATTCAAAGCACATAACAGAATATCAACATTACTATTCATGAACAGGTATATTCCATATTTGTTCTTAACTTACACCCCATTTCCCTCCCTTTTTCACTCACTTCCTTAGTTCAATCATTTCTCTTCCCTAACTCTTTTTTAAATATACCATAACCCTGTTTTTTCTCTTACTTCATATTGCAGTTCCTGTTTATATTATACTAACTTGCCTTTAATTTATCTGTAATCTGGCTAAACTTTCTCTAAATGTTAAATCATTGTCATATAAGTTGCATCTATTCTTTAATATTGTCTTGTATTTGGCTTAGAGCATTAAGGAGCTGTTAATGAGCTATTTCCTGTGGTCAAGTGGTGCCTCTATTGCCTAACTGTGTGACTCTGACTAAGTCACTTAACCAGACTCCACACCCAGGTTGAGCCTGAAAAAGGTCCATGGAGACTGATATTCTACTCGGAAAAATAAAAACAATGTTTTCACATTATATCTAATTTGGTATAATTATTTAAACTGTAGATGTTTTTATTTTTGAAGATCGTAAAATTGTTGTTATTAAAACGTTTTTGTAATACGTCAGAGCTTTCCTCTCCAGGCCTCCACTGAAAATGGGCACCTACCCAGTCGGACTTTCCTGGTAACCAAATGTCAATAAATAAACAGACATTACATTTGCCTGGAATCCAGATTTGGCTAAGATTAAATCAACAATCTATCAGTGAAGGTCATAGCATGTCTTGTACTGATGCATCATATTCATTTTCTAAGAGATTATAGTCTTTTTTTTTTCTATGCGCCGGCTACAGCATTTAATATACTTTTTTATTTTCTTAGGTTGTGAAGGCTTTTGTTGTCCTGACCAGTGCCTACAAGTCACATGATCCAGACAGATTAGTTAAAGAACTACAAGAACATGTAAAAGCTGTCACAGCACCATATAAATACCCAAGGAAGGTAAGAGTTTTTTTTATCAAATTAAGCAGAATCACAAGCATATACTAACTAACATGTACCTGTATTTATATGTGTTTTCTGTCACTTTTTTAGAATAAATTATTCATAATTTTATTGTTAGCAAGGACCGAGTAAGGTAGGGTATGACAACTGCTGTAGAAATCCCTTTTGCATCTCTCAGAAATCTACAGTTACAGTAAGTATGTCATGGAAATACATTGTCTTATGCTGAGGATGTCTTCTGCAGTGAATATCAATGTACTGTCAGAAGAATTTCTAAGAAACTTTTATAACAGTTTATTAATACTAAAGCTCCTGCAGAACCTATTGCCAAATGCTGCTTCATTTCTGAAAGTCACATCCAGCTTGCAGTGTGTGTGTGTGTGTGTGTGTGTGTGTGTGTGTGTGTGTGTGTGTGTGTGTGTGTGTGTGTGTGTGTGTGTGTGTGTGTGTTAAATGGCATATAATGACCATGCAAATGTTTTGCATACATATATTTCTAAATAATGCAACAGATGTGCATGTTTGCTGCTGTTGCATAGTAACCCCTGGACTGCCCTTCCAAAGATTCGTTGTACTTATGACAAAAGTGCTATAGACTACGCAGTTGGATATTTCTTTAGATCAGCTGATGCCTATCATTGTTACATGTTCCAAAACATAAAAACAGACTTGCTGTGGCAGTCAAAGATACATTTACCTTGTCTAGGCTACATGGAATTTGATCTGTCTATACATGTATATGTAACAAAGTAGCTCCCACTGTCATCCTGAGTGTAAAAAGGTAGAAGTGGACTGATAAGAGCAATTAACCTACTAAGGAATCATTGCACTACTGAACATGCAGCAGGCATAAGAACTGGGGCAAATGATTTGCCAAAGAAAGTTTAGAAGCAGCAATCAACCAGCACCGGAAAACTTTCCCAACAAAGGGATTGTTTTGCCATAGTTAGAGTCTGGCAGTTGGCATAGAGGATTACGTTTGTGAAGTTTCTCTGGTACAGGGTTTGATTCCCTCAACCCTCATTTGTTTGCTGTGTTACCTCAAGCAAGTCGCTTTACCAGATATTGCTCTTGGGTTACACCAGAAAAAGAACTGTGTCCATTGATCCTACCTTGTTAACAAATGGGTATTATCTATTTATTGTGTTAAATCTACTGAAAGTTTCAGGAACAATAGAGCCACATCACAGCTAAAAACATTTCTGCATCCCCCTTTCTGTGACAGTTGATTGTTCACTGTATCAGAGAGAAATAATTTCTCACTTGAAAAAGTAATTTTGAACAAAAGTGTATCCACTAACTTACATTTCACAAGTATTACATGATAAAACCATGACACAGTGACTGTAAATACTTCTGAGAAGGACCCTGATATTCCTTAAGATGATGAACTCTGCTCCCCCCCTGTCATTTCATATTGTGATGGCATAAAATGGCTCTTAAAAGTAACCTGCCTAAACCACAAAGTCATCTTAAATGTAATCTAGGAAACAAGGACACTTAGCAACCTCACAAACACATCACAGGCATCACCCACCATGAAACAGATTTAAGAGTCACACTGACTCACTTTAAAAGCCCATAATCCAAACTTTCACACAATCCAATATTTTAGTCATAGCTGACTCCATAGTGAGACATACTAATGCACCACTCACAAGGCTGTGCAAATAGAGGGTTATGGTCAGTTGCCTATCAGGTGCCAGAATTCTTCACATTGCACTGCAAGTAGTCATATGACACAGTCATAGTACATGTGAGTGTAAATTACTTCAAATGTATAGCTTTGACCTGTTTGAAGAGGAACATCATGAAGCACTCAGAATACGTCCCTGAGATAGGTACCTAGCCTTGAGCAAAATTCTCCCATCACCAAGAATGATGCTGCGATACTGAAAAAAAGATTATTGACTTTCAACAGCTGGCTTAGTTTATGATGTCATTCAAAGGGGTACAATAATATCAGCATGAAAAGAGAAGGTAGATAGGCCTGCACCTTCCTCCGAGGCTTTTATGTATTAGCTAAATCCTTGCCCACCACAGTATTGCCTTTTTTAGGTAAGGTCAGTCCTCTAAAGCATGCAACATAACTAAACAGTCTGTATAACATTAAGGTATTCAATGCTATAACTTCTTACCACAGAAAATATTGCTATATATACATCATCACAGACCATTGAAAACACTTCATCTGTGCAGGATTTCAATGCCTATCATATGTTCATGGTCACCACATTAAATGAAGACACTAAAGGCGGTGGTGTCTCCAAATTCTTAAATAAACATTTAATCTCCATACTTGTTAAAACAAGATAATGACTTAAACAAAACAAAAAAGCAATAACTGAGAAAACAGAGAATAACAAATAACAATAAACAATAACAAAGTATCAATAAGCAGGCGAAGATAAATAAGTAGGAAGATAACAGAAAATAAACAAAAATCAAAATAAACTTAAATTTTTTAAGCTTTTTAGCTCTCTACTTAGCTTGCTGGCCACCACAAGGATCAAGGATCTGAGTTAGGACAAAAAAAAAAAAAACGCGCTTAGGCGTTTTTATATCAGGGGGCTGAAAGAAGCTAGGAACTGGAATTCCTTCATATTCAACTTACTATTAGCTAAACCCTTTATCATATCATTGCTAACTATAGTACACCCCTGCCCATGTCCTCTTCGGCCCATACCTCCTACCTAACCAGTGTGGAGTACCAGTGTATTAAAACAAACTCCATTCTCCTAGGAGACTCCAACTACCCCTCTATAAATTGGAAGACTTATACATTCATAAACATGCATTCTAAGAGATTTCTGGACCTTATCAATGCAAACTCCCCAGACCAGTTAGTTTACACCCCAACTAGGGGCAATAACATCTTGGACTTGGTCTTTGCCAATATGGGGAAGCTTTGCTCCCCACCAATTGTAACTTTCCTCCCTGGTCAATCCAGACAAGTCAATCACATTCAACACAAGACTAAAGCCTGAACCATCTTCCAATACCTCTGTATACAGAGATCATGCAAAGGTAAGGCTAATCTACTAAAACTGAATGATGACCTAGCTAAATTCAAAAGCCCTTTACATTAGTGACCTTACTGCTTATGTGGAATTCCTCACTGCCAAATTTTATGCACATATAAATAGCAGCATCAATGTATCTGTCCCTCTCAGTAATAAATACAATGCTAAATTCAAAAATAACCTCTTATGGTGTAAACCAAATGGAAACATATAAACAGACTCTGTAAGTAAACAAAAAAACTGATTGCATGCAAAGCTAAATCTAACTCTCAAGATATCAGGATGCACTCACAAAACTAAACAAGGAACTCTGGACCCTGATAAAATCGATCAAAGCCAGATTTGAGGTAAAAATAGCCACCAAAGCAAAGAATAAACACAAAGCTTTCTTTAGTTATTTTAAAAATCTCAGAAACAATGCCAGCACTGTGCAGCTGTAATAGTAAATGAGATTGTATACTTGGACTCAGGGGACATAGCCAGTCAACCAACAGGCACACTTAGCTCAAACTACACCTCCCACCCCTTCGGTATTCTCAGATCACATACCTGCATCTACAGCCCCCCTCATATCTTTCAAGAACAAGTTCTTATGACGCTATCTAAGGCCAAGAACTCTATGTCTATGGGGGCTAGATAACATACAAGACTACCTGCTCATCAGCCTGAAAAATGACTTGTCTGATACCATAGAGAAGCTAATCAATATCAGCTTCAAAACAGGATTTGTGCTGGATGAATGGAGGGCAAAAACAGTCATTCCCTTACACAAAGCTGGAACTTCAACAAACCTGGGTAATTATAGACCCATATGCCTGACCAGTCTCTTCTGTAACCTTGTAGAAAGGATCATTATAGAATTAATAAATAAGGATATAATAACTTACAGACTCTTGACCCAACCCAGTTTAGCTATGTCAAGGGGAGGTACTGCCTATTACCTAGTCAACTTCTTTTAAAAAGTTACTGAAGCATAAATGAGGGCAAAACATACTGCATACTTCATATCTCGACCTCAGAAAGAAATTCAACAGCATTCCATACTCGGGTTATTGTTGTGTCTTTCGGCTTTTCCCGGTTAGGGGCCGCTACAGCGGAACTCCGGTCCGCTAATGATTGGCAGTAGATTTTTACATGCTGAGTTGCCGGCCCTGACGCACAACCTTCAATGAAGGTACGCCCATTCATGCAGTTTCCACACAGATGGCGCTGTAGCTGAGAATTGAACAGGATGTCTTACTGTGAGGCGACAACGCTACCGCAGCACCACCTCACAGCTAAACCCTTCAAGTAAATGTCAATCCTTGTGTAACTCATTGGATTTCAAATTGGGTCACAAATAGAACCCAAAATGTTAGGGTAGATTTACTCTACGTCATCCAAAAGACCTGTTACTAGCAATGTACCCTAGGGCAGAAGTGTAGCTGGCTCAACCAGCTCCCTGTGCCAGAACCACAGTCTAGTGCCCCACCCCCTCAGTGCTTAAAAAAAAGACTTCTATGGGCTGCCATGCCAATTTAATTGGCTGGCTTTCTGTGGACAGTACCCAATCCACTTCCCCAGCTATTCAAGTCTATACTTAACCCCTTATCCCCATTTTTCCACATGAGGCCAGGATGTCATTTCAACAGTGGCAGTCATCTGGAGCCAAGGTTTACACTGCCAGGTGGCTAGCCCTGCTGCAGTAGTTCTTCCACAATACACTCACACCTATGGCCAATTTAGAGTGTCCAATCCACCTACTGCATGTCTTTGGAGTGTTGGAGGAAACCCCCACAAACACAGGGAGGACATTCGAGTCCCTCAGAGCTCTATCCTCAGGCCCCTTCTATTTAACATCTTTATAGACAACCTCCATATGACCTCCTACCAAAGTAGCATTATCCAACATGCAGACAATTCAACCATCATATCTACTGCAAAGAATATTACTCAACTAAAAATAATAACACAAACTGCTTTTACTTCCATAGAAACCTGGCTTAACAATGCAAATCATTTCCTAAACCCAGACAAAACCAAATTACTTTTCTTCACATCTAAACCACACTCCACTGATTTTAAAACAGAAATAGAACTTGTTCCCCTCACTAAACTACTAGGGGGTACTATAGACAATAAACTAACTTTTGACCTTCATATCCAAAATACCATAAAAACATATCAAAAACTGGGAATGCTATACAGGCACAAAAATTTCATGAACCTAACCACTAAAAGAACACTAGCTTCCACATACCTCCTATCCTTGTTAAAATGTGGTACTCCCATACTAACCAACCTCCAAACCACATTAACAAATAAACTAGAATCTTGTTATAATAAAATTGCCAAATTTTCAACAGGTCTGCCATTCCAAAAACATCACTGTACTGTCCTTACTTCCCTTAACTGGTTGAATCTACCACAACCAGCAACTAACCTTAACCCTGACACATAAAATAATCTATAATCCAGAAAAATGCCCTTTCATAAACTGTGTACTTCAGATCTATACTCCCACTCGAGCCCTGCATTCTGAAGGTAAACAATTATTAACTCTGTGTAAGCCAAATAAAACAGGACAATCTCTTTATTCCTGTTCAACTACCAAGTTATGGAATACAGCACCATTAGACATTAGGTCAACACAGGATCATAGAAAATTTAAATTCAAGCTAAAACAACAACTACTTCAGTCAAGCAACTGTCCCTGTAAAAAACAAATTAATTGCAAACAACCATGCTATAAGCCCAACATTCAACTTTTCTTATCTGCTCCTTCTCTATCATCTTATTACAAAAATATACCTGTAATCTACTAATTACTGCTCTTATCGAAACAACTCCTCATCTTTCTACTTGTAAATATGTATATATGTATATATGAAAATGAAAATAAAAATAAAATTTGATAACGCACAATCCTAGCAAAGGCAAAAATACTTTCACTGGAACTGCATTATACACAAATGCTTATGTACCGCTAGATTCTCATTTATGGCTAGTTGCATTTCTCTCCTGAAATTTTTTCTATGAATCATCCTTACATTGTTTATTGCATATTATACAAAGACCCCCCATTAATATTCAAAAACGTGCATGCTGATTCGTCAGCGTGCACGTTGTAAATCAGAGTTATAATAATGGAAAAAGGTCCGGTCGCCCCGACTTTTTCCATTACTATAACTCTTTTTTTACAGCAACGGAGAATGCAAGATCTCTATTGCTTCACACTGTCTCGCTATGTTAAACGAGTTTAACATAGCGAGACAGCTTTAAAAAAAGCAACAGAATTCTCCATTGCTTTTTTAAAGCTGTCTCGTTATGTTAAACCCATTTAACATAACAAAACAGTTTGTAAAAAGCAACGGAGATCTTACTTTCTCCGTTGCTTTTGTCCACAACTCTGATGTACTGCATAGGCATACGCATGTACAGTACATCAGAACTGCCGCAGAATATCGGACAGCTGCGGAAGGGCAGCCAGGAGGCATTATACAATACCATTATTTAAGAAAAGTAATTTTTTTTCTTAAATAATGACATTGTATAATAGCAATAACCCACTTCTGGGTGTGGGTAATGCTGGATTTACCCACGGTTGGCTTTGTTTGGCCACTCTGGCTTCGCCCTCATGACCAAACCACGCCAACCGTGGGTAAATCCAGCATTACCCACACCCAGGCGTGGGTTATTGCTATACTATTCTATTACCTGTTGTATTATTGCATTCAATTGTATTTTACTTTTGTACTGTACTGTAGTACATGAAGCTTTTCTCTCTGGGCCTCTGCTAAAAATGGGTCCCCTACCCAGTTAGACTTTCCTGGTAACCAAATGTCAAATGAAATATAATTCCTCATATTTTTCATTAAAATGTCCCTGTACAGTCCAGACATGCATTATGGCATCTGGTTATCACATTATCAAATTACACTTCTACCCTACTGTTCTTTTTTCTTGTGCCATTCTTTTTCAAATCAAGCATAAACAATAATGAATTCTCGCTAACAATGAAAATTATATTAATATCAAACAAAACAGAATATAATTGATTATTTCCTATTGAAAAAAATAGAATAAAAAACATATATTAAACTAACAAACAATTATTTACAAAGGATGTCTATATATGTTTCAATTAATTACACATATTTATTCCAAATGATACCATAGATCATTCATTGTTTATTTAAAACTTCCATTAGTCCTTTACATGAGTTATATGAGGAAGTGGTTCTTGTGGTTCTTGTCTTTATTGTGATGATCTTCAAATGTGTGACTTCTGAAGTGATGTTTTTGAATTCATTAAAAGAGGGAACATTTCACTTTTCCTTGTTATTACCTTCCTTGCAATTGACAATATGCTCCATAAAATTGTATATTTCACCTTTGCAACACGGACAGGTATTGGAGCATTAAATAAAATCAAGGATTTGGTCAACATAAATTTATCAGTGAATAAAGTCTGTAGGGGCGGCCACGGTGGTGCAGCGGTTAGCGTTGCCACCTCACAGCAAGAGGTTCTCCAGTTCGATTCTCGGCTGGGGTGCCTTCTGTGTGGAGTCTGCATGTCCTCCCTGTGGTCACTTGGGTTTCCTCCGAGTGCTCCAGTTTCCTCACAAATCCCAAAGACATGCAGTAGGTGGATTGGACACTCTAAATTGGCCCTAGGTGTGAGTGTGTGCATGTGTGTGCCTTCTGCGGAAGGTTGGGTGCCAGGCTGGCAACTTGACACCGTAAAACTCCACTGCCAATCATGAGCAGACAGATTATCCGCTGTGGCAACCCCTAACCGGGAAAAGCCGAAAGAAGAAGAAAAGAAGTGAATAAAGTCTGTAAAAAATTATTAATTTCTTCCCAGAATGATTTAATTTTAACATATTCAAAAAATATATGTTCCCAGTCAGCTTTCTCATCTGATTTAGATCTCCAACAAATGGTTTTAGAATGAGATATGATTTCTATTTTATGCAGTGTTTAAAATGATCTATGCATATATTTCCATGTGAACAATTTCCAATTAAATGAAGATGTAGTAAATTTTGATGATTTTAACATTAATTGTTTATCTTCTTCATTTGGGAATTCTTTGTTTATTTTATTGTAATAGTTCCAGTATGAAGGGCGGCCGTGGTTGTGCAGCAGTTAGTGTTGCCGACTCACAGCAAAACGTTCTCCAGTTCGATCCTCAGCTGGGATGCCTTCTGTGCGGAGTTTGCATGTCCTCCTTGTGGTCGCGTGGGTTTCCTCCAGGTGCTCCAGTTTCCACCCACATCCCAAAGACATGCTGTAGGTGGATTGGACACTCTAAATTGGCCCTAGGTGTGACTGTGTGCATGTATGTGCCTTCTGTGGAAGGTTGGGCACCGGGCTGGCAACATGACACTGCAAAACGCCACTGCCAATCATGAGCGGACAGGTGATCCCCTGTGGTGACCTCTAACCAGGAACAGCCGAAAGAAGAAGAAGGAGAAGAATAGTTCCAGTATGAATCTGTATTGTATTTTTCTTCTATTCTTATTACATTATATGTTTTAGATAATATATTATTCATCTGTATTTTATGTTGTATAAAGATTGATAAAAATTCAGTTAATTTTGGGATGGATTTCTTAACTGTAGGTTGCATGAGCTCTACTTTCAACATATTGTATGCAGTCTTGAGCATGTAATCAAAATTATTCCCTTATATTAAACTTATCTAGTGCATATAGGGGTGATAAAGTGTTTTATTTGTGCATCAATTGAGACCAATATGCTAAGTTTTTTTCCTTAAAGGTTTTCATCACCATCGCATTGGAAGAAGTGATAATGTTTTGTGTGTAGGCGATTGGAAAAACAAGAAACTACAATGCTTTATAAGAAAGATTCTTAAAAATGAAGGTTCTAATTGTTTTTATTGTTGTAAGATTAAAGTTCTTCTTTTAGTAACCAATAAATAGAATTATGGGGGGAGATAACTTTATTATGACATATTGAAAATGTAGTTTGGGTTAAAAACTGTCCAAAAAATGGATTTCCATTTAGTAGTGTAATAGGGATTTCCCATAAAATTATTGTTTTTATGACAGAAGCCATAGAATATAATTCGAAGTCTGGTAAACTAATGCCTCCATTAGTCTGATCTCTTATATGGTTATTTAGTGCTATTCTTGGTTTATTAGGAAACCATAAGAATTTTAAGATTATAGAATTAAATTTCTTTATAAAGATTTTGGGTGGAGTTAGAGAGAGAGAGATTGTAGTATATATAACATTTTTGGAAGTATAATCATTTTTATAATAGAAAGTCTTTCATCCATAGTAAAGAAAAAATATTTGTTCCAATTACTTATAAGGGTTTCAATATTAGCTAATGTAGATTCATAATTGATATCTATTATTCTCCTAATATTTTCTGCTATAACTATTCCTAAATACTTTAACTGTCGCTCCTCAGCTATATATTTTTAAATTCTTCTTGTATATCTTGGTTCCCATAATTTAAAGAGAGAATTTCCATGTTATTTTCATTGAAGGCTAGACCAGATTTTCTTTGAAAGTCTTCTATTAGAGAAAAAAGTTTTTTTAGAGATTTATTGCAGTCATTTAAGGTCAAAAGAATATCATTGGCAAAATATCTTGAGTGTTAGCTCCTTATTTTTTGACACTACTTTAATATCAATTTCTGATCTTATAAGGTTAGTGAATGGTTGAATAACTAAAGTGAATAATAATGGGGAGAGAGGGCATCCTTGTTTAATGTCTTTTGTTATTTTTATTGATTCTGAAGTAAATGGTCCAATTTTGATATATGTTTGTGAATTAGTATATATAAAATTGATGAGTTGTATAAATTTATAAGAAAAGCTGCTTTTTTCTAATAATAATGAAATATACTTCCAGTGTACACAATCAAAGGCACAGTTTATGTCTAGACTTACTATTAAGTTTTCTTTTGTTTTATTGGCCAGATCAATTAATGACATTATTCTCCTTATATTAGCATAAACATTTCTATTCAAAATAAATCCTGTTTGATCATTATCTATTAAAGAGGATATGAAATGTTTTAGTCTATCTGCATGTATGGCCATAAATAATTTATAATCAACATTCAGTAGTGAAATTGGTCTATAAGATGAGCATTTTATAGGGTCTTTATCTGTCTTAAGTATTGGAGTTAATAGAGAATAACCCCACGAGGGGGGGGGTACTGCCACTAAGTCCTTAACCATATTGAATACATCAAGTACAATATCTAGAGATTCTTTGGGCATTCACTTTTACATTTCAGAGATAGTACCATCATTTCTGGGGGCTTTATTTATTTTTAGCTTTTTAATATATGATTTTAACTCAGAAATTGAAATAGGTTTATCTATAATATTAATATTTTCTATATTTAATTTTCTTAGTATATTTCTTTAAGAAAGTTTTTATTTTTTCATTTGAGTCCATTAAACTATTTTCCTCATTTATTTTTGTAAAAATGTCCTTAAATTATTTTAATATATCTTCTAAGTCTGAGACTTTTCTTTTTTTAGATGGTGAATACATTTCTTTTATATGGTTAGACTTATTATATATTTTAGTTCCATTGCTAATTTATGTATATATTTAGGATTAACCGAATGATATACAATTTGTATTCTCTCTAGATTTATCTTTGTTTTATGATTTAGAATCTCTAAGTACTTTTCAATTCATTTATCTGTTTTAATAGATCAGGATTTTTATTTTGATTGTGTAGTTTTAATTTCACTATTTTCTCTTGAAGTTCTAGGAATTCACTATCCCATAGCTTTTTCTTAAAAGCATACCAAGATGTACTCCTACCATAAATATATGCTTTGAAAACATCCCAAATGTATATCTTAGAGGTATCCTGATTATTATTAGTAAATAGATAAATTTCAATCTCTTTTTGTAGGAATAACTTAAATTATTTTAGATTAGTTATGTATGCTGGTATATGCCTTATTGGGTTTTTAAAGCTTTGTTTTAATACAATTTGACAGATTATTGCGTTATGGTCAGAAAACAGACAAGTGTAGTTTTAACCTTATCTATACTAGTTTTTAAATCTATAGTTACATATATTCAGTCAATTCTTGCTTGCATTCTATGTCTGTGGGAAAAATTTGTAAAGAATAATGAATTTGGGTCTGCATAGTCTTGCATGTCTATAAGATGGATTAGCTCTATAATATGTTTACGTTCTTTAGCTGATAGAAAAAGTTTTATTTATTTATTTTTTTGTGAAGTTCACATCTTCCTCTTTTGTTATGCAGTTGAACTTTCCTGCAATTATAAGACTTCTTTTCCGTTATTTGTAATTTGTTCCATTTGTTTCCTTACTGTTTTTACCCCTATCCCAGGAATCCAATATAGATTTATGAGTGTGTAATATTTCTTATTAAGTTCAATTGTAACCAAACACATTAAACATTTATCATCCTTGTAGGTATTAATCATTTTAGGGACTGGAATGGTGTTCTTCCATAGTATTGTTACTCCTCTTCTTTTTTGTGTGTAATGTGAGCTTGACAATATGGTATACAATCTGGGATTAAGTCTATTAATATCAGATTGCAATAAATGTGTCTCTTATAAGAAAATAACCTGGGAATTAAATGGTCTTAAATATCTGAGTAAATTCCCGCTTTTTCACCCATTATTTAAACCATTAATGTTTAACGATAAATAATTTAAACATGTCATTGCACTGCATCAATAGAATTAGGGTTTTCTGTAAGATTCTTAATGTATGTAACTTTTTATTCATTCCTCTAAATGTTGGTATCTTGCCACTGGCTATATAAGATCTGGCTAAATTTATATACACAGAAATTATATAAAGGATTATTATAGACACCCTAAACTTTAAACTAAATCCAGTTATATTAACAAATACAATACAATACTCTAACCTTCCCCACCCACCTGGAGCCTAAAACTCCCTGCTTGGATAGTGGTACTATCCAAGCATTCCCTTCCATTCAATAGGAAGTAAAGTAGAGCTAACCATCAGTCTGCTATATATTCTATGATTATTCCTACTGTTTGATTTGTATATTAACAGATTATAACAACAAGTCCTCTCCAGATCATATAATTGTTTATTAATGTCTGAAGGATAGAACTTATTTACCTTATCTTATTAACATTTGTTAATAAAGTATATGACATGAAAAAAGGAAAAGAAATACAAGAAAAGCATTTAGATCACCATTTGATATAATAAATATATGTGTTTTTTGTTGATTCAGTTTTTCATTCAAATTATTAGAGTTAAAAACCATCACTTCTAAACTTATTTATTCTTTATGTGTTCTTACTCTTTCCCTGCTTTGTCAATTCTTATTTCTGTCTTCACAATCCAATGTTTACTCTCTATTTTATTATTGTTTATGAGAATGTTTTCTAAAATTACATCTAATTCATAACACCTGAGTGTTATCATGTTATAATATTCTAAGTAAGAGTGGTATGAGTTATAACTACTACTTTAAACAACAATATTAGTCTAAGGGACCTAAACCTTGTCACCACAATAAACAGAACATGCTGGAGGGATAGATTCCTGTCCAGAGACTTTCCATACTCTGGAACAAACTACCCATTCATGTCAAGCAAAGCTCCTCATTGTCCCTCATTAAGAAAAATCTTGATGACTGGATGGAAAATAGAAAATTCACCCCGGGAATCACTTCTGCTGACAGGAGCACAGGAAAATAATTTTCTTGGGTGGCGAAAGCCAGGGAACCTTTTTGGCTAGGCTTATATAGGCCCCAGGGCCGATAGCCTAGTACCTACCTATGAACTTCTTGTAATACATTTAGTATTCAAATTATATCAAGACATTAATGTATAATCAAGTATTCATCTAAAATGTTATCAGTGATGTATCTGTGAATTATTATTTAATATATCAAATGCTAAATTCCCCTCAAGTGAGATTAAATAATTAGTTAGAGTGAGTATGAATTAAGTGCCATTATTAAACACAATACACATTATGTATGTTGTTGCATCCTCTTTAGTTTTACATCCATTTATGTCTTGCATTTATAGCGTTATAACACTCAGTCAACTCATATAACTTTTATTCTAAGTAGTGCAAAGATTGAACAAATATTATAGGTTCATAGATTAGTACTAAGCTAACTGCCCTTGCGAGCCATTTTAAGCCTAGCCAATTATCCCTTGTGAGACTCAAACCCTGCACCTTGTGCTTGTAAGGCAAACACCTTAACCATTAGGCCACCCTCCAACCACTTATATTTATTAATTCATAAAATAAATGCATTTTAAATATAACAGTATGATAGTATTACTTGAATACAATTAATATTGTCAAAAATAAAATTCTGTGTTATTTTCTATTAAAAGTTTTCTTTCTTTCAAAAGTAAGTATCAAGATTTCTAAATAGATATCTAAGGTCACTGTAACTGTCCCTTAGTTGAATTGACTAGTGTTCATTTTTATATACTTACTCTTCTTTAAGCTATAAATGTCTTTAAATTATACTTTTGATTTGTATCATCCGCTTATGGTTAAAATTAAATGCCTATTGAATTCTACTATTTTCGTTAGCTTTTCTGTCCATAAACACTTGTCTTGTTTATAATGTTCTATTTAATCAGTAGGAAGAATTGCTGTGGAGGGTAATGTCATATGTCACTCCTCTTTCTTACAATAATCAGATGTTTTATCTTTGCCTCAGTTTAGCTTTTTAACTGCTTATCTAATTAATTTTGTGATGTCAAGATATTCAGAATCTAATTAATCAACATGAAGGCTGAATTAAAATAACACTGTTTAACTTATATTCCTATTATAACATAATGTATTAACTTTCCCACTTCATTTTGAGTGGTTTATAAATTCATGTACTAATATAGGTCCCAATATAACTTTTTCTTATGTTTTGCATTTCATTAGTGATAATGGGACTGTTTGGTGTAATCCAACTTGAAACAGCCTTTATATCCCCTTTAATACTATATTAATATTACAGTGTTTGTTTTTCTAATCAGAAATTGTCTTTTTCCACTTTGTTTAGTACAGCATTTATTTAATTTTGCTAATATATTAAACAAGCTAGTCTCTTAATGGTTCTATAAGTATTATGTTTTCCTTTACATTTCTGGGAATTGGAAGGTTCATGTGAAAAGTATTCTGATTTTATTAATTTAGTCTTTAACCTTCATGCTCTGTTCATTCCCATTTAATATAATATGTTTAACTTTACTTTAAAAGGTTTCTGTGGCTTAACATTTGCATTTGAATACATTGCCTCATTATGTTCTTTACATAAGCATTTACATGTTTTTACTTAAAGGACATCTATTTATTTTATTGAAAGGGTATGTTGTGTAGAGGTTATCTTAGAAACTGGATACATCTCTGGTTTAAAGATTGCACCTTTGCGATTGTCACTTTTTCCAGTAACTAAGGGATTTACTCACTTTCTCAAAGTGGATCACTCTTTCTGACTGAAACTAAACCTTTGCATCTTAATATCCTGCCTCATAATGTGCTTTACATAAACATTTACATGCTTTAACTTTAAAGATCTTCTGTTTCTCTGTATTGAAAGGTTATGCTATGTAGAGGTTATCATGGAAACCAGAATTATTTCCGGTTTAAAGATCTCACATTCACGATCATCATTTGTATTCAGTAACTAATGGCTTTGCTCACTCTCTTAAAGTGCATCACCCTTGTGACTGCAGTAGGAACAAGGACCTTGTCAAAACCTTTTTTAAGGTAAGAGATGCATCAATTAGCTCGTGCATTTTCAGTTACAGTCCACTGCTAATCAGCACTTTGTTAAAACACATTCCAGCGCTTTTTTTTAACACAACAGCCACAGATTCACCACCCAAGAATGCCCATGGCCTTTTAAACATGTCAGAAAGCATACTATCTATTTTAGCTAATCCCCAGTCTTAACTTGTTGCCACTAAACACCATTGGAGTTCAATAAAGCATTCAATAAGCACTGGATTAAAAAATGAACATTGTATTTACCAATATCATGCTTTTCAAACATTTACACGACCCACCACAATTATTAACTTATTTGTAGTTATTATAAGTTTCTTAAGATTACCAACTCTTTTCTAAGGAAAATAATGCAATATATTAAAGGCTCTTGTATAAATTGTGACTCAATCAACGAACTAACTATAATAGGTGAAAAAGTAAAGGAGTCATTGTTTAACTATGACTTACTCATGCACCACTTAGGTCACTACAAAAAATATTGACAGTGTCATTTCTAAATAAATTTTTAACTCTAATGTTTTTAACATAATACAAACAAATTGAGAGTTATATGTTTTATAGAAACTTTGTGTGAGAAGAATTAAAGGAAGAAGATATTAATTTTATATGGTTTCATATGACTAGTTGATTTGAATTTGTTATATATACACAAATAGACTGTAAGGTATGTAGTTAATGTTCTAAAAATACATATCAAATAACTGAGGCTACCTTTTCATATGATGCTTGTGGATGTTGAGATTAAAATTCTGGATTACTTTGTAAAGCACAAACTGTTGTATTTTGTTAAGTGAAGAATATTTAGTTATTAGTTGTTTAGATAAGGAACAAGTAAACACTTTAAGTTATTTACCTTTTAATTTCTTCTTTTCAGTGGTTTTCCAATTATTCCTTTCTGCTTGTCTCTTTAACGAGCTGTTATTTCATTCCATATCTTCTATTTTATCAAGTACACCTTTTGTTTTTAGGTATGAAATAGCATTGTCTATGCCTTCAAAAATTTTTGTTTAGTCGGTAAGAAAAAGTTTCTGGGAAGAGTAAATGAACTTTGATTTGATGTTTTTTGAGTTCTCTTATTAAAGGTAGAAAGGTTTTCCTCCTGGATATCACTGCAGTTGAGAAATCATTGTCAAACCGTATTGTTTGGTCTTGGATTTTTATAGGAGACTTAGCCTATGCTGTCTTTAGGATCAGATCTTTATCCTGTGTGGAGAAGAATCTTACAATTGTAGATCTTGGGTTTGTCTTTTTTTGAAAGAAGTGCTGTTTTAGAGAGAGCTCTATAGGCATGTTCAATGGTAAAAGACATACCTTCTGAATGCTCAATGGTTTTAGGGATTCAGGTTGTTAAAAAGTTTGTCATGTTGTCATTCTCAATTCCTTCAGACAATCCAAAAATTCTAATTTTGTTTCTGTGTGATCAGGTCTCTAAGTCATCTATCTTTTCTAGCAATAAGGTGTTTTGTTTCAGTAAGTATTTCAAGTTGTGTTCATCTTCTGTTAGTCTTCCTTCAAAGTCATTTAGAGCTTCCTCTATCCCTGAGATCTGAGTTTTTTGTTGGTTTAATGATTCTTGTAATTGTTCCATTTGCTGTGAAGTATTTTCTTTGAAGTTCTCAATTTTATTGTCCATTTTATCCATCTTGAGAGAAAGTTCTTGTAAACTGGTAAGAACAAACTGTATATCCTTCTTTAGTGAAGAATCCTGAGAAGTTCCTTTTGTGTGGCTCATTTTGAGTATGAAGATGCATACTTTCCAAAGGGTATTTTGACAGGAAATTTTCAAATTAATTATTTCTTTTTTTAATATTCCTTCTCTGTATGTTATTCCTTCATATTATTTGTAAAAGAAAGTGGAAGGAATACCTAAAAAGTGAAATTACATGTCAAGAATGAAAAATTATAGCAGAGCTAATGAAAAGAGCTGCTAGTCAGTTAGCATCTTGGCCACACATCCCCCCATCTGTGCCATTCTTTAATAAAAATAATTATAAACCTTTTATTACAGACATAGCCAACAAGTTGACTTTATCCTTTGGTGAGATCACTGCTAGGATTATTTGAGGACTCCCCCCATGTATATACAGTGGATCATCCATTGAAACCTATGGATGCAGACAGACTTTATCCTGCCTGCAAAATCACTAAGGTATACATTGATTTAATGCTGGCATAAATAAAATCACATTGTTACAAAGGGATTGAGTAAAAAAACAAACAAACAAACAAACAAGGAAAAGGAATAATGCAAGGGAAAATATGTTGCATAATTGTAGGCACCACATACTGTGTAGGCACCACATACTGTGGTAAGTAAGTTAAGTACTGAATTATTGTTGCACATTTTAAGGCTGCTTAGTATTATTAAATATTGCTCTTTATAAACACAAACACACACACACACACACACACACACACACACACACACACACACACACACACACACACACACACACACACACACACACTATGTACACAAATGTATTCCCTAATGTTGACCAGCACAAATATTGATATTCTAAACATCTGTCCCATTCCAACAAATCACAAATCATTGAATCGCCAGAGCAGACTCAGACACAGATTCTGCAGGGGGCAGGTAGTCATGCAGTTTTCTAGTGGTAAATTAAAGAGATATTAACCAAAATTTGTCACTGAATCCCATGTCAACCAGAATATCATTTCATACTGTGAACTGCCAGTACACACACACACACACACACACACACACACATATATATATATATATATATGTGTGTGTGTGTTACAACTTGTGAATGTAGCATTGTTTAACATTTACAGAAAAATCTCTTGAATACAAATTTTTGCATGAAGTGTTATCTGTCATATGCAGGTTTTTGTTTGAAGGGTTATGGCCCTGTACACTGAGATGCTACTCTATGAGATGTCATACTCACAGATGGTGAAGAAATATGCATATGTATAGTATTCCACAGCACTGCAAAAATATTTAGGGAAACGTGGCATTACTTGGTTGTATAGCATATTTCAATATTCCATGGTAAGCTTGTTGGTGCATTACAATCAGTGTAAATACATGCAGTTATTTTCTATCTCAAGCTAATTCCAAACATTTCAAACATCTCCTGCAATGTGCATCCAGATGTTTCTAAACTAATAAGCTGTGTTTATTGTGTTTGCTAATTCTGCTGTTATCTTGGGAATAAGGATTTCTTAAACAGCTTTAAGTGAAGGAATGCTTTGTGTTTGTACCATCATTATGGTATTAATGGTATTTGGTTTGTGACCACTTATAAATTAATCATGTAAACTGCATAAGCAAAATGATAAAAGAACAAAATCAGAAAACTTTCATAAGGGGAACTAAGATGGTGGCTGACCTATGAACACTATACTAGCATGGCTCTGCAAAAAAGGTAAAATTAAACTAATCAGATTGACATAGAACTCTGCTTCTTACAAGGAAAATAAATATTAAGTGCAAATAATCTGCTCTTCTGACAAATTAACCCTATAGAAAGTGACTATCTTTCATAAGGGGAGAGATCAGATAACTTGGGCCAAAGTTCTGAAACCTTTGTGCTGCATAGAGGAAGAAAAAAGTACATAAAATACCTCAAAAAGAAAAGGAAACCCAAAAGATGTCAAATGAACAAGAAAACATGGAAACCCATACATCAAAAACTAAATATTCAGCAGTAACATTGCCTGAAAAAGAAGTAATTAGTAATTAGGAGGTAAGAAAATTGAATCTTTCTCCTATAATTTTCTCAGTTTCCTATATATGTGAGAGCACCATAAACATGAACTAAACATGCTTAATTTTGATCTCCATAAAGCATGAAGGTGATAAATAACTACAGCCCAGGTTAGACGATATTGATGATTATTACAGTTAAGGGAAACTGATTAAACATAAACATAAAAATGTCTATGTTTCAACTGCATTTGCTGGTTAATTAAAAGCACCTGCAACTTTTCTTTTGAGATAACAAGTGTTTTTGGTTAAACATAAAAATGGTTGTCTGTTACATTTATAGACTTTCAAAGTTTTTACTGTGCATATGTACACTTAACTAACAAACTCAACTAGAGGATATGCAATTTCCCTTTTTTTTTTTTTTTTTGTATATCAGTTCTATGACATACGATTATTTCTTAAACATACAAAAGGAGCTATGGATTAGGAATTAGGTGTATTTAGCAAAGTTATGCTATACTTATTTTACCTAAGCTGTATTATTTTTAGTCTGAAAAAGTGTAAAAGAACAAATTTTAATGGAGATAACTCGTTTCAAGATTTATACTTTGTATTTTTTCATGTACCTCCACACTCTGTTGCATAAATCTCTTCTGGATTAAGTAGAGATGTGGATAGGAGCAGGATTAGTGCAGGAAGAGCTAGGTGTTATTTGCAACATACTTAAATGAGTGCCTTAAATTTTGCTGTCTATGGTACAAACAGATAGACTGTTACCTTATAAATATTTACTTGAATAAGACAATAATATGTGGATAATAGATTCATGGAATGTTAAGGGGATACAAATAAAAAAAAGAGAAAGCTATTTTTCCACCTAACATTTAAATCAAAAGCAGAAATAATATTGGTACAAGAGACACACATGCTACCTTAGCATTGGACACAAGACACTGGGAAAAAATGCATCAAAACAATTATTGCACCTGGTAATACGTCTAATAGCACTGGAGTGTCAATCATTCTTAAAAAGACATTTAAAGATAATATAGAGCATTATGATTCAGACCCAGATGAGAGATGGTGCTATTTAGTTGTTAAAAATGCACATCTTGATAAGCCAGTTTTATTACTAAATATATATGCCCCCTGCACTAAACAACATGAATTTAATATGACAATATATAGGATTTTGACACTATTCCCAAGCCATACTACATAATAGTGGGGGACTGGAATGCGGTACAGGACCCTTTGATGGATAGAATAAGTAGGAATAAAAAGTACAATATATATGCCCCTACAGCAATTACTGAATTGAAAACTGATTTCAATTTGTTTTACCCATATAATTTTCAAGATGATAATGTACCAATGCAAAAATCTACTTTCTACTCACATTGCTAAATCTTGGTCCAGATTGGATTTCTTTCTAATCTCAGAACTATTTTTGAGAATGAGTATAGATTTTCATGCAGAACCTAGATTTTTTCAGACTACTTGAGACTTACAAGTACTATTAATTGGTTTAACACATTAAAACTCAAAAATATGGGATACAATTAGATTCTAAACCCTAATTTATTGCTTAAAGAGGATATTATTCAAGAGATTAATTGTATCCTAGAAGAAATTTGGAACACAGCTAGCACTTCCCAAGTCCTGTTTGATATCCAATGGGCTTCCATTAAGGCCTGGATAAGAGGAATTTTTACAAGCAAAGCAACCTTTTATAAAATGCTATATAATGCAAAAGAAACCTCAGTAAAAGAAAAAAATACCAAACCTGAGGCAGAATTATATTTAAACCATAATCCAGAGTCTGAAAAATACTTTAAAAACTTCAAATGGAACTTTGTTTATTACACACAAAACAACTAGCTATTAGCAAAATGCAGACTCAGGCCAGATATTCAGAATGCTTGCAAAGCCCTTCTAAATTATTAGCGAAATTGATAAACTGTAATAAACTTTCTTCTCTTATAAGTGAGATGATACATTAAGGAAAAACATACTATACAAATTATGAAATAGTACAAGTATTTGAAAAACTATATTCTCAGATATATGGAAGTCAAGAACCTTATCATCAGAACAAGAAAAAGAACAATTTTTAAATCAATTAGAATTTCCAAACTCATTAAAAGTCAGCAGGACTCCGTTATAATACCTTTTACCCAGCAGGAAGTCTTATCAATAATTAATAACCTTAAACTGAGCAAAGCCCCTCGTCCAGATGGTTATACTGCAGAATTCTATAAGACCTTTAGCCAAAGAAATCTCAAAAATATTACTACATCTGTTTAACTACATAAAAGATAAAGGTATCAAATACCTACACCTTAATAACGCTAAAATAATTCTTATTCTTAAAGAAAATACTGATCCTAAAAACTCTTGGAACTATAGACCTGTTTCTCTGATTAATCTGGATATTAAAATATTTGCTTCATTAATGGCTAATAGATTACAATCTATAATTCCAAATATATTATCACCCAATCAATCAGGCATTATATAGAACAGACAAACCTGGGACAATACATTAAAATTAGACACAATGATAATACTTTCCAACCAAAGTAATAACTCAGTATTTGCACTTGCAGTTGATGCCTCCAAGGCCTTTCACAGAATCAGTTTATATTTCCTTTTCTTAGTTATGTCACAATATGCGTTACCTCAAAACTTTGTTAATGTAATTAAAACTCTCTACACTAATGCTCATACATCATTACCTCCTCTCAAATTAAAATTAGGAATAGAACAAGGCAAGGGTGCCCATTGTCCCCTTATCTATTCAGTCTATATATAAAACCTCTTTTCCAGCTTATTACACAAAAAACTTTTCACCACATACCAGAGGTAACCAATACTGAGATTGCATTAACAGCCTTTGCAGATGATCTAAATCTATATTTTATTTTACCTACTACTGATCTAAGAAAAATATTAGACTCTACTGACATATTCTCAAAATTTTCCAACTACAAATTAAATCTACCCAAATCTTCAATCTTTCCTATAAATCCATCATAGCAATTACCTTAACTACTTCCCGCCATCTGAAAATAAATTAAATAATTCAATAAAATTCTTAGGTATATCTTTTCAACATGATCCAGTGGTATTATATCAAACCAATTTAACAAACTTATGGTCAAATATTGAACAAGACATTATTAGATGGAATAAACTGAAGCTTCCTTTTCTATCAAAGGTGGCCATTATTAAAATGAATATATTGCCAGGATTATTATATCAATTTAATGGATCCAACATGATAATTCATGATAATTTTTTAAAAGGGTCCACTCTACCTTATCTAAGTTTACATGTTCCCCCAAATCAGTTAGAATCAGTTACGAAAAATTGTCATATCCTAAAAAGAATGAGGGATTAAGCCTCCCTGACTTTAAATTCTACTATGATATAATTAACAGTAGAGTATTAGCAATCTTGGATTATAACTCAAACATGAATGAATGGAATCCAGCTTGGATAAAAATCTGGTACAGTTATACTAAAAACCTCAAATGTAATCCCAAATCTCTACCTTTTCTCAATAATGACAATCTCAAAAATATCAAAATACATGAATCCATAAAGAATAATATTATAAATTCACAAAATTATTAGAATCATAAAATGTAGCTAGTTCATTTAAGATTTTATGACCAATCCATATTAATCCAAATCTTAAATTAAATAACACAATGATTAACTTAAATAGCTTTCCTTCTCAAACAGAAATGCATACTGGACATATATACTTTCAGAAATCTAATAATTTCAGACATGAAAAGTGCTTTAAAACTTCCCAAAAGTTACACTATTATAATGAGATAGATGAGAGAAATGTGTGCAAAATTCTTACCCAAATGTAGAAGGTAATAAAATAAATACTTATGGAATTTACTATTGATGAAAATAAAAATGGCATCAAATACTTCTAAATTAATTTTGTCTCTCAGATATCAAAATGAAGTGCTTTACTCTAACTACTGGACTAAAATATGTCCAACAATCACAAACAATCAAATAACCCAGTCTATTCAAATAACTTCAAAACTAATCCCTTTTAAAAAATGTATGTGTTCACAATAAATGATTATAAAGAACGCATACTTAACTCCAGTCAAATTAAACAGGTTTAATTCCACAAGTTCTTCAAATTGCCCTTATTGTAAATCTCAAAAAGCAGACCTATTACACATTCTTTGGAGCTGTCATTGTTCCTACAAATTATGGTGTTCTTTAAAAGTCAGGATAGAAAAGATGGGGTATGAAAAATCTACCCTATCCTGGGAATTTGCAATTTTACATGTTCCACCACCAAACTTAACAAAACTAAAACTACATATATTAATTACCATATTCTCTCTAATTAAAAACTGGATTAACAGGTCTCAGATTTTATGGAATGATTTCAAACAAATGGCAATTAAGTATCTAACAACTCATAAATTGATAACTTACAATCAGAATAAATGTTCCAGCTTTATTGAATATTGGGGCATACTCCTTGACCACATATTGCAATGACACTAATAGCTTACAAGTTAACATAACTCAGCTAGTGAATTTTACGGGTCTATATTAAATCAGTGAACGCTTAAAAAAGTGAATGCTGATTCATTGACACTAGTTCAGCGAACGCTGAAAATGCTGAACACTCGGAACAGTGATTTTTTTCCCCAGGGAAAAAATTGCTGTTCCACAAAAAAATAAACAAAAAAAACCTAAAAACAGTATTTAATGTGGGGGGGATTCGCCCCTCACACCCCCCTACTTAAATATACCAACTCTGAGATCACACCACAGTGGAGGAAATGATAAACTCCCAAAACCGGCCCAGCAATTTTTTTCCCTAAGAAAAAAAATCGCTGTTCCAGGTGTTCGGCATTTTCAGCGTTCACTGAAATAGGGTAGATGAATCAGCGTTCTCTTTTTTAAGTGTTCGCTGATTCAATATAAACCCAATTTTACAGTTGTCACCTTTCTCTTCTTTCAATGCACCAAATCCTTTCTTTTTCCCTCTTATATATGATTACCTTGATAAATTTAAATTCACAAAGATAAAGTTAGGCAATTAGCACTTTTTGTACATAGTCTTTATTTTAGATTAGTACTGTATTTGAATGTGTTAACCATCTTTTTCTATTTTGTATATATACTTTTTGTATCGCTAATAATTATCGTCTATTATTGTTATGTGAAACTGAAACACAAAAGACACAATAACGATATTGAAAAAAGAAACTTTCATAAATATATGTAGGAATGTCAGTACTAAATCTTAATTTAACAGATTAAGTATATATTTGTTTAAGGAACTGTTAATTTAAAAATATTTTATTTAGAGAAGGGGGACTAATCCAGCATTAATTCCCCTAGATAGTGATGACTTACTAATAGTATCAGCAACTCTTTAAAAGAAGACTGTATTTTCTTTCACGCCCCCCACAAAAAAAAATTTAAGGTAAAGGATAACATTAATATAATAGAATGACAACACTGTAGCAGGCTGGGTCAGCCTTTGGCCAGAAGTTGGATACCCACATGTGTCCCTTAGAAAGTATATTTTACTCTCTTCATTATTCCCATGTAGTCCATCGCACATTTATACTTAGAAAATGGGTTAATAGAATGATAATTCTTGTTAGCCTATGCAAGGTAGCTACTTATTTAATAAATGACTGCTTCATTTCCCTGCATTGGTTCTTTGGAGGATAGTGTCCTGATACAATAAAGAACATAAATATAAGGCATGCTGCCGTAAAGGGGAGATATTTAAAAACTACAAATCCTGAACAGTGCACCTGACCACAGCCATAACAACAAAAAACACTTAACTGATATTCTCTGAAATAAGATTTCAACCATGTGTCTGTATTAAAACAATGCATAGCTGGTTTGTCAGAGTTACTTAAACAATTTCTTTCTCCTTAGAAACAAAAATATTGTATAATCTATAATAAAATACAAATGTCTTGTTTTTGCTATTAAAGACTGAATTAGATTTTATTTCATACCATGCCAAAAAAACAGCATTCCTAAGGTAATTTGATTTCATATTGGAGACAAGCTGTAGAATGGAGAATATTGTTCATGTACTTCTTACCATGTTCAAAAGGGTTGGTTTGTATATTCAGTAAAGTACTTCCACAAATGACAATTTATCAGTACTGCACACATTAGAAACAGAAGAACGAAAGAAAGAAGGACATTAATCTCTGTATTATATTGTATAATCACACCAGTATGTTGCTTAATAGTTATTGTGTAGAACCTCTGTCAGATATTACAGCTGGCTGCTTGCATGGATGTTGATTTATCTTCTGTATAAAAAAACATCAGAAATGAACCTTTTATATTATCATTGTCTTAGACTTCTACACACATAACAAAACCTATACAAAAGGTTTTGAGAAGGTTTTGGTAACTGTCACCAGTTAGTTATCCAGCTCAGCCATTGTTCCACAGAGTCAAAGAAGGAAATGTGAAACTGACAGATAAAACATGACCTAGACTTAATTCTGATTCAGTTCATAAAGAAAGTATAAAGTTCAAATGAAGTTGCAAAATGTTCAGTATCTGTTTTATAACTTCGTGCACCAGTAGTAGCACTAGGCTTATATCAGAATTTGTATCTTTTTCAGTGAAGGAGAACTAGAAACTTAACTAACATAATGTAGGGTCACACATTGCAGCATATGACTGTGACCTGGTAATGTTCAAAAGCAGACCTTTGGATTTATAGCCAAACATCCTGATTAGAATAGTGCATTCTTGTATTATATTTTATTTTTTTTTGTTATACAATTTTGCCCCCATACCTCACTACAAATTTCACTCTTTAG
>NC_056746.1:401184994-401209994 GCF_019279795.1 Protopterus annectens | reverse complement strand
GTACCAAGAAAGGCTTTTAGAAGATTAAAGTAAGCAGATGTCAGAGTCATTTCAAACAAAATCACTGACTCCGCTTTCATACATCTAAAAAAGCCAGTCACTCAAAGCTCTGTCACTTTAAGTAAATTAAGGAAAAAGAAAAAAAAAATGTATTTAGTGTTTTCCAGACCATCTCATTTTAGAGGATTCCAACTCCATTCCTGGAGGAGGGCAAAGAGACTGATAAACAAAATTGCATTAATATGGTTCACCTCATGATAAATGATGGCCATTCTGTGGTAAAATAATTGATACCTTAGCAGTCCATAAAATTTTAAGATATGACAAAGATATTTTGTTTTTGTGTGGAGTTTTCCCTTAACATAACTTAAGTTCAGCATCAATGCGCATCAGTTGAATGGATTTTCCCAGCAGCAATCTCTCTTGAAATGAGAGTTTTTTATACTTAGAGACAGTAGCAAGGCAAACATCAGTGGAAATAGATTTTCCCAGCAGTAATATCTCTTGAAATGAGGGTTTTTACACTGAGAGATAGTAGCAAAGCAAACATCACCACTACTACAAGTACCCTATGAGATCATGCGTGTAACAAGGATGGTACTTACAGCCCTACCTACTACAAAAACAAACGTTATCATTTAATTGCACCTGTGTACAGTCCTGATATTAATGTCGATTCTTGATCAGTCTACCATATGACGTTCAGTAGTAATTTGCTCTGACTGTTGAATTTAACTCGCTCACACTCAAATACTGTGTTTGGATAAGGCACAGCAACTGCTTGTCTGAACTTGTATTTGAGTTTGAGCAAGAGTGGCAGCCTATACAAGCTACAAAATGTTCAAGTGCCCAGCTTCAAGATGGTCATCTTCAAGAGTTTGGGACTCAAGCGCTTGTAGCAGAAATGTGTGAAAGGATTAAGGAACAGAATTATATTAAACTAAGGGATGTTTTGAAAAAAGATAAGAAGAAAGTTGAAATGAATATGCAGGAAAGATTTAAAAAAAGTCTTAGAGACTTTTTGGGAGACTGTTATTAAATCCATTGCCTGTTTAGGGCTAAATAAAATATAATCAAAAAAGGTATGTAAAGTGTATAGTCTGATCAGGGACACTGATTTCCCATTTTCTTGCAGGAAAATATACTAGAAAATCCTGAATCTGGACTGTCTGAGTATGGCAAAAACATGGTATTTTCATGGAAATTGGCATTTTAAGTGAGAATAAATCATTAAGTGCAACATGTAATTCCTCTCACATTTATTAAGATAGTGTCAGCTTGTTTCATTGTGTGTTCTCTATCCTAAATCTGCTTCAGTTTTGCATATGTATAGACACAGTAGAAAATTATAATGAAATTATGATATTTGCCAGTAATTGCACTTAAAAATTGTGGGTCTGATTCCTAGATTTCATCTCATGAAAACAGTATTTTCTTGAGGACCATAAATCAGTGTCCGTGAATCTATTCTTTCAGCATCAAAGATGAGTGTGGTACCTCTAAAGTCTCTGGCAATGTAAACACTGATTTGAGCACATTGTTTATTTGTTGAGGTTTATTGACTGGGATACTGAACTAATTTCAGCTGCAACCCGGGTAGCGCAAAGTGAAAACATCAAGTGCGTAGTAAAAACGTCAAGTGCATACATTCAATGACTGTTGAATATTGCAAACTAATTTATTTTATTTGTTTTTAATTGATAACTGGGTAAGTGAGCTGGTCTGTTGACCCTTTTCATTCAGGAACCAAGTACAATTGTACAAAAAGAAAATAAATAAAAGTGTACTATATAGTGATAGTTATACAAATTAGACACATTTGATAGAATTATGTCATCATGCACATGGATGCAGGTATCATAAAGAGATCAATACATAGCAATAATATTAAGTATATATATATATATATATATATATATATATATATATATATATATATATATATATATATACACATAGGGCCAGATTCAGGAAGCCTCCGTGTAAGATTTATAACTCTTACACGGAGGCTGCAGTGAAACTGTGTGATGTCAGCATGTCATGCATATGCATGAGGTGCATAAGGCATGCTGAATCACACTAGTAACTCTTACACGGTCCGTGTAAGAGAGTAGGGGCGTGTCTGTAGGCTAAGCCCTGCAAACGGACACGCCCGAAGACTAGAATGGCTGAAAGTAAACAGCCACGAGAGAGGCCATGGAAATGTGCATAAACACACTACACAACACATGCCCCGATAGACCATCACTGTATAAAGTGAAGAGATGTAATAAAATTAAATTAAAACCTTTTTTTTAAAACCCGTAAATGTTTGCTACTGTGTGCCTGCAGCGCTGGTGTGCTACTAGCGCAATCACAGTTAGCAATCAGTGGAAAAGGATATAAGAACTAAATATGCAAAGTAAGCCAAGAAGTAATAGCTTAGCGGTAGAGTTGCCGGCCTAAGAGTAGGCAGGCAGGGTTCGAGCCCACACAACAACCTTTTTTTTTTTTTGTAAATAAGCACTAAAAAGCCCCCTGACAGTATTGTACACATGTAAATGTATTCCCTTTTGTAAAATGGAATGAAACGGAGCATATATTCTGAAGTAACACAATAACAAAAATAGTCAGAAATGTACTGATAGGTAAGCTGCTGTGAGACGGAGTGCCCGTAGCTGAGTAGTGTTTAAAAAGCTGTAAACTGCATGCCTGTTGCTAGGCATCGGTTTAACAGAGTGAAACTGTTTGCAACTAGCTGTGCTTAGCTGAACATGTGTGTCACTAGCCAATTAAGGTTTATCCCAGCGCACACCGCTTTGCGCGCGCCCCACAAGCTAACTGCCAGTGCGCATGCGTTAGCTCCGCGAAAACGAGCGCAGACCTGGTTTTAAGTGCTTAAAAGTGCTTTTGGCATGTTTGATTGACAGGTCTCAACTCATTTCTGTCAGGAAAATCAAAAATCAGTTGCCAGATTCGAACCCAGGATACCATGCACTAGAGTCAAGGTACTAAACCACTAAGCCATGACAGCAATACCTAGAAATGCAGAAATAGCATATATATGGGATAAAATCCAGAATGGAGCATGATAAAGCATTTTCAGTGAAGTAGATACAATTCCAAAATGGCCAATCAGAGAAATGTGCGGGAAAATCGGCATATATAAGCCCCATAGGCGGGAATACACAGCAGAAACGATTGTAGATCAGAGCTGCAGTCAGAATGAGTGGAGTAGGTGAGGGGCGTTGCTTTCGAGCACAGTGTTGGGGCGTTGAGGAGTCCAGATACATGGTCTGGCTCCTTGTCCACCATCACGAGGCCCAACTCATGCAGGGCCAGGTCTCATGGGGAGCATATAGGGCAGAGGCATGGGACCAGTTGGCTCATGATCTGACCAGTGCTACTGGCATTCCACGCACTGGTGAGCAGGTCCGTCACCACCATGCGGACTTGAAACGACGCAAGCAAGACCAGTTGTCCGAATGGATCCAGGCGGCCCGGATATGCCCAACGCCCCACTACTGAGTAAGTTACATTTTACTTATGTATGTAAGGATTTCAACTAGCTGATACCATGGAGATGTGTAGTCCAATATTACTTCTTTGTATTACAGCTGCAGGTGTCCGCTCTATGAATCGCGAGATGCATGCCCGTAGGCTGGTGCGGATGCGCCACCGCAGGTTAGTAACCCCACCCAGTACTTGTAAATAAATATTATACTGTAGCATGTATCAGAACACTGCAGTGTATTGATTAAAAGTAATATAATGTGCAAGCAAGATTTGAAAGTCTGCAGGTATGGCTGCAACAAGTTCATCAGTATGCAAGTGTAACTGGAAATATAATTGATAGAATTAAACAGTGCTGTCATACAGATGTCCCACCATTAATTAAATATAGTGTAACCTGCAGTAGTCTCAAGAGTACAGCTTCAGAATCTGAGGTAGTCACATGTGAGATATATCCCCTGTTGAAATGCTGAATCATGACAGAAGTGAGGCTGTTGGAAAGTGTTTGAATCACCACTAGTCTAACATGTGAACAAAGCCTAGAAGTAGCAACCTGAACTGTGAATTTGCAGGAAGTGTGAGACTGACAGAAAGGGTCATGTATGAATAAATAAAGTAGTAATAACCCGGAATATATTAGCCCCAGTGTGTTTCTACAGAACTAAATGCATGTGGGAAGTACAACTTAATATACCAAACTGATTTCAGTGTGTCAGAATCTGGAATGTCTAGCCAAATGCTGTATATGGTGATCACAGTAAACAATTTGCAGATAGAATGAATGATTATCTGACAGACTAAACAGCCATAGTTGTCCCCTGTCCTGTCATCAAAGTGTAGCAGGATGATGTATCTGATCAGATTCAAAATAAGTAGGATAGTGATGTATTTGTAACAGGTGTAGCTTGACAGTCAAATAAAATTTATTTTGAAACATCAGCCTCAACTTAATTGTGTACCTATTATAAATGTAAATCAATGTGTAACATATGAATGTGTCATCACTTTCTATCTCCGCCCAACCCTATAATTCCATATAACAACACCCACTAAATAATGGTATGTGAACATTTCATTAATCATGGACATTTGTCCGTTTAAAAATATATGCATGTCTGTTCGTGCATGTGCCCTGTTCATACCTGCAAATCTGATGGCCTGTTGCCATTAATCAACCCTGCATGTTGTTTGACTGTGTATTTCTGTTCAAATAATGCATGTGATATTGATATGCCCTTGTTCAATGGTGTTAATATCTGGGTGTTTGTTTGATGGGAATACCAATGCATGCTGTTACAACTAATCTGAATGGAATACAATGCCACTAACCCAAACTAACATAACTACTCACAAACCTAGAACGCTTGGGAAGGCAGGTCCCAGCGGACCCACCTCTCCCACCTCAGCTGGTGACTGCACCTGGCACTAGTGCCCAGGCCGGACCCTCCGTGGCCCTGTGCCACCTTCGGGTGGAAGCGCTGCAGGGATGGGGCCCGTCCCCCTCTGCAAGTGTGGCCGGAGGGGTTCGGCCCACTCACCCTCCGCGGTGTCCGGTCTGTGGTGCGTAGGGAGATCGAAGACAGTGTTCTTGGGCCCCCACGCCAGCTCGAGGCTCGTGTGGCACAGCTAACGCCGCCGGCCATTGCCCCGCCTACACAGCCCCCAGCACAGCCCCGTCCTGGGCTGTGAAGGAACAGTGGCAACTGCCTATGGGTGGGGATATCAGTTCCACTGTTGCCATCTGTGGGCTCATGCATCTTGGAAATCCCAACCTCCGTCCCGCCAATTGTGTAACCCCCACGTGTGTCATACACTGCCCCTGTATGCGTCTTGTCTGTCTTGTCTGTTAACCTACCCAACCTACCTCCCCAGCTATACCGACTTCCTTCACCTGACATACCACTCTCACCTGAAAAAAAAAAAGGGCACTCTGTACCCACAAAAAAATTACGCCCATACATAGCTGTCCATGTCGCACACATGTCTGCTTGACATTGAAACAGTTAATTACAATTGGCTCTACAACAACTATTAATGTTGTCCTGACACCTCTCTCAGGGTGAAAGGTTTCTAATGTCTCACCAAAATACATGGAAATGCACAGCTGTTGCTGCCAAAGACATGGGCATCTATGGGCCTTACCTACATCCCTCCTGCAAATCCCACGCTTGTTTCCCTACTGTCTTACCCTCTTTGTGACCCCTTTTTCACCACTTTCCTGTCACCCCTTTTTCTTTTCTTTCAAAGAAATTAGCGCTGGTGTGCGCTTGTGTTAGCTGAGCACACCGCCAGTGCGCACGTGAGCTCCAAGAACGAAGCGCAGACCTGGTTTAAAGTGCTTAAAAGTGCCTTTATGGCACTTTGATTGACAGGTCCTGTACTCAGTTTGAAAGTTTGCTAAGAAAAAAAAATTCCCACTGTCAGTCTCAAACCCAGGACCTTGGTAACATTAGTCTGTATGACCTACCACTAAGCCATGCCTGCTTTGCAAGAACACAGTGCTAAAATAAATATAACATGTAATAGTAGGAATCAGTATAAAGGCAATATAGGAGATGTACTATCCAAAGCATGTCAGGTAGAGTTTTAATGGCCAAATTACTGGATTCCCATACTAGTTCAGTGTGAACAGAAACAGCCCTGCTACCTGTTAGCTTGTACATAATAATGTAAGGTAATGTACATATGTGAAGGTATGTATATCTACACATACATATATATAAATATATATTAATACATATGAAATATAGTTGTAGGTCTCAGTAGCCATACACACTCACTACAGGAAATAGTGAAGATATATGCAGCAACCAGAATCTGCAACACAGCCTGGCTCCTGTGAGACCTACTAAGCCCTTTAACTGCTTAAAGGTGCCTCCAGCACTTTGATTGATAGGCCCTATACTCAACTCAAAAGCAGAATATGAGCATACTAGTAGGCCCTACCACAAGACCATTGTAACACTAGTCTGTATGACCTACCACTAAGCCATGACTCTCATACAGGAATATAGTGCTAAATAAGTGGAACACGTAATAGTATGAATGAAGATAAAGGCAATATAGTATGTCTACTACCCAAAGCATGTCATGCAGACTTTTATAGTCCCAATTACTGGGTTCCCATACTAGTGTAGTGTTAACAGAAACAGCCCTGCTAATTGTTAGCTTGTACCCAATAATGTCAACTAATGTACATATATGAAAGTATGTATATGTACACAGATATATATATATATATATTTATATAGCAATACATATGACATATAGTTGTAGGTGTCAGTATGCATACACACTCACTATAGGGAACAGGCAAGATAAATGCAGCAACCTGAATCTACAACACAGCATGAAGCATGGTAGATGTACTAACCTTCACACTCACAAAACACTGTCAACAGCATACCAGCATGGTCCACGCCTACAATCTGAAAGGGCAACGCCTATCTCACATACCCTTTTATAGCAGTGTCCTGAAATCACAGTGAGACATGCAATCAGTACACACCCAGCTGCATGCAATTAGCAAATGCTGCCTTACAATTGGTGCAGAGGCCATCACATGGACCTATGCAGATACCTACAAAAGCAATGAGTACCCACACTACACTCATGCAATACATTCATTGCACAAAACCGACAGAGAAAGAGAGAGAGAGACAGAGAGAGAACAAAACAGAACAAAACAGAAATAAAGACAGCCAGCAGCAAAACCAGCAGCAGCAGCAGCAGCAAACTTCAAGCAGCACCAGTGACACCAACAGCTGCCACAAACACAGGTAATGCAAAGTAGCAGGTTAATCCTGTGTATACTGTGACACCTCCAAATGTATCATAGTTCACTATCTATAGGTATGTCCATGAGATAGGTTGTGTGTACATAGTCATGAAATATAAACATATGTAATATTGTTGTACATGTGGGCCATAACTAACACTTCCATAGCTTAGAACACAAGGCCAGTTGTGCATATGATGCAGTAGTTCCCAGGGTCAGTAGAGGTTCCTCCTCATTGGTGTGGGACCACTGTGTATGTATGGCACTGTTCAGGTACATATCCTGTAGTATGGCCAGGGTTAATATCAGTCTGTCATGTGGTGCTATGTCCTCCAGGGGTGAATGTAGCACACATCCAGGGATACCATTTCGTAACAGTGATGATATGTGTTCTGCAATGATGAGGGTGGCTCTCACCTGGACATGTGAGAGGATAGGGAGGTTACAGTCATCTGGGATAACTAATAACACGTGTGTAGGACAATGGGGGGTACCTGCACCTAAACTGTCTGCAACAATGTTGGCAATATCTGTGCATTTGGTGAATGTGAAGCATCTTAACACTGCAGACAACAGATGCCTTCCCATCATGTGAATCTGCCCTGTGCTGCAGTAGCCTCCTACTATTGTTATACAATATGCCTGTATCTGTAGTCCACTGGACAGGATTAATAAGTGGTGTGCAGTTGTTCTGGGTTAGATAACTGTGTGCACAGTACATGCAGTATGTGGGATGTCTGTGGTACGATATGCAAAGGTGCTGGCGGTGTGTGTTGTGGCTTCCACTGGCCCAGTGGGCTGCATGGATAGCATCACTGTCATAACTACTGAATAACTGTGTAATAACATGCATACATAGCAAGGTAGTGTACTGTGCTTGTGGTGTTGTTCAGATATGTATATCCAGGCTGAGTAATGTGTGTCCACATCACAGGGTTGGATGGCAGCACACATCCAGTATGTATGGATGAACACCCAGAATGTGTCAGACGTGTCACCTGTGCAGAAGTATCTGGCCATTACCTGTGCATCCCCCACAACACACACACATGCAACATATGGCAGATGTACTATAGCAGTACACACATGTTCATAGGTTCATACTAGGCTATCTGCCCGAGGGCATTTACAAGCCTAGCCCATCGTTTTGTGGCTTACGCCACCCCTTTAGTATGGGGAACCATACCCATTATTTTGCTGTGCCTCTGTCGAGCAGTGACACGGAGGTAATCCTGGGGTATATCTGCGATCTCCCATCCATTGGTCAAGATTTCTCTTGAACAAGGCTAGCGAGGTGCTCTGCCTCACATATACCGTGATTTTGTTCCACAGCATAGGGAGTCTTTGGGTGATGAATCTATCCCTCCAGCATGTCCTATTAATAGCCGTGTCGAGGTTTAAGTCTCCGCCTTGTGGCTCTGATGGATCTAGGTTTTTAGGTGAAGCATATTCATCAAATCTGGGTTTGACATGGCCTTGTATGTTGGGCAAAGGTCACCTCTGAGCAAGCTGTAAGCGAATAGAACATACATGGACATGCTGGAGGCAAATTCCTAACTGAGAGGCTCTTCACTCTGTAATGAGCTCGAACAGTTGAGAATGAACAGTTCATAGGTTCATACTAGGCTATTTGCCCTAGGGCATTGGTAAGCCTAGTAGAATGTGTTTGTCTTTGCCACCCAATCACATCTTATGCTGCTATGCCCTTGTCCGACTTTTAGTATACTTTGCCTCTGTCTAACAGCGACATAGAAGTGATACCTGGGGTACAACTATGATCTCCATCCACTCATCCAGATTCCTATGGAAGAGAGTCAATGAGGACTCTGCCTAACCAGTAGTGTGAGCTCATTACAGAGTGAAGGGAGCCTCTCGGTTAGAATATGCCCCTCCAGCATGTCCATGTATGTCAGTGCTGAGGTCCAGCTCTCCTGAGCATGTGGCTGTATGGGACTCTGATTGCCTGAGGTGCATCATGTTCATTACTGCTAGGTAGGACATGGCTGTATATGGCATGCACAGATTGCCTCTGAACAGGCAGTATGCCACTGAGTCCAGCTGGATTCACTTTACCTGGGCAGCATATGACATCTGTGTGAGCCATTGCATCCCCTTGATGATGTACTGTTGTCCTGTACCAGTTGCTGTAGGTGTCTGGTTAGGTACATCCCAAAAGGTGCATTGTACGCAATTATAGGCCTGATGATGGATGAGTACAGAGGCACAATGACCTCCCCTGCCATACATGTGAATCAGTCATGATTAGCTGGGCTATATAACATGTCTGTCAATCCACGCTGGCCATGTGGTAGACAAATGACAGACCGCTACCATGTTTCTTCCCCAGGTCCCCAACCACGCCTTCTGTACTCAATGGCCTAACACCTATGTTGTACTGTGCCACCAATGTCGAGGCGTGAATCTGCATTGAATACTGATACCCTCCCTTGTTCAAGTGTTGTGGCCGACAAGAATGGTAACAGCTATAACGTGGTAGTACTGGTGTGCTCCTGTGAAACCTGAAACAGGTTCATGTTACTGCACAGATATCGATGTCCAGAATGCTAGGTAGGGTTTTGGGTGCATGCATCCTTGGGTCTAGACGTCCAGTGTTGAGTAGCATCACTCTTACTTCCTCATCCTTTGTGATACAAATGGATGTGGGTTTGCCTTATGAGCCTTGCCTAATACAGGCACTATGGGTGTAGCAGGAGGCTCCGCCAAATGTCAATAGGACTGTGGTGACAGGTGCAAGCTGTCCCTAGCAAAGCATACCACCCCAAGATGGCAGGCATTGGCACACCTGTGAATGACACCAGTATGTCAGTCAATTGTTGGAAGGGATCATCGTGCCTTGATATTGTGGCATTGTTCTAGGTGAGGGTAGGATGCTACTCAAGGTCAGGGTCAAACTGTCTCGGCCACGTGCTCAGAGAGCTCTGTAATGTCTCATGTCATGTAGTCCAGGGAGGAATGTGTCAGGCCATTCACAGCAGCATGGACATTGACTGAGTCATACCTGTACCTGCCTTGGGGTTACCTGACTGTTTGTGTTATGTGGCAGTTCATAGTGCCTGACAGGCTGCACACCGTGACCCTCACCTCGTTAAGCCTGGTGAACGTGATGTGAGTGTGCCTGATGATAGAGGCACCTAGTACAGGTGTATGATGTGTGTTGTTAACTGTTAATGGCTGTGAGTGTTCAGCACATTGGCTTTGTGTGATATGTGTTGCACATGTTCGTTTATGTGGTAGTGGTTGCCTGGATGTCTGCTTAGGAGGTCTCTGCTGCATAGGCAGAGCTGTGGTCTGAGCCTACAAGTATGATCATGTGTGATCATGTGTTAGGTCCGCTGTTGTGGTAGGTCTACATGAGACTGGAAGTGTAGTGAGTGATCCCTTGCCACGTGACTGGTTATGGCGGTATTGACTAGACAGAGCCTAGCCTCCAGTCTGGTATATGGTTGCATCACTCACATGAGTTTGAATTTGTTGTTAGGAGGAGGGGTTGTCTGTGTACATGCATCTGTTCTAACATTGTCTCTGGAGTACCACACTCACCAGCTGGACTGAGGAGGAACTGACAACTGACCTCTGGACATGCTAGAATACTATTGTGAACTCTGTAATCACTAATGATTGAAAACAAGGTCCAGTGGGGAGTGAGGGTGTACTGACATTACCTACAACTGCTGACTGATATAAAAGCCGCCAGTGAGCAAATGCCAGGTAACCTAAGTGCAATGTGTCACAATGAAGTAAATGCAACAATGACAAGCAGTCACTTGCTGTCATGTGTAACATGGAAGTACGTACAGTAAGCAATGCAGATAACAGTAGTGAGTCACAGATGTGTTGCAAAGATGTGTACTATGTGGATGTAGCATACCAGTGAAATAACAAGCTAACAGATAACAAGCATATAAACAAAGGTAGATGCAGGAGGCCTGATGTAGTGTTTGCTACAACAAACAAGGTGTAGCAATGTCAGTAAGATACAGCTCAGATATGCAGGCACTATAAACCTGAAACCAGATGTCCCCAGCTATGAATGGCAGAGTACAGCCTATTGTCACACATGGGTGCAGACCACAAACCTCGTTAATGTTAAATAACTGGCCTGAAGGCCAACTGCCCATACCAGAAGTAATACACTTGTACACTGGGCCCACAATCAGCAGTTCCCAACTTCAATGGATGAAAGATATGTGTCCTGCCACCACAGTGCTTGCCACCAACCTCCCTAATGTAAAACAACTGGTCTGAAGGCCAAGTACTTAGTACAAATGACATAGAATGATAGCTACACTGTAATCAGGTTTTAACCAATCAGTAATAAGTAGAAGTTAACACTACCTGTATAGAATGTGTACCATGTATTGTTGAGATACTATGCTGATAACCTGTTTGTGTACCTTTCCAGATAGACATGGCACCTAAACGGAATCCTGCCTACTCTGCTGCAGAGGATGACGTGATCCACCAGAGCCTGGTGCGTGACTATGCCATCCTGTTCTCACGCACCACCCAGAATCAGCAGGAGAGGTCTGCACTGTGGCAAAACCTTGTTAGCAGGATAAATGATGTTGGCATGCATGATAGGACATATGAGCAGGTGAGACATCACTGCAGTGATTTGATAAGAAATGTGCTGCAGATATCCGCAGGCAACAGGCTGCCACAGGTGGGGGGGTGGCCACACACCCCCCCCTCACCAGACAGGAGGGGCTACTGCTAAGTGTTGTGGATCCAGCCCCAGAACAACAGCAACCATCATGCATCCTGATGGAGGTTGGATCCACACAGCAGCAAGACAGCGAGCGTGCAGGTAAGATGCCATATTCATTTATTGTTATTACTTTTACATTTGTTGACCCAGATAGTCTAGCTGGATATAAGTTCATTTTCAGTAGAGGCCTGTGGAGAAAAGCTCCACACATAACGTAATAAAGGCAGACAGACAAGTTGTCATTACAGACAGCCAACATAATAGAATTGTACACCAGCCTGTTAATTAAATCAACATACATGTAAGGAAGTCAAACAGTTTAGAGTCATACACAATGTACCGTTGGTTTCAAAGCAATCCTACCTAAAGCATAATGGTTATGCAATAAGGCAAAAGCCATATACATAATAGTTAGGGCTCAGAAGGGTAGAGAAGTAGAAGGAGTATGACAGATACAATGATATGGAAGAGGCAGGAGTCAAGAAGGGAAGTGAGGAAAAGAAGGAAGACAGTCAAGAGGAGGTGGGAGGGATGGGAGAAGTAGGTCAGAGCATAGAAGGACATCAAGGTGAAAGAAACAGGGTAGAAGCTAGTTTCTGTGCACAATGAGGGGTTAAAGGTGAAGAGAGGGTAGGGAGAGGGACGTTAGCCTGGACTCCAAGAAGAACAAAGCCAGTGGGTTTGGAAGTACAGTTTGAGTTGACTCTTGAAGAGAGGTAAGGGTGAGATTAGAGTTAACTCCTGGTATGTACATATGACTGTTCTGTACGCTGTTACTTCATGCACGCATAAGGTGTGCATGTGGTATGTATCTGTCATCATGATATATATACAGACATGATGTGCAGCTGATGTGTATAAGGGAACTAGTGTACTACTGTACTGTATCATGTGCAAAATGAATGGCACACATGTGCCCACTGACATTACTCTCTTCACACTTCCAGGTCCCTCCCATGTAGCAATGAGGCAGGCCATACATGCTGGTGAGTCTTTTAAAATTATCTGTAAAACAATTTATAAAACTAGGAAGAGTAGTGTAACTCTGTAGTAGACATGCTGGTGACTGTGTTCACAATAACTGTAATTGACAGGTAGTAAATTGAGTAGTGTAACACGGTACTGATGTGTGTGTTTACTGTGGGGTGTGCATGTGTGCAAGTGTGCCTGTGCCCAAGTGTGCATGTGTGTTAGTGTCCATGAGTGCATGTGTCCATTTCTGAATGTGTGCATTAGTATTGAAGTGCATCTCTTTCAAATATGTATTGAGACTGTAATCTGTGTTCCATGTTTTCCTCCCGTAGGTTCTGGTGCTGCTCTGGTGACCTGCAGCAGGGAACCTGAATCTTGTGCCCCAGGTACTGATGATGATGAAATGTCTGTAATGGTGCAGGAAGGTGTGTCTGGGTCCGCCATTGGTCAGCCAATTGACAGTACACAGCTTTCAACCCCGTCAATGCGCACAGTCATCCTGCCGTTACATCCTTTGTCACCATTGTCCCTAGGTGATGGACAGTCAGCAGTGGGCATAGATCAGGGTAATGTGGTACCTGTGGTACATGCATCCTCACAAGGCAGCCATGTGCAGAGGCCTCCAATGGTACCACGCAGACAGTCGCCCATGGGTTCTCGTGGGGGCATCCGTGGCACATACTGCCTCTGGCCGACGTGCCCAAGGAGGTATGTCAACCTCCACTATGTTTAGAACTGTCATGCAGGCACAGGCACGTATGGAAAGGTACACCAGACAGGGTCTGAGGGAGCTGAGAGCATGTCGCATAGCCATGACAGACGGCATGCATGATGTTGCGAATGCTATCCGTAACTTCACAGATGTCGTTGACAGACGTTGTGGGGGCATAGAACAGCTGCTCCACAACCAGATGACCATGGGCCAGGGCGATGGTGTGCGCTTGCGACGGCGACGTGGCCGTATGCCAGCAAGAGCACCAGCTGGCAGTGGCCGCGGACGACAACAGGCCCACCCCCGCCCCCCAAGTGCCAGCACCAGCCCCAGCAATGCTGGGTCTGTGCCGTCCTCCCGACGCCCCAGGAGACCACGCACGTGGCTCTGGACAGTCCCAACAGGGAACTGTGTCCAGTCAACACACCCTGCTTCCGATGACAGTACCCAGTCTGGGTTAGTACCGATACGGCCCGTAGCACCCTGCCAGGCACAGGTACCGTGTCCGTGCCCACAGACACTGATCTGGATGACCTGACAGGTGCAGTCTGTGGCTGTCCACAAAACCCTGTACATGGCAGCCATTATGTGGGACTGTGTGCTTACACACATGCAGAAACCTGGAAACCTAACACCTAGGGCAAACACATACACACACACACTGCACCAACAACGGTCCACCCTGTACTGCTGCCCCTCACAAACACACATACACACACATGTCAATTGGTGTTACCAGTGGCCGGCTTGGGCATACCTAACCCACACCCTGTGCATATGATGACACTGTGCCACCTCCTGCATACTACAACATCGGTGCAGGTAAAGGTAAACACGTTGCTGATGCACAGGGTGACTACATAGATGTGTATAAGTAGTAACATGTTGGTAACTGTTGACTGTTGCAGTATAAATGTGTGTATATCCCAGCAGTCCTGCTGCAGTAACTGTATGAATGTCCTCAATTGTTATCTGCACCCATACTACTTAACAAAGTGTACCAGCTGCACACCATCACATGCTAACATTGACTATGGCAATGCGCATCTTGTGCTATGTAGATTCAGCTACATGTATCTGTTCTGTCACACATGCATCTATACACACCCTGCTACCCACACAGATGCACACACTCACCTGCCATTCCCATTATTTATCACCCTACATGAGTAGCTGTTGATACATGACAGGTACACATTTCAGAAGTGCACTATGTTGTTTACTACTGGCATCCCCTTCTCTACCTGTACTCACAGGGTTCAGGCAACCTCATCAGTTGGAAGATGTAATGTGCATCAGGTACTGTAGTACCCTGATTGCCACAGCAAACATGTTTCCCATACGGAAATGCACACACAGACACATCCCACATCCACACACTTGCCACATTCAGGCTTCAGAACACTATCTAGGTATATTCGGTACATGTGCATGTTACAGTAGCATGTAACACTATACTGAGTACTGGCAGTTAGTTGTCTGTTGTCATGTTGTCTGTATAGAATAAAAGAATTGTTTGATTATCCTACTCCGTTTTGTGGACATTACTTGAAGAAGTGTTACCTTACATGTGTTATCAGTACCACCACCTTCTGTTTTGTAGTTTTGTTTGTATAGGGTGCTATCAACATCACTGCTTGTTAAGGGTAATGACCACCCTGCAGTGCATAGCCCCATGTGGCAAAAGCCACATCCCACCCCATCATTGTGCACACACACTAACCCCACCAACAGTAAAACACATACTTTCCATTTGCAAGATTCAAACCCATACCTAACTGTGCAATGACAGTAGAAACAGACACATTAGCAGAGTGTGCTATTTGCAGTAGTTGGAGAAATCCTTACTAATGCTGTACTTAGAGGGTGCTGACATCATCTGTGTGTAGGAGGAGGGATGTGCACCCTGTAGTGTGTTCTCCCAGTTGGCAAAAGGCAGTTAACCCTCCCAGCATAGTGCACACACATAAACCACTCATACTAACACACATACATTCCCTTTGCAGGATTCAAACCCCACCTAGCTATGTTAAGACACTACAGACGGACGTATTAGCACAGCGAGCTATTCACATTACTGGGGGATTTCTTTTCCCCTGATATACTTATAGGGTGCTGACATCATCAGAGTCTAGAAAGTTGTGGTGTGTTTTCCCAGTTGCCAAAAGGGATGTTTCTTTCATACACACTTGCACACACACTTACCCCCTTCACACACACTTGCCACCTGCTGGATTCAAACCCCTACCTAACTATGTTATGACACTACAGACGGATGCATTAGCACAGCGCTATTCACATTACTGGGGAATTTTTCCTGATATACTTATAGGGTGCTGACATCATCAGAGTTTAGAAAGTGGAATGATCATCCTGTGGTGTGTTTTCCCAGTTGCCAAAAGGGATGTTTCTTTCATACACACACACCCCCTTCTCACACACTTGCCACCTGTTGGATTCAAACCCCTACCTAACTATGTTATGACACTAGAGACGGACGCATTAGCACAGCGCTATTCGCATTACTGGGGAATTTCCTTTCCCCTGATATACTTATAGGGTGCTGACATCATCAGAGTTTAGAAAGTGGAATGATCATCCTGTGGTGTGTTTTCCCAGTTGCCAAAAGGGATGTTTCTTTCATACACACTTACCCCCCTTCACACACACTTGCCACCTGTTGGATTCAAACCCCTACCTAACTATGTTATGACACTAGAGACAGACACATTAGCACAGCACGCTATTCGCATTACTGGGGAATTTTCTCCTGATATACTTATAGGGTGCTGACATCATCAGAGTTTAGAAAGTGGAATGATCATCCTGTGGTGTGTTTTCCCAGTTGCCAAAAGGGATGTTTCTTTCATACACACTTACACACACACTTATCCCCTTCACACACACTTGCCACCTGCTGGATTCAAACCCCTACCTAACTATGTTATGACACTAGAGACGGACGCATTAGCACAGCTTGCTATTCGTATTACTGGGGAATTTCGTTTCCCCTGATATACTTATAGGGTGCTGACATCATCAGAGTTTAGAAAGTGGAATGATCATCCTGTGGTGTGTTTTCCCAGTTGCCAAAAGGGATGTTTCTTTCATACACACTTACACACACACTTACCCCACACACTTGCCACCTGCTGGATTCAAACCCCTACCTAACTATGTTATGACACTAGAGACGGACGCATTAGCACGGCGCGCTATTTGGATTAATGAGAGAATCCTTTTCTCCAATATACTTATAGGGTGCTTACATGATCAGTGTCTAGAAAGGGGGATGAGCATCCTCTGGTGTGTTTTCACATTTGCTAGGGGTAACATTTGGACCAAGTGTGTGAGCATGCCCAGTTCAGCCTTCCCTTGGCATGTTGTGTGAAAGATGTCTCATTTATCTAAGTGTGTGAGCATGCCCAGTGTGGGCTTTACATATGTTGAACTCTGCAGCCCATCACATTTGTGGATGAGTGTGACCTTCAACAAATACCTGAAGTTTATGGTTGTGTGTTCTGTGCCATGTTGTGTAGTTACTGTCGGAATGCTTTTTGTGTGAACAAAACAGGGAGTATACTGTGCCTGCAGGTTTTGCATGGGATACTTTGCACACAATTGTCAACATCCGCTCATACTGACCTAAGACTGTAGCACTGTCTAGTGTAGTGTTTCAGTACTTTCACTGTGGTGGTCAGTATCCTGGCCTTTAGTCCTATCACTGCTTTACATTTCCATAGTGTGCACAACAGCCTGGTTAGGGTCCAGTTGTGCACATCTGCACAAAGGCAGTGCCTCTACAGACCCTGTTAATTGCTGCCCCATAAGCTTAACAAGTGTAGTCTGCAAATCTATGGAGAGGATCATAATTGAGCTCATAAACAAAGATATAGGGACATGCAGACATTGTACCCATCCCATTTTGGCTTGGTCAGGGGCAGATCATGCCTTTTGTACTGGGTTGACATCTTCAAATTGGTCACTTAGGCCATTGTTGGGGAAAGGCAGTCCATACAGCCTACCTTGGCCTTGCAACACTTTCAACACAATACCCCACTCAGGTATTGTGGAAAACCCTAACAACTGAAATGTAAACCCATATGTCACAAGATGGGTTGCAAACTGGCTTAAGGACGGGACCCACAGGGTTAGAGTTGCTGGCACTATGTTAGACTCCAGGCTGGTCACAGGTGGTGTCACACAGGGCTCAGTCCTTGGCCCCCATTGTTTGTCATGTACTTCCCAGAAGTACAGGCCAACATGGGAGGACTTTGGATGACAATGTTAGCAGATGACTGCACACTGGGCACCATAGCGGACAGTGCATCACACACAGATATCCTTCAGAAGGGACTCACAGTAACTGATAGCTGGTGCCAGGGCCATGGCCTGAAGTCAGAGTGCACAACATGTGTAGACATACCCTTCAGGAAAAGCAAGGTGACCCCAAGCTACCATATAGGTGGCAATCCTCTAAGCACAGAGGAGGTTATCATGGACCTGGGGACCCAGGTTAACAGTCGCCATTCTTCTGAGACTCACATTGCTAAAGTGGCTAGGAAGACCTTCTACATTGCCCACCTGATCAGGCTGGGATTCACATCCAGATCTAGTGGGTCATTGTTCCCTGTACTCTTCACTTATCAGACCGGTGATCGAGTCGAATGCCCTATTCTGGCTGTATCTCACACAACATCTGCAGCAATTGGAGACACCCTGACTGTCCCCACCTAAAGGATCAAGGAACCCCAACAGCTGTCATATGCTGCCAGATTGATGACACTCACACTCTATTCACTCACATACCGCCTGCTTAGAGGTGACATGTGCCTGACATGCGAGGCCATGTCCAAACAGAGATTAATGGGCATGCTCCACCTCAGACTCAGAAGATCCACCTGAACCACTAGTGCAGGTGACTTACACCTTAGCAGGGATGTATGTTGGACATGTTGGAGGGATGGGGTTATCACCGGAGACTCCCTATGCTGTGGAATACAATCCTGGTCCATTTGAGGCAGAGCACCTTGCTGGCTGTGTTCAAGAGGTATCTTGACCTAATGCTAGTCGGAGAATGTGTTTGTCCATCAACACATTGTAAGCGTAGTTCGACATGTCATATGTCTTGTTTAGTATACTGTGCCTCTGTCTACCTGTGACATAACATTGATACCCAGGGTAAACCTCCCATCTCCCATCCACTCATTAGGATTCCTGTTGAGGGGACTCAACCAGTGTCTCTATGGACAACCTGTACTGGTAGTTTACTCATGTGTGGGGGTGGCTTCTGTGTTTTGGATAATGCAGTACAGCCTGTCCTATATATGTCAGTGCTGGGGTTCAGGTCCCTCATGTGCATAGCTCCCTGCCATTCAGATTGTACAAGGTGCAGCATGTGCATTGATTCCAGCTTGGACATGGCTTTCTACATCAGGCACAGCTTGCATCTGGGTGGACAGCATGGCAGTGTGTGGAGCTGCACTCTGTTTAATCAGACTACACATTACATGTGTTCCAGCTCTGTCATACTCCTGGTGAGGTACTGTTGTGGACTTTACAGGTACTGGATGTGTGTGCATGAGGTACACCCCACAGGGGCTGTTGTGGTCATTTCTAATGCTGATGAAAGATAACTGCAGAACCAGAATGACCTCCCCTTAGCTAGATGTCAGACAGCATGGACCATACAATCACAACTGAAAACAGGACCCTCTCCACAAAGGGAAAGTGTCCTGTCTGGTGGACCCCAGCCATAAACAAACTGTATGACAGATGAGGGTTACTAATGCAAGACAGAGCTACATCTCCAAAAGGGAAGACAGCTGTGATCAGCACTAGTAGAAAGCTACATTATCTCATAAAGACATGCAAGGTCAACTTGGGGACATAAATCACCAAAGACAATGAAGGTAACCACACTGCTTTCTTCAGTTATGTCAGACACCTGGTTGTGAACCCTCGGATATGCTCAGAGTTGGTACACAACAACATATATTCCAGTGACCTGACAGATATTGGCAACATTCCGGCGGACAGCTTCAGTGCGATTTACCCTCCCTCACCCCCAAAACAAGATAGTTATCACTGCTGTATGTAACCTCACTGTCATCTTGGATGTCCATGTGAGAGCCACACTCAGCAAAGACAAGTACACAGCATCCATGGGACCTGCTGGTATCTCCAGTTGCATGCTATGTGAACTCCAGAAGGGCTGGACCCATATATACAACTGCTATTTAACCTTAGTCTTGCTACAGGATATGTACCTGAACACTGGCATACGGCAACAGTGGTCCCACTCCACAAGGGGATGCCTCCACAGACCATGGCAACTACCACCACACAGGCTTAACCAGCCTTGTCTGCAAAGATATGGGAGGAGTCATGGAGCTCTTACACAGACACATTACTGACCTACGGACCCTTGTTCCCACCTAGTTCAGCTTTGTACAGGGCAGATCCTGCCTTTTGCACCTTTGCACCGAAAAGTACCTACCATGAAGATCAGGGTTCTTCAACACATGTCATATGCTTCCAGAATAGAGGAAGTCCAGCTTTGTTCAGTGTCATACCGCATACTTACAGGTGACCTATGCCTGACATACAAGACCATGTCCAATCAGGATTTGGTGGACATACTCCACTGCAAGCAATCCAAATCCACCAGAGCCATGAGAGCTGAGTATTTGAACCTCAGCACATACATGTATAGGACATGCTGGAGGGACAGAGTCATAACTCAGAGGCATCTCACACTCTAGCAGAGTATCCCAGTTCATGTTTGACAGAGTCCCTCACTGACTCTCTTCAGGAGACATCTGGACAACTGCATATGAGACAGAGGCACAGACTAGACAGAGACACAGTCATGTTATTCAATTACATAAGGGCGTCATAATGTGTCACTACTAAGTCAGAGGCACAATATTCAGAATCTATTCTGTACACTTATTACCACTATAAGGGGTGGCAATAGCCACATCACTATGGCTAGGCTTATACATGCACTAGGGCAGATAGCCTAGTAGTACACTATGACACTATGAAACACCGGTGTATGTGTAGCTATTGTCAATCAAACAGTATGATGTGGCTTGGGGGCTTGATATCTCCCTGTATTCCAACATTGTTTTGTCTATTCCTTCTAGCATGTCTAGGGATCAGTTGCTAGTGTCCTCTCCTGCTCAGCTGGTGAACCTGGGAATATTGAGGCACTGTTACAGTTGCCTCATGTACACTGACAACCCTCTCCTTCTGCCATAAAACACACATACATGTGAGAGATGCAACTATATAGCCAAAGTGGAGGCTGAGCTCTCTCAACATAGGACTAGCAAGACCAGAGAGAGGGTGAAGGTAACCACACACACATCTTTAATCCAGTCTCACATGGCACTGTCACAACTTAAGATCATACACATAGACACACAGAGACACTCTCGGAGGCTCTGATCAGAAGTCTACCAGAATGGCGGTGGCCACCACAGCATACACTCACACAACTGCCTCCACAGGGCACAGCACATGCAACACATTGACCACAGAGTTGGTGTGCCAAACAGTCACAGCCCTTAAGGCCAAACACAATGCCGGACACACTTGTCATAGGTGACTCCATAGTCAGACACACTGATGTCCCACTCACCAGATCAGGTACAGAGGAGGTCACAGTAAGCTGCCTATTGGGCACTGGAATCCACCACATAATGCAAGCACTCAGGTCACTAAACTGCAAGTACAGGTCTGACCCAGTCATAATCCATGCTGGTGTGAACGACCTGAGATGTACCTCCCTGGACTACATGGAAAGAGACATAGAGGATCCCTCTGATTATGTAGGCCAGGCAGGTATGACCCTGACCTTCGGCAGTATCCTACCTTCACCAAGTATGATGCCACATAAACAGAGACAAGATGATCAGCTGTAGTATTTTGCTTAGACTATGGTGTCATTCTAAGGGGGTCCAATGTCTGTCTGCCTGGGATGACATGCTGGACAGGCCACGGTGATTTGCAAGGGACGGCTTGCACCTGTCACCCTGGGCTTCCGGATTTCAGATGATGCTCTTGCCACCCCCATTGTGCCTTTTTATGCAAGACTCAGATTCTACACCTACCACCCTAGAACACAGTAAAGGAAAGACACTAAGGGTAATGCTGCTCAATGCCCAAGGTCTCAACCTCAAGCTGCACACACTCTATGCCCTTCTCAGTATGTAGCACATTGATGTCTGTGCTGTGCCTGAAACCTGGTTCACAGCTTCTGACAGCACCCCGGCACTATCGGGTGTTACCTCATATCATGCATTCTGGCACCAGCATCCCGACAACACCAAGAAGGATGGTGGGTGTCCATATTCATCAAGGACACCCTCACCTCATGGTTGGTGGCAACACACGATGCATCAGAGACCATCCAGGTGCCAGTGACCGTAGGCAAGACTGCTCTGCAGTTTGTAGCATGTTACATGCCACCCGCTCAAACTCAGGTACCTCACACAGCTATCCTGCAAACACTGAAGGGGATAAATGTATCTCAAAACACCATCCTACTGGGTGATTCCAACTATCCACATATAGACTGGGATCACTAATCATGCCACAACACTCTAACACAAAGGTTCCAAGAGTTCATACACTGAAATGCCATGGAACAACTGGTCCCAATCCCCTCAAGTGGAGGCAACATACTAGAACACATCATCACGAACATGGGGTCACACTGTTCAACACCAGACATATACCCATCATTGGTGAGATCAGATCATGGACTATTCTCAGTGGGAGTCCACATCCCACCCACACCCCAGATGGGAAATGAAACGGTGAAGACCTTCTCAAATGCTGACTTCACATTTCTGAGGACTGGTGTGGTCTCTTTCAAGGCCCCCAGGCCAGCAGACACCATTACCCAAGCCACTGTATCACTTAGAAATGCCTTCTACCAGCACCTCCAGGACTGCATGGTTCAGGCAATCCCAAATAATAATGACTCTTTGTACCACAGGCAAGCATCCAGTCTGGTGGACCCTAGCCATAAACAAGCTGTACAACACAAGGAAGGAGCTACTACAAGATAGAGCGTAATCCGTAGGGGGAAGGCACCCCTGCTCATTGTGAGTAAAACACTGGGTTCCCCCATACAATCATCCGAGGCATGTTTTGAGAGTAAACCCACTCAGGACTCCAGGGACAATCATGAGGCCTTTTACCTATGTTTGAAACCTGGGAGGAAACTCCCAGATATGCTCAGACTTAGTTCAGAATAATGTTGATATCACTGCACCTACAGACATTGGCAACATACTGACTGACAGGTTCAGTGCAGATTTCTCCCCTCCCCAACTGGGGGGGTATGTACACCAGAGGATTGTAGTCCCCCAAACATCTCCACTGCTGGGGTGGGAACTGCTCAATCCAAGGCAGAAAACACTTTATCCATGGGACCAGATGGTGTCCCCAGTTGTGTGCTCCATGAACTCAATGAGTAATTACACTGCAGTTAGGGCAGCTGTTTAATCTTAGCCTCACCTCAGGATATGTTCCCAAGGAGTGGCATACAGCAATGGTGGACCCACTTCACAAAGGAGGTGCCTCCACCAACCCCAGAAACTACCATCCCATCAGCTTGACAAGCCTGTTCTGCTAAGCTATGGAGAGGATCATAATGGGAATTCTAAATGAAGACATAGGGGACTTGCAGACATTGGATCCAATCCAGTTTGGCTTTGTCAAGGGCAGATCATGCCTTTTAAACTTGGTTGACTTTTTCAAAACACTCACCCAGGCCATTGACGTGGGCAAGGCAGTCCACACAGCCTACCTTGACCTGGCAAAGGCATTCACACAATACCCCACTCAGGTATCATTGAAAACATCACCAGCTTAATTGTGAACCCATACATCACAGCATGGGTTGCAAATTGGCTAAGTGACGGAACACACAGGGTCAAAGTTGCTGGTGCCAGTTCACACTCCAGAGCTGTCACAAGTGGTGTCCCACAGGGCTCAGTCCTGGGCCCACATTTGTTCAGTATCTACTTTTCAGAAGTACGAGCAAACACAGGAGGATTATGGCTGACAAAGTTTGAAGATGACTGCAAACTGGGAAGCATAGCTGGAAACCCATCTGACACAGACATCCTTCAGAAGGGTCTCATAGACACAGATAACTGGTGCCACGCCATGGCCTTACATTAAACACTAAACAATGCATAGCCATACCCTTCAGGAAGAACAAGGTTACCACTACTTCCCATCTAGGTGGCAATCCTCTAAGCACAACGTAGGTTATCAGGGACCTGGGCACCCAGGTTGACAGTGACCTTTGCTTGACACTCACATTGCCAGGGTAGTTTGGAAGGCCTTCTACATTGGCCACCTCATCATGCAGTGATTCACATCTAGATCAAGGGAGGTCATCGTTCCCTGTACTCATCACACCAATGATTGCATACACTGCCCCATTCAGATTGGATGGGCCCACAAATTCCTCGACAGGAGGTGAAAGGGTCTCAAACATATTTCTTATGCTGCCCGACTGAAGGAATTCCAGCTGTATTCAGTCACTTACTGACTGCTCAGAGGTGATCTGTGCCTGACATACAAGGCTATGTCCAACCCAGACTTTATGAACATGCTTCACCTCAAGACCTCTACATCCATCAGAACTACAAGGGCAGGAGACCTAAACCTCAACACAGATATTAATAGGATGTGCTGGAGGGACAGATTCATCACCCAGAGAGTCCATATGCTGTGGAACAACATCCTGGTACATGTGGGGCTGAGCACCTCACTGGCTTTGTTCAAGTGAGATCTTGACCAATGGATGGGAGATTGCAGGTATACCCCAGGATAACCTCAGTATCACTGCTTGACAGAGGCACAGCAAAATAATGGGCATATCCATCAACTTGCAGGGGTGGCAGACGCCACAAAACTCTGGCCTAGGCTTATTAATGCCCTAGGGCAGATAGCCTAGTATGAACCTATGGACATAGGCCTGGGGCAGTTCCTGCTATTAGGACAGTGGTCTGCAGCAGGCTATATAGTAGTAGTCGGTTTTAGCCATTGTTTTTGACCATGGCTATTCCATGTTGCTTCTTGTTGTGGTACAAACATGGGTGTGTGGTTATCCATGCTATTTATTGCTAGACACCCTCATTTTGTATCTTGTTCCATGTTTTTGCACATGTACATCACTGTATGACGTGCAGCTGTTTCCACAGGGTCATATGCGTGGATATGGATGTTAGTTGGGGTCCTCAGGTGTGCATATTGTACATGATATTACATTACTTAACACATGGCA